>NC_135811.1:53680847-53984900 GCF_964213995.1 Mustelus asterias
GCTTTGTTAATTCAGATAAAGAGCCTTTAATTTTATTTTTAACCACTATTCTTTACACAAAGCTTATTCACTAATGCATCATTACTGGTAAACTCGACCACACCTTGGCCCAGCCTGCTTGTCTTTACCCAAATCACCATAGTCATCTACTTTTCTCTTTACATTTTTAGATTTCATTTAACTGATGCTCTCTCTTTTACTTTAAAACCTTATCCACGGACATTATCCTGAAAAGCCAGCCAAATCTTCCAACTGTACACATTTATGGAGAGTATCCCACACCTTCCGAAAGAGCTCCTTTACATTTGATTTGTCACATGTATTGTGATGCAGTGACAAGCATTGTTTCTTGCACACTATACAGACAAAGCATACCTTACATTGAGTAGATCGGGGAGAAGGAGAAGGTGCAGAATATAGTGTTACAGTCATAGCTAGGGTGCAGAGAAAGATCAACTTAATATAAGGTAGGTCCATTCAAAAGTCTGATGACAGCAGGGAAGATGCTGTTCTCGAGTCAGTTGGTACGTGATCTCAGACTTTTGTATCTTTTTCCTGATGGAAGAAGATGGAAGAGAGTATGTCCGGGGCGAGTGGGGCTCTTGGATTATGCAGGCTGCTTTTCTGAGGCAGCCGGGAGAGTCAATGGATGGGAGGCTGCTTTGCATGATGACTGGGCTACATTCACAACTCATCGTAGCCTCTCGCGGGCTTGGTCAAAGCAGGTGGCATACCAAGCTTGATATATCTAGAAAGGATGCTTTCTATGGTGCATCTATAAAAATGGGTGAGAGTCGTAGCAGACTTGTCGAATTTACTTCACTTCTTAAGAAAGTAGAGGCGTTGGTGGGGTTCCTTAACCACAGCGTCAGTGTGGAGGGACCAGGACATTCTAACCTTGCTTCTTGCATATACAACATGCAGCAAGAAGAAGAAGATTCAACAGGCTCCTCAGCTTCAGTCCGTGTCACACATGCCATCACTCATCATGTCCTTCTAAGCTCAAAGAGAAATGTACGATAGGCAATTCTAATTAGTGCCAATGAGTGATGTCATAATTCTCATTGCCAATAATAATCCACCCAATGCAATTTTTATGAGTAAGTGAAGGTCACAAGACCAGATACATTATTCCAATAATATTTCAGGAAATAATTTGAATTCCTGATTGCAATACTTTAGGAAATAGATTTTCCCTCCACACTGATACAAAATGGTGTAATGTCCTATACTTCTCACATCACAAAGGGTACTGTATGCAGCAGAATCTAGAGTATACTCAGAATCATAGAATCCCTAACGTACAGAAGGAAGCCAAGTGTTAATGGCCAAGTAGGTTGCTTATTTCTACATCAGCAAATGCAAAAATAACACAAGATCCAAAACAAAACCTTCCCAAATCTTCTGTTTGAAACATATCAGGTCAACCGAAAGGAAATTCTAAATCTTAATATTGTGTTCATTTTCAACTTATCAACTTCACTGGTTTCAAGGCAGCTTTGGATAGCATGCATCGGCAGTCACTCTGGTACATCAAAAGACAGTACAGCATCCCGGAGCAATACAGTAAATCTTCAAAGCCTCACACTGTGACTTCAGCTGCTGTGTCACAACCAGCAAGGGTACCACATACTCCTTCAACATTACCACAGGAGTAAGGAAATGTTACTTACTCACCCTTTTCACTTTGGTTAGTGATTTCATCATGATGTAGACTTTGGCATCCCATGGCAACACCACTGGTTAATTGTTCTGGATTTCACAGATACTGCCCTGCTGGCTGAAAAGAATGTGCTTCAAGACATGGGTACCAGTCTTAAGAGTTGCAGTGTCAAAGTTGTTCTATGCATCGGCTGCAAGGAAACCAGGGCAATGACAATTGGGCAGCAATAAGGCCTTTCCATCATTACTAGCTAACAGAACAAAGAGGATGTTGACTACTTCCTCTCACTAGGAAGCAATATTTCCAGGGAGGGCGATGTAGAGATTGATGTCCACAGAAGGCTTGACAAAGCAGCATTGATCTTTAAGTGTTTCTACTTGGCCAAGGCATTCAACTGCGTCAGCATGATCATGAAGCTGTGATTCTGCATTGTGACAGTACTGTGCCTTTAAGAAATATATTTTAGTCATGTTCCTTTGTAGCATTTTATTGGTGCCATGATCTCTGTAACCAATGTCCTGGTTTGTTACTGAGGCAGTATAAATGGCATCATGTTTTTATTTTAATCTGGTCTAATGCAGTGTCCTGTGGTTTAATGGTCCTTTGGGAATTGCTCAGTGGAGCTTGATTGACAGGTCAGATGATAGGCCTGGGGACAGCTTTTTTTTTTACAAACAGATAGACAGATAGAGAGAGCATTCCAAGTTTTTCTAGCAGTTGCTGCTAGAAGTTGGTGGAAGATAGTGTCTCTGTCTCTCTCTTCCTAGAGTATTGCTGAACATTCCAGGACTGGGAAGTCTCAGAGATTTAATCCAACATTCAAAGGACCAATTTATAGCAGGTGTTAAAAAGCTGAAAACCCAGCATCATGTGAGTATATTCCCTTCTGTGCCAAGTCTGAAGAAGGGTGTATGTCTGTGGGACGATGTTTAACTTGGAACAGCAGAGGTAGCTAGCTATTAGTGGCATACTGTGACATGTTAAGTTTTGTAATTGGTAAAAGTTATGCTAATCCTTCTTTGGTTTAACTTTGTTCTTAAATGAACTTTGTTCGATAAAAGTGGATCACTTGAATCATACCTGGAGTGAAACACCTTCTGCTCACCAATGCCAAAATCAAAAGTAAAACTTAGGGTCTAGGCTCACTTCAGAAATGCCTTGGTGTTTCTGGCCTGGGTCTCAACAGCATGTCCATAGTAGTACCAAGCACTATTTATGCCAGCGAGACATGGAAGACAGCTGCAAAGGTGTCATGTAAATTGGGTATCTTCCACCAGTGCTGCCTACTTAAGGTCCTGAGCATCACATGGAGAGACAAAATCACCAATAAAGGGGTGCTACAGAGGACTAGTCAGTGAAGCCTGCAAGACATCATTACGGAGAGACAACTGAGGCTGGAACATGAATTTTGCCTCCTGTTCTACAGAGCAGCAGCAGAATGTACACCACCAGATGGAAGCTGATGATAGTCAGTCAAAAAAGTCCTGGCAGGGCACATTTAAGGGAGACATCCATGAGCAGGACACCATCTAAACTGGAGCAAAATACATTGTGATGGATCAGGGAAAGTAGCAGGTTCTTGCTGATTATTGTCCCACACGGAAACAGAGGAACTAAGGCCTCAATCTTTAGGATAGCAGGGGACTTGGCCGATGTCATATTACAGCCCAACGAGCATTGATTGGCATGATATGGGACTTTCACCCTTACTCAGGGAGGAAATCCTGCCTTGGAGAGCTGGAGGAAGACAACAAGGTGGCAGGGGTCCCATGGCAGGAAGGGTAAAGATTGTTCGGTGAGTCAAGGCGGTTGGGGGGGGGGGTGATTGTGTTCTCTGGAGAGGGGCACGGGGGGAAATGAGGGGGAGTCTGGAGGTCACTGGGCCTCAAGGGGAGGTGCCCCCAATTAGAAGGGGACTCCTGATGGGGGTGACTCCCATCCCTTCCTGTCTGAAATTGAACTTTGATTTTTTTTCCAGTCTACCCCTGCTTCCCCCACTCCCCCGAACTGTCATCCCCACCCCAACCTAAAGACTGTTACTGGGTGAAATAAGTCCCTGAAGTAGCCATTAAGTGTCACTCAGGGGCCTTAATTGGGGCAAAGGAGGGGGGCGGGGGGGGGGAGCCCTTGGGCCGAACATTGGGTTGACTTGGCTCTGGTTACATGTGAGCTGGTCAATGGGAGTTTTGCAATATTATTAAGACCCATGCTAATGGTAGCTCTTGTCTCAAGCAGTCATCCACTAACACACAAGCCGGTTAAACATTAAGGAAGCCGAGGAAGAAATTGGACTGGAATGAATTATTCGTCACACCAGCCTGGTGTGCCCTATACAATAACCAAGTTATAAAATAAAGACTTACACAATATACTGCCCATTAGATCTACAAGTAAAAGTATGAAGTTTTTTTATGGAAATTAGATCTAAGCAATGTTGAGTGTTGCAATACATCAAGGTTTCAAAAATAATTCCTGAGATTTTATTGAAAAGGGATACCACTTTGATGGAAGTATTTGATCTTTTGGCTACAATTATCATTTGAGGATTTCAAGTGTAGTTCAGAGATCAGTCATTGCATTTCTGAGGAGAACATTAAATGACACAATAGATTCATTACAACAATTGGAAAGAGATGAGTTTTCAGCAAGGCAAAAAGTGAGCCTACCAAATGAAAGAAGTTCTCTGCTTAATGTAAAACTCACTATATCGATCCCAACTCAAAACTCAGTATCTGGATTCATGTTAAAATTCAGTTTCAGTAAGTAGTACAGAAATGTTATGGATTTTCACACTTTGTAAATATTTCAGCCGATTCAGCAGCTGTGCCCTCAGCATCCCCCAAAATATTACGGCCTGGAAATTTCATTGTGACTGCTCAGCCACATTTAGTTTGCGCCGCAAGTTTATTATAATTAGTCAGCGCTATTCATTATATTTCACAAGGCGATCATTAGCACATTGCTCCTTTTCTCTCACGATAAGGTTGTACACATGCCAGGAGTCCATGACCGGAAGAGGTTAAGTTCAGCTGAGTGAACATCTTTTTCCCCCATGTGTGGATGGCATACCAACCGACTCAAGAACAGCTTCTTCCCTGCTGCCATTGGACTTTTGAATGGGCCTACCATATATTAAGCTGATCTTTCTCTACACCCTATCTGTAACTGCAACACTATATTCTGTACCCTCGCCTTTCCTTCTCCCCCATGTACTCTGAGTGGTATGCTTTGTCTGCACAGCATGCAAAAAACAATACTTTTCACTATATCCTGATACATGTGACAATAATAAATCAAACCAAATGAAGGCTCATGGAAGTGGTCAGTGGCAAAGTTCAGGGTTTCTTCATACCGCATCCTTTTCTCCCCACCCCAAACTCTATCACCATCACCTGATTCTTATTTCACGCTCCAAGACAAACAGCAGCTGCTTTCAGAAGCATTTATCTGTCTGGTCTCTGTTGAAGCCACATGCTGAAGTCTGTCTCTCTTTCATTTCAAGTTCTCAAGTTGTGGTCCCATGCCATTTTAGGAAGAGCAGGCTAGCCTTCTTGAAGATCCAGTACCATTCGGTCCGATCCTAGCAAGTGGCAGCTCAGTGATCACATAAAGCATATTATAGAGTCGTCGATCTTTATAGGGGACAGCTTGTCAAGAGGGCAAGATAACTTAATATTTCTGCAGTAAAAGGCCATTAGATGCTGACTTTGAGGGTGTTAAGGCCCAGGCGAGAAAGCCCAAGATGTTTTTAACCTTTGAATTTGGCATGGGTGAGCATAAAGTGTTGCACTCCAGGTATGATTCAAGTGGCCCACTAGGAAGCTCAGATCGTGTGACGGATGGTGCTGAGAAACGTGTTCACCGCTCATTGTGGACATCATCGCCATTTTCTGATTTGTCAATCACTTTGTGTACATGTTTCTGGCAGGATACCAAATAATCACTCTCATTGCTCGAAGGTAGCCCTTTGTGTATGGATCAGTGCACGACTTCTTGTAGCTGCATCAGTCTTCACTCCAGTGCACTGCCACTGCCAATAGCCTTTCCTGCAACATTCCTTACCATAGAATCATTGACTCCCTTACAGGAGTTACAGACTCAGATGATGGAAAGCTGGTCATTTCTTTGTACATAGAGGAGGCCACTCCTCTGACATACTTTGCTGGCTTTGGTGTTCCCTTACATGTGCCTACAATTGCTTCATACTTACGTCCACTCGAGTAGTTCTTCAATCTATATGCTTTTGGTTTGTCTAGCGGAAATTTCTTGAACATTTCCATGGGAGTGATCACAAAGTCAACAATTCTTTCTGCTAGCTCTGCATTTGAAAAAAATCACAGTATATAAGTTTTTCTCTGCATCTGTTGCCCAAGTGGTCTATGGATTCAGTTGGTTACTATTGAAATGATAAATGAAATTGAGCTCCAGATGGCAGCTGCGATTTTCCAACGACATTGCACCTGGTGCAGAATACGTTAGAGCAGAGCAAGGCCGGAGAATTGTAGGAGAATGGTTTAGTGTGGTCTGCACCGACACAAAATGTCATCAGTACCCTCCCACCCACCGCTCCCAGACGAAACCCAGTAAGGGCGGGAACCAGATCAGCATATTTAAATGAGTATTTAAATATGCTGAGTCTGTTCGAGGCTGGATCTTCCTTGCTCCCAGGATTTTCCAACCTTTAAGCGCAGCGGGACCGGCGAGAATCAATATTGGTCACCACAAACAGCCACGATGATGGACTGCGGGGCGCATAGGCCATGAAGCCCCTGTTGCTCGGGGACATGGCTGGGCATTGCCCACCTAGCAGTGGCAACTGTAATGCTGGCATACCAAATGGACGCTGCCAGGGTGCCAGGGCCAATGGGTAGGTCAGGAGGGGGACCGGTTGACAGGGGGGGTGGAGGGGGAGTAAATATCCTTTCAATATGAGGGGAAGGGGGCTCCCTGACGTGCATTGGGGAAGGGAGGGGGGGGGTCCTCTATTTCAAGTTGAGCTTTTTAAGCAGGGCTCACTGGTGTGTTTAGACCCTCCCCCCCTCACCCCGAGCCAGTAAACAATTCACCGCTCTCCTAAAAATTGACTGAGTGTGGGAAAATTGTGACGTGCCGCTGTGAATCACACCAGTTTACTTGCCCGAAATAACAGTCAGGGTGCGACTTATGAGCCTGTCTGTCAAGGGAGTGTGTTTCATGCTGTCATGCGGTGGGGTGGCGCCTCAACTCGTGGTAAACCTGGCTGGGCTGTGATCGGGGCACCATCTTAAAAAGGGCATTCCAATTATAACCTGAGTAAATCTACCCCCACCCCCACACCCAAAACCCACCACGGAGGTCTCAAGGACTCTCCTTCCCACCCCTGAAATGTGAGTCACGTAAATGGGTGGACTTTTCGGGCATGAGACAGAGTTGGCATGATCATCGGCCCCTTCCACCAACCCCCTTGATCAACCTTAGCACAGGTTGACACTGCCAGGTTGACATGGGGCCAATCTGGCAGTGCAAACTTGTGCCAATGGGCAATGCCAGGGTATTGCCAGGGCACTACCTCGCCATGTTGTTCTCCCCCAGGGGCGACACTCACCTTTACACCCCTGGGGGATCCCTATGACAGTTTCACATCACATCTGGGTGAACCTGTTGTAAACCGTATTAAAGTGCCAATCGCTCTTAAAGGTTCATCTATTGACACTAGACACATGGTAACAACAATAGAGAAGTTTAAGCTGTCTTTTTTGTTTGTTTATTTACTAGTGTCACAAGTAGGTTTAGATTAACACTTCAGTGAAATTACTGCGAAAATCCCATAGTCGCCACACTCCCGCGCCTGTTTGGGTAGAGGGAGAATTTAGCATGGCCAATGCACCCAGCCAGCACATCCTTGGACTGTGGGAGGAAACCGGAGCACTCGGAGGAAACCCACGCAGACACGGGGAGAACATGCAAACTCTGCACAGACAGTGACCCAAGCTGGAAAAAGAACCTGGGTTCCTGGCGCTGTGAGGCAGTAGTGCTCACCACTGTGGTATAAGTTTGAAGACACCAGCAGTAGAGCCATCTGTGTAAGCTCTGCTTAAATGCAAAAGTGAAATTAACACTAGATCACATATACATTTTCATTCTATTGGGTTGATGCTCCTATACCTTAAGGGCATATTACAACACTGGTATTGGTGCAACATTATCACAAAGCGAAGCAGCATGCAACCAGAAATATGGATTCACAGTAGGGATGTACTAAGAAGCTCCTGCCATCCAGTGCAGGCAGTGGTGGCATTACATAAGCACGCAAGTGGCCTACTTGATGATGCTTCTGGTATTGGCAAAAATGCAGTGCGTCAGAAACCCAACATGATCCCGTCACTTCTGACTTTTACAGGGCACCATTCCGAGGCATGTGGGAACACCATGGAGTTATCCAATTCCGGGATTTTCACAGTAACTTCGTTGCAGTGTTAATGTAAGCCTACTTGTGACACTAAATCAATAAACATAGTGGGTGCAACCCAGAATTCTGGCTTTAAGAGTTTGCGGGACGTGGGCATCGTTGGCTGGCCCAGCATTTATTGCCCATCATTTCAAAGGGCATTTAAGAGTCAAGCACATTGCTGTGGATCTGGTGTCACATACAGACCAGACCAGGTAAGGATTGGAGATTTCCTTCCCTAAAGGACATTAGTGAACCAGATGGGTTTTTACAATTGTTTCATGGTCATCATTAGATTTTTAATTCCAGGTTTTTATTTTATTAAATTTCACCATCTGCCGTGATGGGATCTGAACCCATGTCCCCAGAACATTAGCTGAGTTACTGCATAAATAGTCTAGCGATAATGCTGCGAGGCTATTGCCTCCCCAGGCCAATTATAACTTTTGGAAAGCCATTTTATCTACCTTGGACTTTGTTCACTTTTATGTGCACTTCCCTGCTGTCAGCTTTCACTGTAGCAGGGGAGCAGCTTTTGTAGCTATACTATGGCTCTCTGATGAGAAACAAGGAGGAGAAGCCACACCAAAATCAAAAGGCACCAACAGGAGCATAAACAACAGCAACAATCATCGTTACAGCTACTGACCACTCCCCAAGATGGAGGAAATGGATACACAGTTCAAGCTCAAAGGAAGCAAGCCCAGCACAGACGTACAGGGTGAGCTTCATCAAGAGGACAAGGCTAAAGTGCCTCGAACCTTCATGGCAGGTTGTTCCTGACATCTGCAGCCTTCTGAAACAAGACCACCTTTCAAGAAAGCCAGGTGAGCATGCAATACCTGTTGCCATCAAGGTGACCACAGCTGTGAATTTCTTCACCTCTGCCTACATCCAAAGATATACATAGAATTTCAAAACCTGCTGCCAACAGGTATTTCTTCCAGGTGACAAAGGTCATGTTTGCTAAGGTCATAAATCATGCCCACTTTGTCACTTATGATTACATAGGGCTCCCACATTGGCTGAAGTGACTGATTCCCTCAGGGAATCATAGACTGCACACATAGAATTGCCCTTGAGAAGATGGTAGTGAGCCACCTTCTTGAACCACTGCAGTCCATGCTGTGCAGTACATTTAGCGCTGTTAGTTAGAGACGACGAGGATTTTGACCCAATGCTGGTGATATATTTCCAGCTTGGGATGGTTTAGGGCTTGGAGGTCGTGGCATTTTCATGTATCTGCTGCCTTGGTTCTTCTAAGTAGAAGCTGTGGGTTTTGAAGTTGTTTTTGAAGAAATTTTGGTCAGTTGCTGTAGTGCATCTTGTGGCTGGCACACAGTATTTCCATTGTGCACTGGTGATGCCGGGAGAGAATTTACAAGGTGGTAAATGGGGATGCTGATCAAACATGCCACTTTGTCCTGGACGGTGACCAACTTCCTCTAATTTGTTGAAGGTGCACCCAGCCAGGAAAGTATGATGACATTGTGACTTTAAGAAACGTATTTGTCATGTTTTTTTGTACAGGATCTGTCATTATAGTTTATTTTTTATTATCAGGCCAATTCTGTCTGTTTACAGCAGCACTGTGTTGTTACTGCGGCAGTATAATTGATCTTGACTGTTACAACATTTGCTTTAATAGAACTAATGCAGGGTGCTGTTATTTTGTGTTTTCCCCTGGGTTATTGCAGAGTAGGGCATGATTAGGTTGATTGGCAGGCAAGGTCATATGACTAGGTGAATAGAACCATAGAAAATTACAGCTCAGAAACAGGCCTTTTGGCCCTTCATGTCTGTGCCGAACCATTTTTTGCCTAGTCCCACTGACCTGCACTTGGACCATATCCCTCCACACCCCTCTTATCCATGAACCCGTCCAAGTTTTTCTTAAATGTCAAAAGTGACCCCGCATTTACCACTTTATCCGGCAGCTCATTCCACACTCCCACCACTCTCTGCGTGAAGAAGCCCCCCCTAATATTCCCTTTAAACTTTTCTCCTTTCACCCTTAACCCATGCCCTCTGGTTTTTTTCTCCCCTAGCCTCAGCGGAAAAAGCCTGCTTGCATTCACTCTATCTATACCCATCAAAATCTTATACACCTCTATCAAATCTCCCCTCAATCTTCTACGCTCCAGGGAATAAAGTCCTAACCTATTCAATCTCTCTCTGTAACTCAGCTTCTCAAGTCCCGGCAACATCCTTGTGAACCTTCTCTGCACTCTTTCAACCTTATTTCCATCCTTCCTGTAACTAGGTGACCAAAACTGTACACAATACTCCAAATTCGGCCTCACCAATGCCTTATATAACCTTGTAAGAAGTTTAACAACACCAGGTTAAAGTCCAACAGGTTTATTTGGTAGCAAAAGCCACACAAGCTTTCGAGGCTCTGAGCCCCTTCTTCAGGTGAGTGGGAATTCTGTTCACAAACAGAACTTATAAGACACAGACTCAATTTACATGAATAATGGTTGGAATGCGAATACTTACAACTAATCCAGTCTTTAAGAAACAAAACAATGGGAGTGGAGAGAGCATCAAGACAGGCTAAAAAGATGTGTATTGTCTCCAGACAAGACAGCCAGTGAAACTCTGCAGGTCCACGCAACTGTGGGAGTTACAAATAGTGTGACATAAATTCTGATTCTAGGATCGCATGATAAAGACTCAGGAGGAAAAAAGCAGAAATATTTATGTGAAATAGTGTGACATAAACCCAATATCCCGGTTGAGGCCGTCCTTGTGTGTGCGGAACCTGGCTATCAGTTTCTGCTCCGCGACTCTGCGCTGTCGTGTGTCGCGAAGGCCGCCTTGGAGAACGCTTACCCGAATATCAGAGGCCGAATGCCCGTGACCGCTGAAGTGCTCCCCAACAGGAAGAGAACAGTCTTGCCTGGTGATTGTCGAGCGGTGTTCATTCATCCGTTGTCGCAGCGTCTGCATAGTTTCCCCAATGTACCATGCCTCGGGACATCCTTTCTTGCAGCGTATCAGGTAGACAACGTTGGCCGAGTTGCAAGAGTATGTACCGTGTACCTGGTGGATGGTGTTCTCACGTGAGATGATGGCATCTGTGTCGATGATCCGGCACGTCTTGCAGAGGTTGCTGTGGCAGGGTTGTGTGGTGTCTTGGTCACTGTTCTCCTGAAGGCTGGGTAGTTTGCTGCGGACAATGGTCTGTTTGAGGTTGTGCGGTTGTTTGAAGGCAAGAAGTGGGGGTGTGGGGATGGCCTTGGCGAGATGTTCGTCTTCATCAATGACATGTTGAAGGCTCCGGAGGAGATGCCGTAGCTTCTCCGCTCCGGGGAAGTACTGGACAACGAAGGGTACTCTGTCCACTGTGTCCCGTGTTTGTCTTCTGAGGAGGTCGGTGCGGTTTTTCGCTGTGGCGCGTTGGAACTGTTGATCAATGAGTCTAGCGCCATATCCTGTTCTTATGAGGGCATCTTTCAGCGTCTGGAGGTGTCTGTTGCGATCCTCCTGTGTCTTATAAGTTCTGTGTCTTATAAGTTCTGTTTGTGAACAGAATTCCCACTCACCTGAAGAAGGGGCTCAGAGCCTCGAAAGCTTGTGTGGCTTTTGCTACCAAATAAACCTGTTGGACTTTAACCTGGTGTTGTTAAACTTCTTACTGTGTTTACCCCAGTCCAACGCCGGCATCTCCACATCATTATATAACCTTACCATAACACTCCAACTTTTATACTCGATACTCCGATTTATAAAGGCCAATATACCAAAGGCACTCTTTACGACCCTATCCACCTGTGACGTCACTTTTAGGGAATTGCGTACCTGTATTCCCAGATCCCTCTGTTCAACTGCACTCTTCAGACTCCTACCATTTACCCTGTACGTTCTCCTTTGGTTTGTCCTTCCAAAGTGCAATATCTCACACTTGTCTGCGTTAAATTCCATTTGCCATTTTTCAGCCCATTTTTCTATCTAAGCTTACAAAGAGAACAAGGTAGTCTGCTTTTTGGGATCTTTACAGAGAGGTTGCCTTCTCTGTATCGCTTGCTCGGTTTGAAGTAGAGACTGGAATCTACCAAGAAATAAGTCTCTTTCTCCAAGTTTCTGCTGTCTGGGGATGGAGCTTTCTCTGCAAGTTGCTGCATGAGAATTAGAAGACAGGTACCTGTTTGGATCATTCTCCAGAGTTGTTAAAAGGCCAGAAATTGAATGGCCACGCAAGCATTTAGATTTCTGTGCTTACTGGTTCTAAAGAAGGGAGTATTTAGCAGTATCTATGTGGGGATACTGCTAAATTGGAACAATAGAGATGGCGAGCTGCTAAGTATTATACTTCGTTTATGTTTAAGTATTTTCATTGGTTAAAGTTTGCTAATTCTTCTTGTTCTATGCTGGGTTCTTAAATATATTTTGTTTGATAGAAGCTCCACAGTGGGTCACTGGAATCATATCTGGAGTAAAACACCTTATGCTCACCCCAATGCCAAAATCAAATGTACAAGTTAGGGTCTCGGCAAACTTCATAAAATACCTTAGAGTTTCTGATCTGCTCCCTACCAAAAGTATTTAATCATACTCCAGAGTATTCTAAGGAACCCCTACAGCTTCCTGTTGCCTCTGCACAATTTATTGTGTCACCTAACTTGGTTTTGTCAGCAAACTTGGACATACAGATTCCTACTCCTTCATTAGGCCACTTTTAAATATTTGAAAAGCTGAGGACCAAATTTCTGCTTCATGCCCCAAACATCCACCCATCTACGTGACTCACATTTCTCTCTCTGAAACCCAGTTTCGAATTCAAGCATGCAATCATTGTTCGCCAAGTGTTTCCTTACCATTAGATTGTTCACCAATTCAGACTCACCCTGAGCACCTCATTCCCCTAAAAAAATGAGGGATGCAAAAGTGGATGGACTTGGGATCAAAGAGATCTCTCAAAGGCAAATTGTCTCTTTGGAAATAGAAATCATGTCAACAAATTTAAAACTACTCAGAATATTCAAAATGGGAAAAAAATCTCGGAAAGAACATATTCAAATTATCTAGTCTACAGCTGCTTTTGTAAACAAGAAAGTTGGGGATGAATTCATGCATAACACGAGGTCAACACTACTTTATTTTAGAGTAAGCAATTGGAGATGGAAATTAAATGATCACTTTTCTAGATTACTTCTGGGCATTTTTCCGCACAAAAAAATTCTTGCGGGGGTGCGGAGGTACAGCATGGGCAGATGGTGAAAAGTTATTCTTAAATATTGGATTTTTAAAACAAAGTGCATTCACTTAATTTTAATTAGGGTGGCAGTGGGAAGGACACAGGTGGTTAATATGTTAATGAATTAGACACTAAAGTTGATTTTCTCAATAAATTAACTGTTAGCCTAGCTGTTTCTGGAATCAGTAACCACCTCACACATTGTGTTGGGTTGTCTTGCCCCGGACATTTGGCAGGTGTTATCTGGAATGCTTTTCCTTCCAGCTGTGAACACAGGCTAATAAAAAACATAACGGAATGAGATACAGGCAGTCAGCCAAGATGTTCAAACAGAATGCTGTGAGAGCCTCTGCCAGCTCATAAAGAGACTATAGGACATTAGTTAGGAGTTACTCGTTCTAATTCAAGCAAGATGACTCACTGATGCGTGAGAAACATAAGATTTTCATTATTACATGAAACAAGTTGAACTGATTAGGCGAGTCCAGTCCTGGCTGTTGTCACATACAGTTACTTGCTGTGAAATACAGCAACTTTCCATTTTTAAAAAAAATATAATTTTCCTATGTGTTTTCTTGGTCTGCCTTTCAAAATATTTGAGAGACAGATTAATGTGTGTGATGAACATAACTATCTGATTCAAATCACAAGGGGTTACTATCATTACATTCCAGATTTAGGCCATGTAATTATATATTGGCAGTTTGAGTGTAATCTAGCACATCAAACGCACGGGATCCACTTAAATGAGTGATTGATGCCATTGAACCAAAGAAGGTAATACAGCAAATATACTGTTACATTTCATATCAATAATATGCATCCAGCATATGAAAACTTAATTAAAGCTCTTTATTTATAATGAAATCACACTATATAAGCCAGTCCTGGACACACTTACCGACTTCTCAAACAAACAATAATTTGTCATAAACCCCAGTGAGTTGTGGCAATGGGTGTGTTACAAACAATATTAGATTACATAATCTTGATAATGCAAAAAAAATACTCTTTAAAAAAAAAGTTCAATAACTTGAATTAAGAAACAAAATGGAAATTTAATGCTATGAACGTTTTGAGTTAATAATTTTAGTTAAGCACATTTCAACTGAGGGATAGACTGCATACCCACCATTACTCAATGTTTCGTGCCAGCCTTAAAAGAATATTGACATGAGATTCCATTGCTGTCCCAATCAACCTTACTCTGCAATTTCAAATAGTATTGTAAAGCGTTCAAACAGAAATTATGCAAACTTTATTAATTAGCCAAAATTCTCCACTCATGATGTAGCATTTTTTGGGTAACCTTCATTTATCATCTTTTGATTAGAGCAGCACATTTTCTCAGGTTGGTTGAATAAAAAGAGGATTCTTTAGCACGAAATGGACATTAGCCAAATTACACCAGATCTAAATAAACCACACTTCGATTCAATGCTGATATAACAAAACCAACTATTCAGAAATATGTGATGCAAAACCTCCCAATCTAATTCTGTTGTCATAGAGAAATTAAGTGCATCTACAAATAAATTCTAGTGTTCCCAGTATCTTTATCAAATGGTCAAAATGATTTTGGCAAAGTTCAATACTAGAAATTGAATATCTATTGTAACCTTTACTTTTGATCTGCCAACTGGAACAGAGTGTTTGATCAGGATCAGAGAATACTATCTGTGATGCAGAGTTTTATCTTGATTCTCCGATACCCAACCTCTGGAGGATATCACAGCATTCTCCTGAATGAGTAGCCTTGCACTGTTCAAATCAACAAATTTCACAATGACAGCTCTGCTACATATCCATTTGAAAGAGTGCAAAACTTTTTGTATTCAGCAAAAGAGGGATACCAAGTTAACTTTCTACTTAGATCATTACAGGGCCAGATTTTCCTGTTACTTTGTCCCAGCGTCAATTTTCTTTGATTCTTTTTCGGAGGTGCACACTTTTCCTCACTATACATGCTTCATGAGTACTTGAGAGTATTGCTGCAGAATCTACTAACTGAAGTGAACAGAAGATTTCCCTCAGTTATTTTACACTTTTGAGGTTTATTCACATCACCTGGGGCTGAAAACTTCAGTCAAGGTTTTCAAACTGTGACAGATGATGAAAAAGGAAAGGCACAAAATCCCATGGGAATTAGTCAAGTTAAGTGAGACTAGCAGCCTGAAACTTCAGCTATGAGTGTTAAGGTCAAATACAAATGTTATGAAAAGCTTATCAGATGTTCCCAACAGGTAAAAGGCCAATGCCTGAAGGCAAAGCACACTTGTCACCCTCACTACAGAAATCAGGAACCTACAAAATGTGGTCAGAATCAAAACAATCCTTGCAAACTACAGAATTGCTTTGTGTCATACAGCTGGCTCAAAATAGCTTCCTAGGATATTCAAATCATAAGTAGTTGCTGACATCAAAGCAGCCCCTCCATAAAGGAGGATTATATGCTGTGGGTTGTTATCCTTGTCTAAGAACTTTCCAGAGCTAGCTATTTCTACAAATATTCAGATGTCAAAGATTCGCACCACAGAAATAATGTCTAACAGTGTTTGTTGCTCCTTGTGCATCAGATGGATCAGAGACAGAGACTAAAACTGTGAGGAAACAAACGTTCAGCTGCAAAGACTGCAGTGTGTCGTGAAATGATCCTATATTTGTAGAAAGCAGCACAGGCTGGAATAGGAGAAATGCATAACACCCAAAGCTCTACTCTACACATTATGTAACAGTGTCTCCAACCGAGCCAGGTGCTAAAGGAAAACTGCCAGTTCGTTGAATAGACCAATACTTTCCCCATAGTCACAGGAGGTCATAAGAGTCCAATTTTGACTAATACTGATTTCATAGAATAAAATAGAATCTCTACACAGTGTAGAAGGAGGCCATTTGGCCCATTGAGTCTCCACAGAGCATCCCACCTAGACCCTATCCCCAATACCTCTTGAATTTACTCCACTAATCCTCCTAACCTACACATCTTTGGACACAAAGGAGCAATTTAGCATGGCCAATCCACCTAACGTGCACATCTTTGTGATAGAAAGGAAACCGGAACGTCCAGAGAAAACCTACACAGACACGGGAAGAATGTGCAAACTCCACACAGACAGGCGCCCAAAAGGATCTTATTAAACTAGAAAGAGTGCAGAAAAGATTTACTAGGATGCTACCGGGACTTGATGATGTGAGTTATAAGGAGAGGCCGGATGGACTGGGACTTTTTTTCGTGGAGCATAGGAGGCCTAGGGGTGATTTTATAGAGGTCTATAAAATAATGAGGGGCATGGATCAGGTAGATAGTCAACAGCTTTTCCCAAATGGAGGGGAGTCTAAATCTAGAGGGCACAGGTTTAAGGTGAGAGGGAAGAGATACAAAAGGGTCCAGAGGGTCAATTTTTCACAGAGGGTAATGAGTGTCTGGAACGAGCTGCCAGAGGTAGTAGTAGAGGCGGGTGCAATTTTGTCTTTTATAAAGCATTTTGACAGTTATATGGATAAGATTAGTATAGAGGGTTATGGGCCAAATACAGGCAATTGGCACTAGCTTAATTAGACGGCATGGACAAGTTGGACCGAAGGGCTTGTTTCCATGCTGTAAACCTCTATGATCCAAGGCCAGAATCGACCTCGGGTCCTTGCTGCTGTGAGGCAACAGTGTCGCTGTGCCATCTCCTCTTTGGACTATCCAGGAACATTGCCAGAGGAAGCTTTCTTTTCCCAAAAAGTATTTGTTCCTCTTATGATTTGAATTATAGACCCTATGAGGTAATCAGTCTGCCACAAGAACTCTGATCTATTCTAAATTTTACATTCAAAATTGTATATTCAATTTTCATATATGTATCTTAAAAAGAAACAGCAAATTCGCACCAGTCATTCCGTATTAGTCTAAATACTTACAGAGGGGGAGAATGCAAGTGTTGGAAATGCTCATGCTTTGATGGTGGATGAGGACAGGATCAGCTTTGACTGTGTTGCTCTCCATGCTCAGGCAACCTGTTAATAATCACTGTTGAAAATCACGCAAAGTGAATCACCACGAGTGAAGCACCGGAGGGCAACCAGTACCTGTGAAGCTATACTCCTGTGGGAAGCTAATGCTTTCAGGAGGGGACGGGGAAAAAACAATTGGCAGTCTTCCTTGCTCATAGATTCACAAGGGATGCTTTGCAAGTATAGCAAGCAAGCTACTTCCATATTAGCAAATCTAATGTGGCAATGCTCATGCTGAGTTAGAGATGGCTGTTCAAGGGGAAATCTGTAGAGTCTGAAAGTGAGACAGCAGTGCATATCTCCACTGAAATAATTTAAAAAGGAAATTCTAAGAGAATGCCACAGAAAAAGTGGAAAGCATTTTTAACTTATTCCTAAAAATTAATAAAATTTGCCTTATCCACACCAGGTAATGTGCTCCCATTGCACAACACACTGATTTAAGTAAAGCTTGGCATTCGGAGAGAAAATCTGAGATAGGATAGGGTTAAAATTTCATTTTGTTTAGTACTAGGCAATCTTTAAAACACAGGATTTTCTGTGATTTTGAAACAGCAACCTTGATAATCCAGGGTGATAAAGAGTGCCAAAGGGATTTTTCTCATTTATGATCCTCAAAAGATCTTTTGCAAAATACAAAAAGATGATTTTTTTCGTCCATCAGACAGTGGCCAGACATTTATTGTAGGGATACATTTCCTGTGAAAATCAGCCACAGGCAGCAATATGGGCCCACAACCCTTGAATTGCACATTTGTGACTGTAATTGTTTGACCATGGTCAGGTGCCTAGACATATCGGCATACAAGAACACATCAATGAGCGTAGCAAAGGCTAAAATAAACTTTACAAAAATTAAAGTCAAACAATGAAACATTCATGCGAGATAAGAAACATTCGGAAAGCTTTGTTGTTTATTTTTCCTTTAAAAGATGCGACTCTACCCCACTGGGTTACTTCGAAAAAGATAAGAGAAACAAAGATTTTGCCTTTAGTGTATTCAGACAAAAGACGAAATCAGCCAAAGAATCACTCAGTTGGAGAGTTTGTAAAGAAATGAAGCTACCAAAGCTTCAGGGAACTTAGTTAAACTGAATGAGGAAAAAAAACACAAGACTGGCCAATCAATTCCATGATATTAATTCTTAAGGTTAATGAAACATAATGGAAACAGCTAATTGAATGCAGAGGATAAATTAGACATTGGATAAACCAGACACTGGATAAATCAGGGATTACTGACAAATTGTAGAAGACTTAGTACCAGTATAAACTAAATGCCATCACCAGCCCATCTCAAAGTGGAACAAAGCCAAATGAAGTGACATGGACCTAGGACAGCATTGAACTTTAACTTAATTTGGGACCATTTCCAGAACATTAAAGTCACAAGAATGTGATAATGCTAAATGAAGGGCACATGATCTTGATTGATCATACCAAGTGGCGAAACAGGCTCAAAGGGCTGAATGGCATATACCTGTTCCTAGTTTCTATGTAAGACACTAAAGAATAATTCTGAAGAATGTAATTCTAAAATTAAATTTGTTAAATTAAACTAAAAGTCCATAATCTTGACTGAACTTCACTGTACTAAGATGAACAATCAGTACCAGTCATTTTAAATGGCATGGTTATCAATCTTAAGCAAACAATACATTGTTAAAGATGCAACTTTGTACCACCTGTTTACTGCTTGATCTCTGGTAAGCCAACAAGTAAGTGATCTTCAATCAATGTCTGTATTATATTCCAGCAACTGGCAGAACATTTTCCTAATACTGGTCCATCTGGGCGGCACGGTAGCACAGCTCCAGGGACCTGGGTTCGATTCCCGGCTTGGGTCACTGTCTGTGTGGAGTTTGCACATTCTCCTCGTGTCTGCGTGGGTTTCCTCCGGGTGCTCCGGTTTCCTCCCACAGTCCAAAGATGTGCGGGTTAGGTTGATTGGCCATGCTAAAAAATTGCCCTTAGTGTCCTAGGATGCATAGGTTAGAGGGATTAGTGGGTAAATATCTAGGGATATGGGGGTAGGGCCTGGGTGGGATTGTGGTCGGTGCAGACCTGATGGGCCGAATGGCCTCTTTCTGTGCTGTAGGGTTTCTAAGATCTCTCCTGATATTACACACGTTGGGAGTCAGGACCGATAGGGATCTTCAGGAAGAGTGCTCTTGGAGGCCAAGTGATAATTAAACCATGACATGTAACCACAATCATTCCCAACTTTGAAATCAGAGATGTAACATAGAAAAACTACAGCACAAAACAGGCCCTTCGGCCCCACAAGTTGTGCCGAACATATCCCTACCTTTTCAGGCCTACCTATAACCCTCCATCCTATTAATCCCATGTACTCATCTAGGAGTCTCTTAAAAGACCCGATTGAGTTTGCCTCCACCACCACTGACGGCAGCCGATTCCACTCGCCCACCACCCTCTGTGTGAAAAACTTCCCCCTAACATTTCCCCTGTACCTACCCCCCAGCACCTTAAACCTGTGTCCTCTCGTAGCAGCCATTTCCACCCCAGGAAAAAGCCTCTGAGAGTCCACCTGATCTATGCCTCTCAACATCTTATATACCTCTATTAAGTCTCCTCTCATCCTACGTCTCTCCAAGGAGAAAAGACCAAGCTCCCTCAGCCTATTCTCATAAGGCATGCCATTCAATCCAGGCAACATCCTTGTAAATCTCCTCTGCACCCTTTCAATCTTTTCCACGTCCTTCCTGTGATGAGGCGACCAGAACTGTGGGGTCTGACGAGGGTCTTATATAGCTGCATCATTATCCCCGGACTCCTGAACTCAATCCCTCGATTGATAAAGGCCAGCACACCATATGCTTTCTTAACCACCTCCTCCACCTGCGGGGCCGATTTTAGAGTCCTATGGACCCGAACCCCAAGGTCCTTCTGATCGTCTACAGGACTAAGAGTCTTTCCCTTTATATTGTACTCCTTCATCCCATTTGACTGCCAAAATGGACCACTACACATTTATCTGGGTTGAAGTCCATCTGCCACTTCTCCGCCCAGTCTTGCATCCTATCTATGTCCCTCTGTAACTTCTGACATCCCTCCAGACTATCCACAACCCCACCAACCTTCGTGTCGTCGGCAAACTTACCAACCCATCCCTCCACTTCCTCATCCAGGTTATTTATGAAAATGACAAACAGCAAGGATCCCAGAACAGATCCCTGGGGCACACCACTGGTGACCGACCTCCATTTAGAAAAAGTCCCATCTATACCCACTCTCTGCCTCCTTTGGGCAAGCCAGTTCTGGATCCACAGGGCAGCAGCCCCTTGGATCCCATGCCCTCTCACTTTTTCTAGAAGCCTTGCATGGGGGACCTTATCGAACGCCTTGCTAAAATCCATATAAACTACATCTACCGCTTTCCCTTCGTCAATGTGTTCAGTCACATTTTCAAAGAACTCCACCAGGCTCGTAAGGCACGATCTGCCTTTGACAAAGCCATGCTGAGTATTCTTGAGCATACTAAACCTCCCTAAATGCTCATAAATCTTGTCCCTCAGGATCTTCTCCATCAGCTTACCAACCACGGAGGTTAGACTCACTGGTCGGTAATTTCCTGGGCTATCCCTATTCCCCTTCTTGAAAATAGGAACCACATCCGCAATCCTCCGGCACCTCTCCCGCCTCCATCGACGACGCAAAGGTCATCGCCAGAGGCTCTGCGATCTCTTCCCTCGCCTCCCACAGTAACCTGGGGTACATCCCATCCGGACCCGGCGACTTATCTATCTTGATGCCATTCAAAGATTCCAGCACAACCCTCTTTGTTAAAGTCCACATACTCAATCTTTTCAGTCCACCGCAAGCCCGCAGTACATCCACCCAGGTCCTTCTCCTCTGTGAAAACCGAGGCAAAATACTCATTAAGCACCTCTGCTATTTCTACTGGTTCCGTACAGATTTTCCCGCCTTCACCTTTTATGGGCCCTATTCCTTCACGTCTCATCCTTTTACTCTTCACATATTTATAGAACGCCTTAGGGTTTTCCTTAATCCTACCTGCCAAGGCCTTCTCGTGTAGTCCTTATATTGTGAATAAATTCTTATGTCCCAATTTATAATACAAACGGGAAATTTCAACATCACTCTGCAGGGATATCCTCCCACCAGTGGTTGTGCAAGACCAGCTTCATTGGAGGTGGAGGATGTAATTACAGCATAACATATTTACAACGGCTGTTTTTATTATAAATCTGAACATAGGAATTTATAATGGCAATGGATGACAAGATCTGCTCACAGATGTAAGGTTTTCAATATATTATTAATTATTTGGGTTGGTGAATGTGAGACAACTTGACATGAACTACATAGAACATCACATATATTAAATATTAGACATGAATTTTGATCTATTCCCTACACCAGTTTAAATTCAGAAAGTTTATTGAAAGCCTTACTTCAACTTTGATCAGTGCCAGAAGTCCCTACAAAATCTTCCAAGGAGTGGCAATCACCATACGATTGCCACTCTGCTGTTATTTACCCACCTTGCACCAGAGCTCCACATTTCTCACCCAGACTGCCAAACTAGGCTTCCTGAGAAATGTGGAGCATACCTGTTCTCCCCCCCCCCCCCCCCCCCCCCACCCCACCCGGAGTCCTTCTTTTAACACTGGCTGCTGTTGTACCAGCAAGTTCAAGTGTCGCAAAGCCACTTTGACGAGCTACTTAGAGAAGGTAGATGTATACATCGTTGAGGGGGGTAGGATGGATCAAGAAGGTGTCAGATGATTGGGGGATGGGGGTGGTCAGGGAGATCAATCGTATTGTTACCCAGGATTTAGGACAGGATTCAATCCTTTTCACTTCTCCTACTTAACCATTCTGATAACTCGGTCCATCTGAAAGTGAAAACCATCCAAAGTCTCTGATTCTAAGAGTCAGAGAGTTCCAGACATTAGGTAATTGTCCAATGGAAGTTGAAACTTCTCAGGCAATTCATGTGTAGACAGCGCACGGGGGCTTCCAAGGGGCCAAAGACATCTAGAAGTTGTTGTCACATATGCATGCTGGGAATAATGGTCTGTGCTGCCATGTTGAGTCTGTGTATTTGAGAATGATAGGTACTGGGTGCTGCATGAAGAAGCGACACCAAGTTTACAATGGAAAATATTATTGCTCACCATCAAAGCACAAAATGTTATTGTAGTAATTTGCAATTATTTTCTTGTTTTTTTTCTCTATTTTTAGACTGCCTTTCTTGTTTCCAACCAAGTGCTCAGCTTGGTAAATTTCCTCAGGTGGCAGCTGTAAAAATTCAAAAAATATTGGAGGCAATGCAGTCTCTTTTCTTTTATAAATGGATATTCTTGACGGTTAATAAAAGCATAGATGGAGCTATCCAAACACACAGGAGAACAATTATGGTAAGTTTGTGAAACATAATTTCTAATGTATTCATTCTGTTTTGTAATCCTCGTTTGGAGATTAGAAATGTCAGTTACTAAGAAAAAATAGAGTTCCCTTGAACAGCATGATTTTTTTAATTATTAGCCTTCTCCGCCTCAATTAATGAGTAAATCATGAAGAATAATTCTGAACCCCATCCAAGTAGTGGGAGAAAATTTGCTTGAGGTGGAATAATTTTGGATGTCATCCAACCAACTACAAAAACTGCTCATTATTGACTAATTCTCCCCATCAAATTAATGGGAAGCACAAGGAATATTACTAAAAAGTAAAGTATTACATATGCAGGAGAAACACACAAGATTGAATGTATCAACAGATAATTAAGATTAACTGTCAAAATTGCTGATCACAGGTTATAAATGGTGTTGCTACAACCAATAATTCCTACATTCAATACCCAGGAATATTATAGAGTCCTAAATTGGTATTCCATCAACCAATGGTTTTCTTTGTCGGGGGTCAGTTTAGCTCAGTTGGCCGGATAACAGGGGCTGGATTTTCCGGCCATGCTTGCCCCAAAGCCGGAAAATCCCGCCCGAGGTCAACGGACATTTGCATGGTCAGTGTACCGCCTGCTACAATTCCCTTGGCAGGCAGGACAGGAAAATTCGGTTAGTTATGCAGAGTAATGCCAACAACATGGGTTCAATTCCTGCACTGGCAGATGTTATTCATCAACCTTGCCCCTCACCTGAGATGTGGTGATTCTCAAGTTAAATCACCACCAGTCAGCTCTCCCCCTCAAAGGGCAGAGCAGGCTATGGTCATCTAGGACGATGGCGACTTTACCTCATCTGGTTTTTTTTAAAAGGTGCAGTATCAGAAAAATAAATTAATTGACAATTACCTGGAAAGGTAGATGAGTGCTTCTGGGGAACTTTTTTTTTTGCATTTGTTGAAATAATGAAGGTTATACATGGAGGACGGCCATGAATAAACCAGCTTCAGCCTGTCCTACCTGTCAAAACTGTCGCATTGGTGCGTGTCCGCACGGGGCAAGAAGGAAACCTGGAGCCGCTGCTGGGAGCCACGGTTCCCCAGTGTGGTGGCGGGGGAGGTGGGGCACCACCTGGCACCCGCGCGCAATACTTCACCAGGTGTGTCCCTGGCTCCTCGCGCCAGCTCACATGCTTCCTCCTGCTCACCTGCCTCCTCGTGTGGCGCCAAAATCGCGCCTTCCCAGACCACCAAACTCCCGCACCTGTTCTCATCAAGACGCGGGTACCCAGCAACTGAGACACGTTACGCTTCAAGCACTCAACTAAGCAAAAAAGGTAAAAAAAAGTTTGCGCTCAAGGTCGACGATGTATTGAAGGAAAGTCAAATATTTACACAACTTTGTAAAGAATGTACCTGAGACTAAGAGTCAGTTCGCCTACACTTTTGGAGGACCTTCCGGCCGCGGTCGCCCCAAGACCTTCGAGTGCCCGAGGTCAAGGGACCTTTGCATGGTCCGTGTCCCGCCCTCTACGACGCCCGTGGTGGGCGGGAGAGGAAAATTCTGTTGTGACCGCTAATTTGTTTCCCTGAATGTTCTCAATCTTGTGGGACTTACCTGGGGAGGTTCTTTATGGTGGGGGTTGGGAAGGGAACTCCGGTGATCTTTTTACCGGTGGAGCATGTGTGGACTCTGGGATCGCCCACCTGGTACCTGCCGCCCTCCCTCTCTGGCCCCGCTCGAATAACGCGCGCCAACCCATTGCTCCTACCCGACCGTCACACCGGTGGCAACCTGGTCTGCGAAAGAAATAATCAGCGGCTCCAAACAAAAAAAAAACTTTTGTTATGTTTATAATCACTCTTTCTCCCCCCACACCCCTTTCAGAAAAAAAACCTTCTCCAATTGGTTTCACCTCAAAAAGGAAAAGTCACATTTCAAATAAAGTTAATTTCTTAAAACATTTAGCGGAAACTTGAACGAAATGCACGGACACATTTATAGGATTTTTGAAAGCCAGTTAGTTCACACACCTCCTGATGTGGCGTTAACCCATGTTGAGCTTCATATCACACAGCGCAAGCAAATAAACACTTGTCACACTCCTAGATATTGACAAATTAATTCAGATCGGGGGGGGAGGGTGGTTTTGGTGAGTAAATCAATCTGTCTGCCCCCTCCCTCTTGTGTGTGTCAGGCAGGCTGCAACTAATTGTTGATATTTTGCACGGTTCCATGTAGAAAACTCCAGTTTCATTGCAAAGCGGGCTGGCTTACCTTCAGAGTGGGATTCCACCGCACAAGATTCTTGGGGCTGATCTTCCGACTGACGCCACGGAATTTATTATTTAAAAAAACACACAAAAACGTAGCCGGGAGAAAGTCGGTGCATGGAAGAATATTCTTTCTTCCTTTCGGCCAAGCTCGACAACCGGGGTTCTAAGCAAATCCTCTCTCTGGTAGAAGGGGAGATGTTGGTGAGCTATCGGGACACGCTGACTGTGAGATGATGAGGCACCAAAGCGATTGACTCTTTCCTCGGATGGATAAGCGAGAATCCTGACTGAAAGGCAGAGGAGGAGGAGATGGGGATGAAAGAGGGAAAGGGAGAGAGAGGGGGGGGGGAAAGTTTGCCGGAGGAGAGATGCAAGCCGAGTGCGTTCACGCCCGATTTTGCCTCTGTAAGATGCGCCCCTCGCATCTTAAGGAAAACAGCGGGAGGCGGGCTGGCTTTTGGTAACTGAGCATTTCCAGCGTGTTGCCAGGAGGAGGTACTTTAGTATGCTTGGCAGGTGACCAGCGCGCAGCCCTGCCGTGACAAGCGGCTACAACGTCTGGGAAGGCAGAGGGAGCACCCCCGCTTCGGTTAAAAACATCGCACGGCAGACTCGCTCCGCGCGGAAAATGAAACGCCGCAATTCGGGCCAGTGGTCAAAGTCTTGCCCATCTCAGGACGCGCGCCGCTGTAGATTCGCAGCGATAACCGTTCTGTTTCACAAGCTGCTCGCTGTGAAAAAAAACCCCTCTGACCATCAAGTGTTGTAGAATTGCGCCACACTCCGCTCAACAATTGTCTTCGCTCCCAGTTTGCAGACCGGAGTTTATGATCGGAAGTCTTGCTTTCTTGCCACAGCGCGGCTTGGGAACGACGTCCCAGACGAAAGCAGGACGCCAATGCTGGTAGATAGATTTTTTTTTAGAAATACTATCGATTCACTCAGGCTGGAGCTTGCTTCCAGGTACGTCCCTCGCAGATACAGCGCCCGAGTAAATAGAACATTTTCTTTCACAGCAAGTCCATGTGAAATTGAGGCACTAGTCAACTTTTGTCATTTCGCCAGCCTTAAGGCAGGAGGGACTCACCTCCCGCGACACCAGGCATTGCATCACAATCTCATTTCAGATATTTTATCAGCCGTGAAACAGATCCCCGTAACTTTAGCAAAAGCTGCCCATTCTTTCCTTTCCTTTCCTTTCCTGGTGAGCTTCCCTGCAATGGCCAGCATGGAACATTTGCTAATACTGCAGTTTAACCATTTCCAGTTCAAGTTGTAACTACAATATGGTGGGTGGCTTAAAATCCAATTTCTCTTTAAGGGCAACGTTTACTCTTAAGAACACGATTTACGATGGGCAGTGTAAGCCGCTGTTTCCGTGGACTCTGTGCCGCGCTCTCTCTGTCTCTCTCACGGAGAAGTGACACGGACAAGACAACCTGCCTCCCCCAGAGGCATTACTTTCCTGTCCACCCGCAGTCGGTAAGAGAAAATGCAAATTTTCTCAGGGACATTTGCCAACAACGAGTGTATTAACCTGGCAGCCGGGAATGGAAGTTGTCAATATCAACTGATCAAAACGGTTAAAGGATGACACAGGAGGTCGTTAGAGCCAATTAGATTAGTTGGAGGTGGGCTGAAGTCGGCAATAATTTCGCTGGGGCCTCTCGGAACGAATCAGATTGATTGGAGGGTGACAGTGGAGCTTGCATGCTACAGGAACCTGTCAGAACAATCGGAGCTGAATTCCTCACACCGGTTGCATAAAAAATTGAGAAGGGTTTTAAGATGAGCTGATGGATTCTGGAGAACCAGCTTACTTTTTAAAAAAACTTCCTGCTTTTTGACCAGGAACAACTTTGACTTGTCATGTTGTAAGCATTTATTTTCTTCAAGGCTGCTTTCTTGAGATGAGAATGTTCCCTGTTACAAGTGCATTCAGGGACTTCATTCGAAGACAGCTTGCAGACCTGGCACTTGTGGAATTGCCAAGATTTAGAAACAGAAAAGTGTAAAGTGTTGAACTGACATGAGTTTTACTTTATAAAAAAAACACACGCACACAGTGAGTAATTTACCATAGTGTATTATTGTATTGCACAGTGTGGGTATCATGCCTAGTATCAGGCCCTGTGGTACAGTGGCTAGCACTGCTGCCTCACAACGCCAAGGACCCGGGTTCGATTCCCGGCTTGGGTCTTGTGTCTGTGTGGAGTCTGCACGTTCTCCCTGTTTCTGTGTCAGTTTCCTCCCACAGTCTGAAAAATGTGCTGGTTAGGTGCATTGGCCAAGCTCAATTCTCCCTCAGTGTACCCGAACAGGCGCCGGGTTGTGGTGAGTAGGAGATTTTCACAGTAACCTCATTGCAGATTTTCACAGTAACCTCATTGCAGTGTTAATGTAAGCTTGTGACACAAATAAATAAACGTAATGGTAGTGAACTTCTAACTGTAATGTACAGACATTTTTAAGCATTTAGAGTGACAGATGGATTAAGATTTGTGTGTGGCTTTTCATCGGACCTTGGTTCTAAGTTTCAGTTCAATAATGCTTGCCTTCTTATTTAATAAAAATGTTTCCCTGAAATTCCTGGACTTGGGAGGGCAGCAGAGGAGCATGCGTTGGGCAAGAGGGTGGAATTTGATTCTGCCAAGTCTTTACTTCTTTCTCACCATGGGGTGGAGGAGGGGAGGTGGAATCTATTGGTGAGAATGGATCTTGTACCCACCCTCTTCTATCCTAATGCAACTCAGAGGCAGAATGGTAGCGTGATAATCTTCGCTATTTTCATCTTACCTGCAGTGATTGGGGTCACATCTGCATGTGTTAAGACCCAGGCCATAACTCCGAGGTGTTTTATGAAGATAGCCTAGACCCTACGTTTTTACATTTGAATTTGGCATGGGTGAGGATAAGATGTTTCACTCCAGGTACAATTCAAGTGACCCACATAGAAGCTTTTATCAAACAAGTTTATTTAAGAATACAGTTAAAATATAATAAGATTTAGCATAGCTTTTATCAATTACAAGAATCAAACATGATATAGTATAAACTTTAACAGCCAGCTATCTATGATGTTCCAAGTGAAACAACATCCCCACAAGCATACCCCTTTTTAGACATGGTACAAAAAGCAAGTATGCTCACGTGATGCTGGATTTTACAGCTTTGTAACACATGCTGCAAATTAGTCCTTTGAATGTTGAATTAAAACTGAGGCTTCCCAGTCTTGGAACTTTCCAAAAAGCCTCTGAAGAGAGAGAGAGAGACAGACACTGTGTGCCTCCACCAGCTTCTAACAGCAACCCACAGACAGCAGAATTTCCAACTCCAGAGAGGGGGAAAACAAGAGATACTGCTTTCTGTCTCAAGTCCAAACTGCATCTGAGAAAAAATGAAACTAAAAACTGGGACTTTTCTATGGGAAAAGGAACGGTCTCCAGGCATCACCTGACCTGTCAATCATCCCAAATCAAGCACCACTGAGCAGGAGGGGAGGTGATGGCCTCATGGCATTATTGCTAGACTATTCATCCAGAAACTCAGCTAATGTTCTGAGGACCCGGGTTCGAATCCTGCCACCGCAGATGATGGAATTTGAATTTAACAAAAAAATATTGAATTAAGAATCTACTGATGACCATTGTCGATTGTCAGAAAAAACCCATCTGATTCACTCATGTCCTTTAGGAAAGGAAATCTGCTGTCGTTACCTGGTCTGGCCTACATGTATTCCAGAGCCACAGCAATGTGGTTGACTCTCGGCTATCGTCGAAGGGCAACTAGGGTTGAGCAATAAATGCTGGCCAGTCAGAGACACCCATGTCCCATGAATGAATAAAAAATATCCCCAAAAGATCATAAAATCCCATGACACTGCATTAGGCCAGATTAAAAATAAACATGATGTCCATTCTATTGCTTCAGCAACAATTACCAGACACTGGTTACAGACAAAACGGTGCCAAACAAAATGCTAGGAGCTGCTTGAAAATCCTGCCAAGAAACATGATTAAAAATGCATTTCTTAAAGGCACAGTATCGTCACACATGGAAGAGGCACAGTTATAATTTAAACTTGGGAGTGGAGACCCAATGTTAGCCCCCTAACAGCAACTGATCACAAAACTGCTTGGAAAGCTTTAACCATGAAATTGTTTTTGAAAAAATATTCTGCTTATTTGTTGGCCAGCACCCTTCTACTCCAAAGGAGAAGCTATGACTCCTCTATTGCAGGAAAATGGGATGAGCACGACTTTAGTGGTAGATACTGTTGGTGCAGACTCGATGGGTCGAATGACCTTTTCTGCACTGTATGGCTCTATGACTGTAGATGTTGTTCCTAAATTGCTGGCCCTGAGAAAACTGGGCACTCAGGGGTACTGTACTGGAATGAGAACCTGATCCCTGTACCTAAATTAACTCATCGCAGTGACTTGGGACTACAAGAGTGCTGGATTAGATTCAGCTGGCAGTATCATTTCATTGCTTGGGATATTTTAGAGTCTGTTTATTCAACATAGATCTAAGTTTTTAAAGTTCAGTTTATTTATTAGTGTCACAAATAGGCTTACATTAACACTGCAATGAAGTTACTGTCAAAATCCCCTAGTCGCCACATTCTGACACCTGTTCGGGTACACTGAGGGAGAATTTAGCATAGCCAATGCACTTAACCAGCATGTCTTTCGGACTGTGGGAGGAAACCAGAGCACCTGGTGGAAACCCACGCAGACATAGGGAGAGCATGCAGACTCCGCACTGAGAGTGACCCAAGCCAGAAATTGAACCTGGGTCGCTTGTGCTGTGAGGCAGCAGTGCTAACCACTGTGCCACTGTGAATCCAGATAATTCCTTATCTTCCTCCGAACTGCCGTGAAGTCCAGGAATAAAGAGCAAGAATCAGCCAATTTTCTTCGCGTGTGTGATACCAGATATCATAATTAAGTTTGATCATTGAAAACTACATGGATTCCACCATGTTATCCTATCCCTTTCAATAAACAAGAAAATAAGACTGTTAGAACAATGCATATTGGTTAAAATATTTGATCAGGTTTAAATATTGTCTAAGAAGTACACATGTGGTAAGACACTAAAGCACTGAAGTAATTCAATACCTAGAAACAATGAATAAAAAGGGATAAATTTTTCAACATTATTATCTGGGCAGTGACTTATTGGAACAGATTGTTCCCCTGTTACAGAACCGACCCTGATTTTAATTTCAATATCTTTTGATAGAAATAAAAATGGTGTGCCTTCTATAACAGATAGCTAATCAATTCTGCCTGTTAACCTCCAACCAGTGAAGATGAAAAGTATCTCCATCCTCAGTTATCATAGAATCCCTACAGTGCAGAAGGAGGCCATTCAACCCATTGAGCTTGCACTCACAACAATCCCACGCAGGCCCTATCCCCGTAACTCCATGTATTTACCCCGCTAATCCTCCTGACACAAATGGTTAATTTAGCTTGGCCAATCAACCTAACCTGCACACCTTTGGATTGTGGGAGGAAAGTGGACACCTGGAAGAAAACCACGCAGGCACTGGGAGAACATGCAAACTCCGCAGAGTCAGTTGCTAGTTGTGAGTTTTGTGGATGTGTTTCACGAATGATCATGGTTCAGAAATTAACATCATAACATTTAGACTGGAGTTCCAAATGAAAGGAATTGAAACATGTGAAGTGATATTGAATTGGTAAAATTAATCTTTGCAGGGTTTCAAACTGGAACTCCCAAGTTTAATTTTAATCATTTGAGTTTTTTTGCACCAGTTTTGTCCTGAGCTCTGAAAGAAGGCAATTTCAACAAGCTGATTGAAACTTCCACCTGCACCTTTTTTTACAAGTGTGTTGATATCGGATTTCATAATTAAGTGATCATTGGTGGATTCCACCATGTTATCCTATCCCTTTCAATAAACGAGAAAATAAGACTGTTGGAACAGTGCATATTGGTTAAAATATTTTGATCAGGTTTAATTACTGTTTAAGAAGTACACGTGGTAAGACACTAAAGCACTGAAGTAATTCAATACCTCGAAACAATGAAAAAAATAGGGAGAAATTTTCAACATTATTATCTGGGCAATGACTTGTTGGAACAGATTGGTCCCCTGTTACAGAACCGACCCTGATTTTAATTTCAATCTCTTTTGATAGAAATAAAAATTGTGTGGTTTCTATAATAGATAGCTAATCAGTTCTGCCTGTCAACCTCCAGCCAGTGAAGGGGAAAAGTATCCCCATTCAGTTCCCTTTCTCAGATTGTATTTCTTGGCGCTTGATAGGCAATTGGACTGTTGGATGAAACAATCAGCTTTGGCTGTTGGAAAGCTTCAAAGTGCATCACTATACATGCAAAGCAAAAATGTCAGTTCATCATGAATTTGGATCCACGGCCAGAACTAAAAAATACTGATTTCATATTCAGTTTAAGGGCCTCTTAAGTCAGTGCTACCAGTCACCTCTGATCAAAGGATACAATGCATAGGGACATTTGATGAAATGTGATGCATTTTGACACCCATCAACTTAACACCACAGCTTTTGACCTTAGATGAAATTCTGCTTTTCCTCACTGCATATGTACCTTTAATCTACTATATCCTTTTAAAATTCTCTGCTGCTGATTGAGGTGCTCACACTCATTTGCCATGTTGATTGGTCTATTGAAATGACTCCCTCCCATCCTGTGTTCATCTCATGTTCCTTCCAAATATGTGACTAAAGAACTCTCACATCCATAGAGATTGCCATTCGTTCCCAGATACTTGGAAAATAAACCCCCACAACCCACAAATCATCAACCATCCCTCCCCTTCTTGAACAGTGATAATCAAGCCCCATCTAATCCTCTTATCCCCAGCCTGACCAGGAAAAAATTCCATTGGCCCGCAATTGTTCAATGAACTGATGGAAGTGCTTGTGCATCCACTTACTGTGCAATAACCTTTCTTGCACCCCAACTCTACTTGATTAGACCATGACTTTCTTCTGTTACTCACTCATAACCCTGGTTATTTTCTGCAACAATTGTTGGACAATCAGTCAACATCACTGATGCACTCCTCATCCCGGGACCCTGCTGAGTTACTCTTCAGTTCCTTCAGACAAACTTTCCAGCAGTGCATTTCTCCTCCCTCCTTTTGTGTAATACTCTTCTCCAAGGCACTCTTGCTTTGTCCATTTCCATCTTGTACCATGTATCCGAGCCCAGTCTGAGGAGCAATGATTCAGCCAACTAGGTTGCTTTCATCTCCCTCCTTGGCTATTTTATTTTTCCGATCCATAGAGTATACACGGACGGGCCTACTTGTCAATGTTCCATGAGTGTTGAACACAGGATTAAATATCCAGGGTAATTCCACTCTTCCCCTCCCTGTTCCACTTTGTATCTGCCTTCCCCACTGTCCTTTTTTTCTCTCCAGTCTCCCTTCCATCCCTCCCTCCTTCTCTCAATCTTTCCCACTCCTCCTCTATCCCTTTCTCCCTCCTCTCCCTCAGTCCTTCAGTTCACAAAGGATTTGTACGCATTGATGAAATGTCAATATTTCTCATATAATGTCACAGCCCAGAAGGAGTCCATTTGGCCCATCGTGTATGAGGAGGTTTTTTGAAAAAGCCAGCTAATGAGAGTCTCCTACCCTGATAGCCTGACACCTTTTCCTTTTCATGTCTCTATTCAATTCCATTTTCAAAGTTCTATTTAATCTGCTGCCATTACCCTTTCAGGTAGCTTATTCCATCTCATCAGGACATTTTTTAAATTACAAAGTGTATGATCATATGGTTTATATTTTCAATGATATTTAAGTTCTGAACATTTTAAACCGCTATCATAAGATTTCTTTCAGTGGCAGCAAAATGCAGGCAAGCGAGAAGCTCTGATGTTAGCTATTGACTAATTATGAATTATTCTGCCTCTCAGTTTATTTTTAATAGATTTGTCGTTTGTGTTTAAACATATGGGTGGTGAATTGTAGCTAGTTCTGCTGTTTATCAGTGTTTTTCTCTCTAGGTGTTACTTTTGTTTTCTCTTTTTAAGGACAAGAATGTCATGTTGCTGAAAAATATAATAACAGGAAACCCAAAGCTAAAACACTTATTAAATCTTCTCCAGCAGGGGTGCATAAAAGGAAAAAGTTCAAAACAGAATTGTGAAGTCAAATTAGAAATTAAGGCACACGCAATCAAAGCATCTTCACCATGTCTCTACCTGTTCATTTCTTCCTTGGCTCAACAGCTGTTTCCTTTACATTCAGCATGACATTGCGGCACCCCCCCGCCCCTCCCTTTCTCTCATTCTCTCTCTCTCCCCCCCAACCCCACAGCTCACTGACTAAATTTCTTGACATCAACTGGTTCATGTTGTTTTGCCCCTGCATCAAAGCACTTAATTGCAATTTTTCTGCTTGTTACAATTAATAGATGTCAAATTGTGGGTCGGGGTGCAATTTTCAGGTGTCACAAGTAGGCTTACATTCACACTGCAATGAAATTACTGTGAAAATCCCCTCGTTACAACACTCTGGCAGTTGGTCAGACACACTGAGGGAGAATTTAGCATGGTCAATGCACCTAACCAGCGCGTCTTTCGGACTGTGGGAGGAAACCAGAGCACCCGGAGGAAACCAGTCATGGGGAGAATGTGCAAACTCCACACAGACAGTGACCCAAGCCGGGAATCGAACCCAGGTCCCTGGCACTGTGAGGCAGCAGTGCTAAGCACTGTGCCACCACAGCTGCTAAAAATCAGTGCAAGGTTGGTTTGTCTGCCAACTCAGTCTTTAAAATAATTTCCCTAAGCAAAGTAGCCTCATAAAATGACCAAAGAGCCATCATTCATGCAGCTACCAGTGTTCACAATTTATATATTAAAAGTAAATGTGTCCACTTCTTACTATCACAATGTTTGATCATGCATTATAGGAGCATATGCCAATATTCCACATCAAAATTGCCTGTGTAAAGATGTAAGATCGAAATCCTGTCCCAAAGAGTCGAATTTCAGAGGTGAGGTGGGAGTGACTGCCATTGACATCAGGGTAGCATTTTGATCGAGTGTTGCGTCAAAGAGTCGTAATACAACTGAAGTCACTAAAAATCAAGGCCAAATGCTTCACTGGCTGGAGTCATATCTAGCACAAAGGAAGATGGTTTTGGGATGTGAAGATGCTGGCATAGTAATCAAGAGGCCCCAAGGTAATGGAGCAGCTGGTGAAATTTGAATTCAGTTAATAAAATCTGGAATGTAAAGCTAGTCTCAATAATAGTGACCATACTGGCCACCATCGATTATCATAAAAACCCATCTGGTTCACGAATGTTCTTTAGGGTAAGAAATCTGCCATCCTTGCCTCGTCTGGCCTACGTGTGACTCCAGACCCACAGCAGTGTAGTTGACTGTTAACTGCTCTCTGAAATGGCCTAGTAAGCCACACAGTTTGAGGGCACTTAAGGATGAGCAACAAATGTTGACCTTGCCATTACAAAAACAGAAAATGCTGGAAAATCTCAGCAGGTCTGACAGCATCTGTGGAAAGAGAATAGAGCTTTGATGAAGGGTCATTAGCTCTATTCTCTTTCCTGAGGGCAATTAAGATGGGCAATAAATGTTGGCCTTTCCATCAAAGGTCACAACCCACCATCGCGTGATAAAAATAATCAAATTCCAGTTGCTTTCAAAAGACATTCATTTGAGCAAAAAAAAGGAACTCACAGGATGAGATGACAAATCCTTCAGTCCTTCAGCTTCTGATAACGTATAGATTACATGATGGGAAATGTTATATATTGGAAACCCAGGTGAGGTAAAAATATCCAGTAAAATCTATTGATCCTTCCACCAAAATGACCTACATCAGATGATGAAGAAACAGAAGAAAAAAAATCTTAACTAGTTCATTTACCAACTACCTTTACTGGTTTACTTAACAACCCACAGATATATGCAACAGAATTAATATTCTAGATGTGCTATTATGTTGGCGATGAAGATTTTACTGCCATTTAATTAAAAAAATTACAAATTGCCTGATGTTTTAATGGCAGATCATGCTACCTGAGATCGTAACCTACTTTGTGAATATGTGTAGCACAGTGAGATTCCAATTTTTCTGTGCATGCGACCCAGGCTGTTCTGATTTTACGCAGACAAATCACAATATTGTTTTCTACACATCCTGTTCTGAATTGAAACTTTCATTCATATATTGTGTATCTATGAAATAATACAATCACAATTGAAATGTGTAAACCCCATGTGAATTACCTTGAAATTTACCTCCTCTTGCATTAAATCGAATTAATTGACACCTTTATCATTTTTGAAACATCATAATGAGACCAGTTTGTAATTAGTGCATTCCCCTTTCGGCATGGCCCTAAAAGGATCTGCTTTCTTAGATAAAAGTCTGTAAATCATGCCACTGCCTGGTCTTCAGCACCATTATTTTTCAATTGATGTGGCAACACATTCACCATTGATTTTAATGGGATGGAGCTATTATGACCTTTGAGCTGTTTTGGTTGTGGGGTAAAGTCATGCAGATGTGCTAGAAGGTTATACCGCAATGTAAGCAATGATATTCATTCACAAAAGTGCCAAGAACTTTTGCGTTGTGGCATACCCGGGTTCGATTCCCAGCTTGGGTCACTGTCTGTGTGGAGTCTGCACGTTCTCTCCATGTCTGCTTGGGTTTCCACCTGGTGCTCTGGTTTCCTCCCACAGTCTGAAAGACGTGCTGGTTAGGTGCATTGGCCATGCTCAGTTCTCCCGTAGTGTACCCGAACAGGCGCAGGAGTGGGGCGACTTGGGGATTTTCACAGTAACTTCATTGCAGTGTTAATGTAAGCCTATTTATGACACTAACAAATAAACTTTTAAATTCAATGGCTTATGCCATCATGACACAAACTTTCACCAAATTCAGGACCCTTGTTTTATTGCAAGCTATAAAATTTCAGTTCCTGAGAAACAAAATGGGAGCAAATGTTTTATTTTGAGATTTTGAGTGATTTGTTTGTGTCATCAACAAACAGTGACATGGCAACTGTTTAAAGAGGGTATTTCAGCATTGAATAATGACAAACATTCATGGAAAAAGAAATTACACACGTGGACAAGAAATATTTTTACTTGAATCTGAAACATGGTAATTTGAACATGCTATTGCTCCCTTAATGGCAAAGTAGAATCATAGATGAATCACAGAATCCCTGCCATGCAGATGGCAGCCATTTGGCCCATCGTGACTGCACCAAAAACATTCCCACCCAGGCCCTAGCCCCATAACCCGATGTATTTACCCCACTAATCCCCCTACATATCTTTGTACACTAAGGAGCTATCTACCATGACCAATCCACCAAACCTGTACATCTTTGGACTGTGGGAGCACCTGGAGGAAACTCGCACACGGTGAGAATGTACACATAGACAGTCACCTGAGGAATTGAACCTGGATCCCTGGTGCTGCGAGGCAGCAGTGCCAACTACCGTACGTTATTTGCTTTAACCACATTCCACAATCAATTAAAACTGGCAAGTTGCACAGTGCAATATCTAATTGTTTTCCACAAATATCTAATTTATTGGTATCAAATTGTCTGCTATTTTAACTGTGGTATTTTCATGATTAAGTGAAATAATTTAACAATGTATTAAAATTTCAGATTGCAAAATTTTGACAAAACTACATAAAATATTCAAATGATAGTATTGTACATTTTAATTTTCAATCTTAAATGCACATTTCACCAAAATGATATTTGGAGTAGCTGGGAAAGTTAGCTGAAGACAAATAAAAATTAATACCATGAATCAAGTGATAAAGATAACTAAACATAGAGATCTGATGCAGATAGCCAGGGATAATATTGACAGAGGAGGTCTTCTAGTGTATTGGGTCCCTGCCTCTGTGCCAGAAACTCTGATTTCAAGTCCCACTCCAAGGCTTGATGGTCAAGGAAACTGCATTAATCACATGGCCAAACAGATTAATTAAATCCTTCCAACACATGCAGGCACGAAGAGCGAGAACGATTCCTGGTCAGCCACATAATTGAAATTAAAATTGGAGCCTCCACCATCGCTATTTTTAGCTCCAGACTGCAACATGTACATATGTTTCCATGGAAACCTGGACCAGAATGTTATGGCTGTTCATGCTGGCGGGATTTTCCCATCCCGCTGCAGTGACTGGAGATTTGGCTGGGTGGCAAATTCTACAACTTCGCTGCAGTGGGAGTGTGGCACGAATGGTAGGTAAGATTGCGCACTTAGACTCCTTGGGGGCCAGGTTGGTTCTGTTGGTTGGATGGCCGGTGTGGATCGGATTGTGCCAACAGCACAGGATTTGATCTCTGTTCTGGATGGTTTGGATAGGGGACCTATGTCTTCACTCTATCCATGGTGGAAGTCATGGTGATATCTTCAGGCAGAGAACTGAAGAATAACATTTACTGTATTGGTATAGTATCAGGCTCTTCATGCACACTCCATGCAACCAAAAATTCAGTGACATCATAAGAGGTACATATGAGTTACACTTGTATATAAACTTTTGAGATTTCAATCAAAAATATAACAAGACAAAAAAAAGGTAGGGTAATTATGGGACAAATAGAGATAAAAATACACCCTCTCAATGGAATGAAATGAGAATCCTTTAAAGAGAGAAATACTCTAAAATAACGACTTAGAAAGATTGAAATTTGAATTGATCTAGTAGAGGGCATAAAACATCATTTCAACAGTGCAGTTCCCTATAGATATTTCATTCACAAGAGGCCTATTTTTTCAGGGGGTAGCTTCATTTTTTTTTATTGATTAAAGTTAAATATTGCAACAGGCTGAAAATAGCAAATCAATAATGAGTTATGAGCTTACGTGAATGCAGATCAAGGCAACATCTCCTGAGGCAGGAGATGACAAAGAAAATAGATTGCTTTTCACTACGTCATTTTTTTTTCAGAGGAGGTAGGGAAGGGATGTATGTATTAAAAACAGAAACTACCTGCTGAGAGAAAAAGAGAGTGAATATTTTAGGCTGATGACCTTCCATCAGAACCGTAGAAGGTTAATGTTCCTTAAACTTAACATACGCGAATGGACTGAACTCATTAGGGCAAATTGCCTTTACTCACCAAACTTTAGTTTGTTTTCATGACCCTCCTTGGTAATCGTTTTGATGTTCTTGAGCTCCTGGTGGTTTCAGTCATGCTCTCAATCATGGCAACAAATTGAGCCAGATGGAATCCTCTTCCTTACATTCTTGGCAATAAATAGTAGCGATGGAAGTAGTGATAGTAGCACTTATGGAAGTGGTTGGAATCAGTATAGGGTCGAGATGTCACTTGCTAGCTGTTTTAATTTAGTCCACTGTGGATTGATAACGATATGCACATATTTTTGAAAGGTAACTGGGTAATTTTAAGAACTCACTGCATGGGAAATCAACAGATCAGATGCAACACCAGATTTACACCACCTCCAATAGTCCTCTCTATTGAATTTGATGGATAGTAAGATCGGATCGCATGTAAAACCAATGTGTGAATTACAGCTCCCTGCCCCCTCCCGTAAGAGTGAGTATTTACCGAATCGTAGCAATAGGAACATATGAGGAGGAAACACCACTAACAAACCAATGATTTTGTCTTTATCAAGAATGGTCATTACATTCTGTTGTGAAACATACCTTGTCACGAAGAATTACGTTCTTGAGAGCTATTGTACAATCTGCAGCTCATCAATTACCAGAGAACAATTCAGCAAGGTCAACTAAATAAATTTACAATGACTGTGACTAAAACAGTTATGGGGATTTTTATATAATCACTGAACCTCATGCAAGGTACCACAGTACCACAATTGCCACTGGTATCACAGAGTCGGTGAAGAAAGAATAATCTGTGAAGAAGTAGGATGCAGAGACCCTAAAATTATATTGTGGGATATGAATGTTTAAGGCATTCATCTGAAAACCCTTTTTTTTCAACAATTTTAGCAGAGTTGTCAAGTCATTTAAAATAAAATGTTTTGATGCCTGCCTTTAAGTAGCAGTGAAATTTCAGACAAATACTTGTTTGCTTAAGTCCCGCAGTTTAATTTCAAAATCTACTTGCGTGTACCTGCATTTGCTCTAGTTTTATTTTTATTTCCAGTCTTTAAATTTAAATTCAACTTACTTGAAATATTTGGGATATTGTGTTTTAGAATGGTGATAGTCGTAGACAATATAGTCCCAAAATTTATGGAGCCTTGATGTGCTGGTGAGACTGGAATGGGATGCATATATCAAAGGATGCTGACCCTTTAAAAAAAAATACATAATGCTGAGTCCTACCGTCAGCAGACCATATGCTCCAAGAGGGAATTCAGGAACAGAACAGGGCTGGAGTGCAATTTGCTCATTTTAGAACATAGAACATAGAACAGTACAGCACAGAACAGGCCCTTCGGCCCACGATGTTGTGCCGACCTTCATCTGAAACCAAGATCAAGCTATCCCACTCCCTACCATCCTGGTGTGCTCCATGTGCCTATCCAATAACCGCTTAAATGTTCCTAAAGTGTCTGACTCCACTATCACTGCAGGCAGTCCATTCCACACCCCAACCACTCTCTGCGTAAAGAACCTACCTCTGATATCCTTCCTATATCTCCCACCATGAACCCTATAGTTATGCCCCCTTGTAATAGCTCCATCCACCCGAGGAAATAGTCTTTGAACGTTCACTCTATCTATCCCTTCATCATTTTATAAACCTCTATTAAGTCTCCCCTCAGCCTCCTCCGCTCCAGAGAGAACAGCCCGAGCTCCCTCAACTTTTCCTCATAAGACCCACCCTCCAAACCAGGCAGCATCCTGGTAAATCTCCTTTGCACTCTTTCCAGCGCTTCCACATCCTTCTTAAGGTGAGGTGACCAGAACTGCACGCAATATTCCAAATGCGGTCTCACCAAGGTCCTGTACAGTTGCAGCATAACCCCACGGCTCTTAAACTCCAACCCCCTGTTAATAAAAGCTAACACACTATATGCCTTCTTCACAGCTCTATCCACTTGAGTGGCAACCTTTAGAGATCTGTGGATATGGACCCCAAGATCTCTCTGTTCCTCCACAGTCTTCAGAACCCTACCTTTGACCCTGTAATCCACATTTAAATTAGTCCTACCAAAATGAATCACCTCACATTTATCAGGGTTAAACTCCATTTGCCATTTTTCAGCCCAGCTTTGCATCCTATCTATGTCTCTTTGCAGCCTACAACAGCCCTCCACCTCATCCACTACTCCACCAATCTTGGTGTCATCAGCAAATTTACTGATCCACCCTTCAGCCCCCTCCTCTAAGTCATTAATAAAAATCACAAAGAGCAGAGGACCAAGCACCGATCCCTGCGGCACTCCGCTAGCAACCTGCCTCCAGTCCTGCCTCAGTTTTAGGTCTGATAACAAGCCGTGACCTCTGCTATGATTAAATTCAATGGCGATAGGAGGGAGAGGAAAAATTACCTAATTTTGTAAGACTAATCCTGAAGTTCTGTTACTGAAATGCAGAGAAAGGAGAGTGTTATTGTTAAATAAGTTGATGAGAAGGCATCAAATTCAACGGGAAGGAGGTGGTTGTGCCTGTGAGTGATATCCCCGAAATGCCCATTGCCCTGTTACAGTGTCAGAAGCAAATTTGATTTGATGTATTATTGTCACATGTACTAGGATACAATGTGAAGTATTGTTTCTTGCATCTACACAGTTAAAACATACCGTTCATAGAGCACCAAGGGGAGTAGGAAAGGAAAGGGTGCACGGTAGCACAGTAGTTAGCACTGCTGCTTCACAGCTCCAGGGACCTGGGTTCGATTCCCCGGCTTGGGTCACTGTCTGTGTGGAGTTTGCACATTCTCCTCGTGTCTGCGTGGGTTTCATCCGGGTGCTCCGGTTTCCTCCCACAGTCCAAAGATGTGCAGGTTAGGTTGATTAACCATGTTAAAATTGCCCCTTAGTGTCCTGAAATGCGTAGGTTAGAGGGATTAGCGGGTAAATGTGTAGGGATATGGGGGTAGGGCCTGGGTGGAATTGTGGTGGGTGCAGACTCGATGGGCCAGATGGCCTCCTTCTGCACTGTAGGGTTTCTATGATTCTATGAAAATACAGTGCTGCAGTTGCAGGTAGGGTGAAGAGAAAGACCAGCTTAATCCATAATAGGACCATTCAAAAGTCTGGTAACAGTAGGGAAGAAGCTGTTCTTGAGTCTGTTGGTACATGTTTTCAGACTCTTGTATCTTTTTCCTGACGGAAGAAAGTGAAGAGAGTATGTCAGGGTGCATGGGGTCCTTGATTATGCTGGCTGCTTTTCCAAGGCAGTAGAAAGTGTAGATGGAGTCTATGGATGGGAGGCGGGTTTGTGGGATGGGCTGGGCTACATTCACAACCATTTGTAGTTTCTTGTGATCTTGGTCTGAGTAGGAGCCATACCAAGCTGTGATACATCTAGATAGGATGTTTTCTATAGTGCGTCTGTAAAAATTGGTGAGAGCCATAGTGAACAAATTTCCTTGGCCTTCTGAGAAAGTAGAGGCATTGGTGGGCTTTATAGCATCAGCGTGGAGAGACCAGGACAGATTGTTGGTGGTCTGAACACCTAGAAATATGGGTGTTTCTACTTCATCACTGTTGATGTAAAAAAGGGCATGACCTCCATTACATTTCCTGAAGTCAGTGACCAGCTTCTTGAGGGAGAGATATTTGTCATTGCACCATTTCACTAGGTTCTCTGTCTCTTTCCTGTACTCTGTCTTGTTGTTGTTTGAGATCCGAACCAATACAGTATTGTAATCAGCAAACTTAAAAATGGATTTGGAGCAGAATTTGGCCACACAGTCATAAGTGTATAAGAAGTATAGTAAGGGGCTGAGGACACAGCCTTGCAGGGCACCAACGTTGAGGATAATCCTGAAGGAGATATTGTTATCTATCCTTACTGATTACGGTCTATGGATTAGCAAGTTGAGGATCTCGTTCCAGAGGGAGAAGCAGAGCTTTCGGCCACAGAGTTTGGAGATGAATTTTGTTGAAATAATGGTGTTGAAAGCTGACCTGTAGTCAATAAATCGTTATTCAGGTGTTCCAGGGTTGAGTGTAGGGTCTGGGAGATGGCATCTGCTGTGGACCTGTTGTGGCGATAGGCGAACTATAGTGGATCCAGGCAATCTGGGAGACCAGATGTGCGCCATGACTAACCTTTCGAATCACTTCATAATGATGGATGTCAAAGCCACTGGGCAATAGTCATTTAGGCACACTGCCTGGCTGTTCTTTGGTACAGGAATGATGGTCAGCTTCTTGAAGCAGATTAGGAACCTCAGATTGGAGAAAGGAGAGGTTAAAGAAGTCTGCAAATACCCCTGCCAACTGTTTCACACAGGATCTAAGTGAATGTCTGGGGACCACATCAGGATGTGGAGATGCCGGCGTTGGATTGGGGTGAACACAGTAAGAGTTTTAACAACACCAGGTTAAAGTCCAACAGGTTTATTTGGTAGCACTCCATCTGACGAAGGAGCAGCGCTCCGAAAGCTAATGGTATTTGCTACCAAATAAACCTGTTGGACTTTAACCTGGTGTTGTTAAAACTCTTACTGTGACCACATCAGGGCCAGTCACTTTCCTTGGGTTGACTTTCAAGAAGGCTAATCTGACCTCTGTGATGGTGACCTCAGATACCGGGTTGGGTTATGTCCTCCCACTAACCTGTGCTCAGAACGAGCCTAGAATGTACTAAGCTCATTGAGGAAGGGTGCATTGTTGCCAGCGATTCTATTCGTCTTCACTTTATAGCCTGTTACGTCGTGTAGACCTTGCCACAATCAATGGATGTTCGTGTGGCTTGCCTGGGACTCCAGCTTGGTCCAGTACTGTCTCGGCATCTCTGATGGTTTTCCATAGGTCGTATCTGAATTTCTTGCACGTCAGGGTCACCCGACTTGAACGCTTCAGATCTAGACTTCAGCAAGCAGTGGATATCCCTGTCCATCCATGGCTTCCTGTTGGGAAATACTCAGATTAGCTTTTTTGGCACACAGCCTTCCACATACTTATTAATGAAGTCTGTTACTGTAGTGGCGTACTCATTTAAGTTGGTCGCTTAATATTGACCAGTCCACCGACTCGAAGCAGTCCCATGGGAGATCATCCGTTGCCTTGGGCCAACATTGCACAGCTTTCATTATTGGATTCTCCCACTTCAGTTTTTGCTTGTTCAATGACCTCACGAGATTAACAAAGGTGATTTGTTAGCTGAATAAGAGGGTAGATTCAGAAAGAATGTGGGTGATTCTCCCATCGCGACCCGGAAATTTTCTGGTGGGCCGTGTCGGGAGATGCGCATGTCGGCCATTTCGTGAGATTCGCGCATGCGTTCCCGATGTATGCGCCTCTCCCAGAGCCAGAGAACAGGGCTAAGTCGGGAATGCGCTGGAAACTGGCAGGAAGAGAGGTAAGTGATTTTAATCTGTTTTAAATGTATTTCTAATCTATTTTAAATGTCATTATCGGGCCCGGCATGGAACTTGCCGGGCCTGATAGCATCTCCCACCCCGCCAGGAGTATTTCACTCTGGCAGCGTTTCGCGTAGCTCCCCATGTTCGGGGAACTAGCCGGAGTGAAGACGAGGCAATTGGGGGTATCCCACGGGGTCGGGCAGTGGGGGGTGGTGCCCCCGGCACTGCTTAAGGGGCAAAGTGCCCATGCCCAGGGGGCACCTTGGCACTGCCCAGCGGGCATTGAGCAGTGCCAAGGGGGCAGGGCCTATTGTGGGAAGGGCCTAGAGGCAATCAGTGGGGGTGGGGGGTTCCACTGCCACTTTGCATGGGGATAGGTCTGGATTGGAAGGAGGCCAGCGATCGGGGCGGGCGGGGTGGGGTTTGTCTCCTGTCATAGAGGTTTACAGCATGGAAACTTGCCCTTCATCCCAACTTGTCCATGCCGCCCCTTTTTTTTAACCCCTAAGCTAGTCCCAATTGCAACATTTGGCCCATATCCCTCTACACCCATCTTACCCATGTAACTGTCTAAACGCTTTTTAAAAGACAAAATTGTACCCACCTCAACTGCTACCTCTGGCAGCTTGTTCCAGACACTCATCACCCTCTGTGTGAAACAATTGCCCCTCTGGACCCTTTTGTATCTCTTCCCTCTCACCTTAAACCTATGCCTTCTAGTTTTAGACTCCCCTACCTTTGGGAAAAGATATTGACTATCTAGCTGATCTATGCCCCTTATTTTATAGACCTCTATAAGATCACCCCTAAGCCTCCTACGCTCCAGAGAAAAAAGTCCCAGTCTATCCAACCTCTCCTTATAACTCAAACTATCAAGTCCCGGTAACATCCTAATAAATCTTTTCTGCACTCTTTCTAGTTTAATAATATCCTTTCTATAATCGGGTGACCAGAACGGTACACAGTATTCCAAGTGCGGCCGTATCAGTGTCTTATACAACTTCAACAAGACATCCCAACTCCTGTATTCAATGTTCTGACCAATGAAACCAAGCATGCCGAATGCCTTCTTCACCACTCTGTCCACCTGTGACTCCACTTTCAAGGAGCTATGAATCTGTACCCCTAGATTTCTTTGTTCTGTGACTCTCCACAATGCCCTACCATTAACTGAGTAAGTCCTGCCCTGGTTCGATCGACCAAAATGCATCACCTCGCATTTATCTAAATTAAACTCAGCATCAGCCATTCATCAGCCCACTGGCCCAATTGATCAAGATCCCACTGCAATCCTAGATACCTTCTTCACTGTCCACTATGCCACCAATCTTGGTGTCATCTACAAACTTACTAACCATGCCTCCTAAATTCTCATTCAAATCATTAATATAAGTGACAAATAACAGTGGACCCAGCACCGATCCCTGAGGAACACCGCTGGTCACAGGCTTCCAGTTTGAAAAACAAGCCTCCACAACCACCCTATATCTTCTGTCATCAAGCCAATTTTGTATCCATTTGGCTACTTCGTCCTGATTTGTGAGATTTAACCTTATGCACCAATCTACCATGTGGTACCTTGTCAACGGCCTTGTTAAAGTCCATGTAGACAACATCAACTGCACTGTCCTCATCTACCTTCTTGGATACTCCTTCAAAAAACACAATCAAATTTGAGAGACATGATTTTCTACTCACAAAGCCATGCTGACTGTCCCTAATCAGTCCTTGCGTCTCTAAATGCCTGAGATCTTGTCTCTCAAAATACCTATACTCCAGGGGGCGGGGTCTGGAGGTCGGATCAGGGCGCTCCAGGATGGGGAGGGTCGGGGCTGGCCCGGGAATTGTCATGGGGGCTGCAATCGGTCCATGGTAGTGTCGGGAGCGGCAGCACTGTGGGGGCCAGCGATCAAGCTTCTCCAGCAAACGGGCAGACTGAGAGATCGGGGCCACTGCGCATGCGCAGAGTTCTGGAGTTGTCAGCCTCTGGTGTGAAAAGGCCCCGCCTCTCCGGGTTTTTAATGATATTCACGGTTGTGACCTCTGCATTGCACAGAGTGGAGAGATTCGGGTCTGAAGTTGCACTGAAAAAACTGTCGTGATCTAGACCAGTTTTCTCGCCAATTCGGCACTTTTAGGAGAATCACCCCCAATGTTCCCAATGGTGGGAGAGTCCAGAACTAGGGGCCATAGTTTGAGGATAAGGGGTAAACCTTTTAGAACTGAGGTGAGGAGAAATTTCTTCATCCAGAGGGTGGGTGGTGAATATGTGGAATTCGCAACCACAGAAAGTAGTTGAGGCCAAAACATAGTCTAATTTCAAGAAGAAATTAGATTATAGCTCTTGGGGTTAAAGGGATCAAGGATATGGGGGAAAGGATGGGATCAGGATATTGAATTCGATGATCAGCCATGATCAAGATGAAGGGCGGAGCGGCTTCGAAGGGCTGAATGGCCTACTCCTGCTTCTAGTTTCTATGTTTCTATGAAATACACAAAAATAGAGAGAAAAGAGGTATTTTGTGGTCCAATGTTCAAAGTTATGCAATTTTGGATATCTTGCAATCGCACTATGTTCCTTGCCCCAGAAGTACTGATACTTAAAATCACACACATCAACTGCTCCATTTTTGCTGTCCCACTGTGGAGTGATAACTGGTGGTCCCTTTAAGACCTAGTAGTTAGACACCTTGTGTGAAAGAGCAAAATGTGCGCAGTGCAATCTCTACCCAATTGTAATCTGAAATTGCAATCAGGTTCCTATAATAGCAAAGGTCCCACCATCTTTCCAACACAAGGGGGTGATGGGGAGGGGGGGGGGGGCGTTAAATGGGCTTTAGTCATTTACATTATCGATATCGTCAATAATGCAGTTGCAGTTCAACTGTTTGGAGGCAGACACTCCAGAACAGACCTTCCCTGTCTGCCCAGGTGGGAAAGCGTGCCAAGGGTTCCCTGGAGCAGGATTCCTCATCCTCCTGCCCTCCCGAACAGTGGTAACCTGGCTACATTTCCTATTTTTAAAAAAATTAGATTTTTAAAAGCGTGACTCGGGCACCTCCATGTTGAAACTACCTCTCAGGGACTTACTATTCATTGCAGGCCGTTGCTTCTCTGAAGCTGGAAGGCCTCTGATTAGCCGCCTTTAATTGGACAGTGAAACCCCGTCTCCACGCCAGTTAAGGGAGCACTCTAATCCCAAGGGACTCTTTTTCCACCCCACAACCCCTGGGGGCAGGTTCGGGACCTGGAAATAATCGAGTTTCTGTTTTCTATCCCCAAAGTTATGTAGGTTAGGTTGATTGGCCATGCTAAATTGACCCTTAGGAGCGAATTATCCTGTTATCCTATGGGAATCATAGCGGGCGAGGGGCGGACCGTGGAAAGGTCCATTGACCTTGGGCAGGATTTTCCTGTTTCATGGCGAGCCGGAAAATCCTGCCCTTAGTGTCAGGGGAACCAGCAGGGTAAATACATGGGGTTACAAGAATAGGGCCTGGGTGGTGGGGGGGGGGGGGGGGGAGATTGTTGTCAGTGCAGGCTCGATGGGCCGAATGGCCTCTTTCTGCACTGTAGGGATTCTATGACTCTATGAAAAATGGAATTTTAGCCCTATGTTTCTGAATGTTTTGACACAGGACATGGCTTTGTTTTATTACCATTTGATCAAATTAGTTTCAACAGATGGATTTAAGTTCCCTTGCTTGCTGGAACAGCTAAATACAGAATCATCTCTCCTTGACTCTTGCCACCATTTTAAGATGTACAAAGCTATTAATTGATGTCAATAATATCAATTATTAAAGCCCATTTTATTCATTCCAGGGCATTCTACAATCTGCTTACATAATATACAAAATAATGCACACATTTCACTTTACTTTTTACTGCAAGAATATTGTCACTTTGACTTTAGATTGAACAAAGTAATAGACCAAATGAAATGAGCCATTATTTTTAAAACTACGTTTCATTTTTCCAGTGGGATGAAATACAGCTTTCTTGCAAAGCAAAGAATGAGGCACGGAATAATTAAAAACTAAAATTTCTTAGAATTTCAACATCTGGTGATGTGTTTATTTTTAGAAACATCCCAATCAAAAATCACACTAATTGGACTGGTTGACTTTAATGTTACTTTACTGAACTAAAACCCATTGAGCAGTGTTTATGATAAATTTCATCTAAATTACAAAAGAACGTATGAAATTACAACGTTGCTAGGATCCACTCACAAAAGGACCGAATTGATCAAACATTACACAACAGACACCTACACAAAGCAAATGTAACATAAGTGCACAGCCCCCACCAATTATCACTTCTGTATTGACACTAATACAATCTATGCCCAAGGAAAGTAAACTGTAAATCTCGTCCAGATGCAAAAGCAGAAGAGGCGTTGAGTACCTTTGTGAGGATGACACCTCATTGGAATAAGTAAAATATTTAGAATTTGGCAATTGCACTGTAGACTTTTCCTTACTGTCATAGAGCCAGTGGAGTTGGATCAGTTTCTCATTAAGTATGCTGTAAGGTCTGTTACATAGCACACAATGGCAGATTTAAGGTTCGTGGGGCTTTGTGCTTATCTTCATTTTTGGGGGGCTCCCATCCTCTCTCTACTCCGCGATCCCCAGGGACCCAAACCCAAGAAATTACACAAACTGATCAGTGCTTCTTCACTTGTGAATACATGATTGTTTGAATAACTGCCTTAAAGTTTAAAGTTTATTTTACTCGTGTCACAAGTAAGCTTACATTAACACTGCAATGAAGTTACTGTGAAAATCCCCCAGTCGCCACACTCCGGCGCCTGTTTGGGTACACTGAGGAAGAATTTAGCATGGCCAATGCACCTAACCAGCACATCTTTCAGAGTGCGGGAGCACCCAGAGGAAACCCACACAGACACAGGGAAAATGTGCAGACTCCGCACAGACAGTGAGTGACCCAAGCCGGGAATTGAACCCGATTTTGAAATCTAAGCTTATCTCTTGTCTGAATGCAAGACTGCAAATTTGCGATGTGAGGTGAGCAAACATAGAACTCAGGACTCCTTAAAAGATGCAATGCTGGATCTGGTGGACAAGACTCATTGCCTCCATTAAATACTTCCCGTTAAATCTTTCTCTCAGCAGGGATGCTGCTGAAGTATTTCCAGTGTTTCCTGATTTTCTAAACCTGTGCACATGTAGGTAAAATGAATATCCAAACAGCAACATTGAAGTCATACGTGGGAAGGTGCAGGAAGAAAGAAGTAACAGGGCTACCAAGAACATACAGAAAACAGGATCTGTAAAAATAAACCTCACAATCAGAAAATGAGTAAGACTGCAGTTTTACTGGTTGTGCGGTTTTATTCTCTCCCCTTAACTAACCATGTCAAAGCTTTCCAGGTTATTTTAAATACTGTATATGGATTTCAATTAACCTGTTTACAAATCATTCTGATTACTGAACACAAGGCAAACTTTTCGAGTGTAAACACATGTGTGATGTACTGTGCACTGACTACCTGAACTGATGCACGTGGGCAGAGGCGCACTGTAAGAAGTGCCCAGGAATGGAATGTTCAGTGTGTCCAGTGTTTCACCGCCATGTTGTACAATATGAAGCCAAGCCTTGTGTGCCACACTCACTCAGCCTCTCATCTAATCAAAGCACAATCATGCGAAAGGGATGATTTGTGGCTTGAAGCATTGCAGGGCCAAGAGAGAGCAGATGAAATCGAGTCATAGAGTCATACAATGCAGAAGGGGCCCTTCAGCCCATTGAGTCTGCACCAACAATAACTACCACTAAAGGCGTGCTGATCCCATTTTCCTGCACTTGTTCCATACACTTGAATGTTGTTTTTATTCATTGGTGAGACATGGGCATCGCATTTATTGCCCATCCCTAGTTGCCTTTGAGAAGATGGTGGTGAGCTGCCTTCTTGAAATGCTGCAGTCCACATGCTTTGGGTTGACCCACAAATCCGTTATGGAGGGAATTCCAGGATTTTGATCCAGCGACTGTGAAGGAATGGCAATATAGTTCCAAGTCAGGATGATAAGTGGCTTGGAGGGAAATTTGCAGGTGGTGGTGTTCCCATGTATCTGCTGCCCTTGTCCTTCTAGCTGGAAGTGGTTGTGGGTTTGCAAGGTGCTGTCTAAGGATTTTTGTTGAATTGCTGCAGTGCATCATGTAGAAAGTACATACTGCTGCTACTGAGCATCGTGGTGGAGAGAGTGGGTGTTTGTGGATGTGGTGCCAATGAAGTGGGCTGCTTTGTCCTGGATGGAGTCAAGCTTCTTGAGTGTTGTTGGAGCTGCACCTATCCAGGCAAGTGGGGAGTATTCCATCCCACTCCTGACTTGTGCCTTGTAGATGGTGGAGAGGCTTTGGGGAATCAGGAGGTGAGTCACTCGACGCAGTATTGAATGTTATGATATTTCAAGTGCTCATCCAAATATTTTTTAAAGGTTGTAAGGTTCTCAGTCACCACTACCTTCCTAGGCAGTGCATTTTAGATTCCCACCAGCCTCTGAGTGAAAACATTTTTTCTCAAATCCCTTCTGAATCTCCTGCCTCTTAACCTAAAAAACAACAGGCATGATGCATTTTATGACGATGTTCAGCTTTGGCTATGGATGAGAAGATATCTGTCAGAAATCACAGGAGTGCCGTGGCAGCTCTTGAAGGACCATAAACTACAAATCCCAAATAAAACTGCTGATTCCAATATAGAATCCCTACAGTGCTGAAGAGACCAGTTGGCCTCACATATTTACCATAGCTAATCCACCTGACCTAGACATCTTTGGATACTAAGGGGCAATTTAGCATGGCCAATCCACCTAATCTGCAAATCTTTGGACTGTGGGAAGAAACCGGAGCACCTGGAAGAAACCCATGCAGACATGGGGAGAACGTGCAAACTCCACACAGACAGTTACCCAAGGCTGGAATTGAACCCAGGTCTCTGGCACTGTGAGGCAGCAGCGCTAACCACTGTGCCACCTTACCCGCCCAATAGTCTCACAAGATTCAAACAAGACAAGTCAATGAGTAAGAACTAAAAGCGCAAATAGAACTGAATTGCATCGGTTTCATATACAGATTGCCAAGTTTTCTGACAGAGTTGCTCTTGTCTACAGCCAAAGCTGGGCATCTCTATAAAATGCATCATGTCCGTCTGTGCCCTCATTTCTTCCCCTCTTTCTTGGCCCTGCACCAGTCCAAGCCACAAATCATCCCCAGTCTTAGGCCACTCTCTCAGCTTCTTTCTGTTTTAACATTGGACATGATCTAATTCTCATGACTGTTGAGTTCCTCATCAGTCAGAAGTTTCGCTTCTTCACTTCAGTTTTGATTGGAGCTGCAAGGCCACAGCTCTCTCCATAACTGTCCTTATCTCCCTCTTCCGACAGCTGCTTGAGGCCTGCACCCTCTGGAAACATTCGGTCAGCTCACTATTCACTCAAGTTGTGGGTGTGGAGGCACAGCTCAACCAGTTACTTTTTTTTGTGTATTCAACGCACCACGACAAGAAGAATTTGTGTCCACATACAAAAAAAATCACATTGTCAGTGTGTGAATGTGGTGTCCTCAATCTTTCTGTGTGATTTCCCTTTGATAAAATACTCACTTTATTGGGGCAGTTAGTTTCCGAGCAACTCTATTAACCTTCTACACCTTTGATTCACGGTGACCCTAAATACTGGCATAGTGATTTTTTTTCAATAAAAACATGGAAGCAACATTAGTATGATGCAGGGATGGATTAACAATATGCCCTGTGAAGGTGGGAGGAGAGTGAAAGAGGGGGGATGAGGGGTGTGGGGGAGGGGGGAGAGTTGAAAGTGGAAGGAGGATGGGGGGTGAAGGTGGGGAAATGCGGGTAAAGTAGGGGTAGATGAGTTGAATGGAGGATGAAGAAGGTGAAGGAAAGGGAAAAGTGGGATGGGGAAAAGGAAGGGAGATGAGTAATGGAGGAGGGGGAATGGGTAGGAAGGAGCGGGGATTTGGGGTGGAGGAGGCAAGCGGGGTGATGAAGGGGGGATGGGGGTGAAGGAAGGAGAATGGGGCAGAGAAGGAGAGGGCACAAGATAGAGGGGGTTAAATGCCTGCGATCCTGGTTCCTGCTGCCTGGGGCTAGGATTTACAGGTGCACACCTCCAATTCCATCCGCACCCATGTGACAGCCATTTCAGCTTGTGCTTTCTCAGATTTGAACTCCTGAACGCTGGGCACCCACCACTGCTGCTCCACATGACAGAATTACAAATCTCATCCGGCACCACAGGCTGGGTCTCCCTGAATTCCACACTGATGTTCCTCACTGCACAGATGCTAAGCCACACGTAACATGGGTAATTGACTCCTCAGTGCCCACACAGAACCAAGAGATGTAGCGGATTGGAAACACACCTGCTCATCCGTGCTTGGCTGAGAATAGGAATTGACTTTTGAATTGTGGGCTAGTTTGCAATCTATGTCTCTACTTGATTGATTAGTTGTAAGAAATACCAATCAGAGTGCCTGCATTTTGGGGCCCTGTGCCAGGGAGTGGTGTGTTTCATTGTGGATCCACCCATGTTAGCATGCTGTTCAATTTTGGTATGCGTTGGACTGTGATCCTTCTGTTACACCCCTGGGTTACAGAGTGGACAGATAAATATCAAATTCAATTCAACAACTTGCATTTATCTCGCACTTTTTTCCATGGTAAAATATCCCAATGTGCTTCACAGATGTGTAAGACACGAAGACACATAAGAAGATATTAGGACAGATGTCCAAAAGTTTGACCAAAGACTTGGTTACGGAGGTCGGTTTTAAGCAATGTATTAAAAGAGAGAGAGATACAGGAATCAGAGGCCAAAATCTGCCATCTTTATTTGTGGCTGGGATTTTCCAGTGCCACTGAAAAGGAATGCTAAATTTTCTGTTCTCACTCACAATGGGTCCAACCACAGACCAGAGCAGAGAATCCCACCCAGAGACGTTTATGTTAAGTGTGAGGTAGTTCATTTTGATGGGAGAAAGGTTAAAAAATAAATGAGGGGTAAAGAAAATCTGCCAATACTGATACATAAATTGCAAAAACATGTTGCAATGCATGTTGGTAAGGCTCTCAAGCATACTAACAAAATATTCAAGTTCATTTCTATGGGAATAGAATACTGATGCCACATTTATACAGTATCTCGGTTAGACTGCATCTGGAGTACCATGTGTAGCTCTCGTTTCCAAACGACAAGAAGGATACCAAAACACTGCGGAAAGTGCAGAAAATATTTGCAAGAATGTTGTCAAAACTGTTGTAGCTATCAGGAAAGGTTAAACAGGCTGGGGCTATTTTTTGTGATATAAGGGAAGACTAAGAGGAGATCTGAAAGGGATCTTTATAATTATAAGCATTTCAATAAGGTCGGTGTGGAAAAAAATCTTTCAACTTGTGACCGAGTCCAGAACAAGGGAGCATAAATATAAGCTAGCCATCAGCATGGCAGACAAATAATTTTGGAGGAATTTATTTGATTGGAATGTGGGTCACGTTGTCACATGGAGCAATTGAAGCAGGTAGAGTTGACACATTTGAAGGGGGGGTTGACACATCCATGATGTAGAAAGGAACAAGGAGGAGAGGTAATTAGAGTGGGAGGAGGCTGGAGTATAAACATTGGTATGGACCAGTTTGACCAAATGGCAGATTTTGTGCTGTAGATAATTCAACGCACTCTGATCTGCGGCTGTGGGCCGAAAACCACCACACTGGAAAATGTCCATCTGTTGTTTTAAAAATACAATATTCCATCCATTAAAGAAACAAGACTTGAACAACCAGCATAGGCTCCCTCAACACTTGGCAATCTCAGCATTTCCCCTTGCCCTTCCTCAAAGCACGAATTCACTTCGAAATAGACTTGCATCTCCCAGCAGTGTGCTGAAGGTGGAAGTTGGCAGGGATACATGATCATTAAGCAAGTCCAATACTATTCCCCCGTCAACACAGATCTACTTTTAATATGGGTGAACAGGCAGCAATTAGAAATGGGAATCTTATTTGATTTCTCTTATCTATAGTGTCGGGCTACTGAGGGTAATTGTTGTGGCCCAGGTGAGATCAGGTGAGTCAGTAGGAAACAATATTTGAATCTTGGACCATCTTTGTCTCAGTAGCAGAGCAGACTGGAAAATGCATTTATTGATCACTACTTTCTCACTGACTTTACAAGTAGCCATTGCTCCTCCAGTAGAGTGAATGTTAACATTATTTACAATGATATACAAGTAACTACAGCACAACTCTACACTGCACAGTTTTCTGATTGCATTGATGCCAATTTAACCATAGCACTATTCATATTCAATGAAAATAAATTATTTTAGTGTTGATTAGTTAAATGGCATGCTATCAGTTTTGAATTCCAGGTGAAAAGTATCTGCACTTCAAAGGAAAGTACAACTGCAAAATTGATGAATGGGTCCCTCATGCCTTATCTTATGCCAGTTAAGGAAATTGCCTCAATTTGCAAAAGAAACATTGAAAAGACCATGAAAAAGAATATATTTAACATATGGTCCACTGATTTGCATATGAGCATTCTGTGCCTTTAAACAATGGCAAATCTATTCCATGTCAAATGTAAACTTTTGGACAAAAGAAAAGTTTGGATATTGGTTTCGAAAATCTGATTCAAGTGACAAAAATTGGCTGGATACATTCGCTGAATGACAATTTAATGAGAAAGTAAGCCAACTGATCCGAGACAAGGCATCCATTGATCTAATAATTATAATCTTGCCAAAAAATGAGTGCATGAATTTAAACTCCCAGAGAATGGTACAATTTATTCAGCAGAGGAATAAAACTTGACTGTGGGCGCAATGAAAGTGAAACCATTGCAATTGAAGAAGAATATTAAGATTTTTTTTCTCCCAATGATTCTAAGTATTTGAGATTATCTTATCAGTAAAGATTTGATTAGAACAAAATCGACATCATTCAATTAAATGCAGCCATGTGACCTTGTCAGAGTTGAAATGAATGGCCCCATTATTAATGGCCCAATCCGGGGACTATCTTGTTGATTAATTTGCAATAAATAGTAATTGCCTGCCTCAAAGTAAAATGTGGTGGATGCCATTAATTAAAAATATATGTTGAAATGTTAAGTGGAAATGTGTAGAATCATACGGCACAGTCAACAAGAATTATCCCTTCCCCTTCATGTTACTGCAAAAGTAGCAGTAATAACCCGCGTGATTAATTACTTAGTCATCATTTGCAAGCAATTGTTCACTGGTTCAACTATAGGTCATTTGTGCATTGAAGACTGAATTGGTCGGACTATTTTTCCATGATGAAACATGAATGGAAGTTACACTGCAATGATTGAACAGGAGTAAATGATGTAACTTAGATTCGGATATATTTTAAAAATGTATATTTAACCGAATGGCATCATAATGTTCATGTTTGACACTGCAATAAGCTTTAGAAACAAGCCAGTTGCATTAATTCTTCTACGATAATGCCATATTCAATTATAGAAATTGCATTCAAGGGGCAGCTGGTAAGTCCACTGTGCCAGTGCCGATATTCCCTCTTTAATAGGCGCTATCTGTTCTAATCCTATTTCTCTACTCTTTCCTCGTCACCTTTTGTGCTTTGCCTGAAGGCAGGTCCTTAGTTCATTGTCTGCTGATTCTTCATCCTGACTTATTTTCCTTCACAGATTTTATCGGTGGTGGGTTTGCCATTGCCTTTCACTCTCAGGGGGCAGTGCAATGAGACAGGTCCCAAGTCTACCTCAGCTGGAGCCGGAAATAAACCTGCACTGTTAGCATTATTCTGAACCACATGCTCACCATCTAGCTAACTGGATCCGCTAACCTTCTGGATTGTTCTTTTCATGGTACTTATCCTTTTTGAATGATGCTATCATTTACCACGCAATAAAGTCTTAGTTTAACAAAAATGTATTTTAACATTCTTACAATGAACATAAATTTCCCATATTTTTTCAAAGTGTCCATTCTGGTAAGAAAACTGGAGAGAATCCTGACAGTGACGGAAAATCTCACAAAATATTGAGCTTCTGTAATGAATCACATTGAGCTCGTGGTGGCTTGCCGCTGATTCACTCACCCCAGGAAAACTTAATCTCTGCAATCATTGGGACACTCCTTTTAAAAACCTCCCCAGCACTTGTTTCAGATCCAGTTGTGCGATGGCTGACAGGAATCCTGCACCCAGGTTCTCTAAGGTAGCCCTGACTAAACTCCTGGATGGTGAGGAGCAGAGGTGTGACATCCTCTATCCCGTCCATACACCAAGGTTGCCACCCCTGCTTGGGAGGCAGAGTGAGTGCCAGCTTGCTGCACAAGAGGAAAGAGCAACACTGCCGCAAGATGATGAATGACCATCTTGGCGCAGCCAGGGTATCTGCCTTCTCATGTCTCCTGCTGCACCCCATCACACACCCTGCACACCTCCATAGAGATCTCTCACCCAGTCACCTCACGGGTTCCCAAAACCTACTATGCGGCCCTCTCCCCCGATCCCCACCCCCACACCCCAATACCCATGATTCCCCCACAAGCTAATCTGCTCCTCACATCCCCGCTCCCATTGAAGTCACATGCATGCTAGACTACTTCACCATCTGAACTGGCAAGATTCCCATCTACATTCTCCCCATCTCTCACTGCAGGACAAACCCAAGCACAACCATCGTGAGTGGGCATAGTCTGCTGAGCTGCGATGCCTTACATCCTTTAGAGAGAAAATCCTTGAGTTCAGTGGCGAGGAGCAGGACCGTACCTGTTCAGAGGGCAAACTGGGGGCAGCAGACAAAAGTGAGAACCCTCAAGACACACAGTCATGGTTCAAGCCTCACATGAGTTAACTTTCTCCCATGAGTTATCCCCCATGATGCACTAATGCCATCTCCCTTCCCTGTCAGGTGACCAGCCTGGACCATCCTCACACCCTCTGGACACCACAGACCTGAGCAGCTCCATAGGAGATATCTCAGAGACAAGCATAGAAGAGACATCACGTCTGTCACTCGCACCCTCCACCAGCACACATACTCATGCCCTCGGTGGGAATAACTAATAGCTAGGCTTCTGGGTCACTCACTGGTGAGCACTTCACAGTTGACGATTCACAGCAGATGGGGGCATGGGCATCCCAGAGAACTAGCACTTGGAGGGATGCCGGTGCCCAGGATTCTGCTGAGGCCCAAGCCAATGACATGCTCCTGGATTGGGTCATCTCTGAACTGCTGGAACTGCAAAGGCAGAGATGTGAGACTCAGTGGGGGATGACAGTATTCCCCTTCAGACTGCAAGGCTGGCTGGAGGAACCCCATCATTTTCTGTCCAAGGAGATGGTGCCATCACTCCAACGCAGCGAGGCATTGGTACAGGACCTGCATTCCATGGCGGGTGATATCGACTCCATGGTTCAGCTCATGATATCCATGGCTATGGCACAAGCTCCATAGTGCAGGGTTTTAATTGCATGGTGCATTGGTGGAAATCCAGAAGTGTCAGTGCCAGAGAATGGCAGGGCTTCTGGTACTCGCTCCAGATGCCCCGCTATCCCATGGAGGAGCCCAGGGGCCCTGGGTACTCAAAGAGAAGAGGATCGGCGGCAGCCCTCCACCCTGGAGATCCTTGGGGTGCCCAGCTCATCTGACATCCCCATCCCTGTGAGCGACACACCTCCAGCCTAGATCCTCCACACTGTCATTTCATGGCACAAAACTCCACCAACCCCTGTGCACACTCAACCCTTCATCCCTGTGATGTGTGAGAATGGCAGCACCATGTCTCTCCCACCTCCCACACTGATAACGCAGTAAAGACAAGCTGCTGCTGGCACAGCACCCCCTGGACCCTCTTCCCTACTCCCCCATCTATGGAAGGTGATACATCACCCCCCCCTCACCACCCCGTCCAGCATCAACGTTCAGGTCTCTCATGTCAGGCACTCTTCTCCAGTGATAAGGAGATGAAGGGTTGACAATGTGTTAAGGGGCTGTCCAGAGGATGTAAGTTGAAGGAAAACACCAGAACCAGCAGTAGTAGCTGAGATAAGTCATCCAGCATCTCTGAACCCCATGATGAACTGTTCATTGGCAGGACACATTCTGCTCTCAGTCAGGTAGGAGTCAGACATATTGCTGAGGATAAGAGGATCATTGCTCTGTCCCCTTCAAAGGTGAGGTCACCAAGTTCACATTTTTATAGAGCCATTCTAAATGGTTTAATGGTAATCAGTGAGAGGGGAAGGAGGAGAGGGGGTGGGGAGGAGAAGTCACAGAGTGAATACTCGTTATTAACATGCTAATGTATTGAAGTTAGGTCCCTGGCCTTCTGCGGCATTTTACACATTATTCCGCCAGCAAGGAGGATTGAAAATTGAAAATCTTGCCAGTGAGATTCACGTTTTCCCATTCTTCCCAGATTTTGCGCTCATGTTGGTAATCCCGCACACAGCTAATGTGGGCTCAAAGTCACCCTCAATAATTCTGTATTTATACCTCCTTTTTATCAATCCACCATATAATGGAATCAACTGTTCACAATTTGTCTCGTGCTATCCAGGCCATGGTAACAGATGAGGAAAAGCTGTTCCTAGAAGGGTTCAAAATTGATAAGGAGGAAGTGTTGAATAGATTATCAGTACTTAAAGTTGACAAGGCACCGGGATTGAATGAGATGCATCCAACCACATTGAAGTAAATGAGAATGGAAATTGCAGAGGCGCTAGCCATAATCTTTCAGCCTTCTCTAGACTCAGGGGAGGTGCCAGAGAACTGGAGAATTGCACATGTTACGTCTTTGTGTAAAGATAGCCCCAGCAATTATAGACCTGTCAGTTTAACTTTGGTAGTGGACAAACTTCTAGAAACAATTATTCAGAGAGAATTAGCAGTCACAAGGAAAATATAGGTTGATTAGGAAGAGTCAGCATGGATTTTTAAAGGGGAAATTGTGTTTAACTAACTTGCTGGAATTCTTTGAGGAGGTAACGGAAAGGGTGGATGGACCTTCAAAAAGCATTTGATACAGTGCCACACAACAGACTTATGAGAAAAATTATAGCTCATGGAATAAAAGGGACAGAAGCAATGTGGACACAAAATTAGTTGAGAATAATAGGAAGCAGAGACTAATGGTTAATGGATATTTTTTAAGCTGGGGGATGTTTGTAGTGGTGTTCATGATGTGGAGATGCCGGCGTTGGACTGGGGTAAGCACAGTAAGAAGTCTCACAACACCAGGTTAAAGTCCAACAGGTTTATTTGGTAGCAAATACCATAAGCTTTCGGAGCACAGCTCCTTCGTCAGATGGAGTGGATATCTGTTCTCCAACAGTGCACAGACACAGAAATCAAGTTACAGAATACTAATTAGAATGCAAATCTCTACAGCCAGCCAGGTCTTAAAGGTACAGATAATGTGGGTGGAGGGAGCATTCAACACAGGTTAAAGAGATGTGTATTGTCTCCAGACAGAACAGCTAGTGAGATTCTACAAGCCCAGGAGGCAAGCTGTGGGGGTTACTGATAATGTGACATAAATCCAACATCCCGGTTTAGGCCGTCCTCATGTGTGCGGAACTTGGCTATCAGTTTCTGCTCAGCGACTCTGCGCTATCGTGTGTCGTGAAGGCCGCCTTGGAGAACGCTTACCTGAAGATCCAAGGCTGAATGCCCGTGACTGCTGAAGTGCTCCCCCACAGGAAGAGAACAGTTTTGCCTGGTGATTGTCGAGCGGTGTTCATTCATCCGTTGTCGTAGCGTCTGCATGGTTTCCCCAATGTACCATGCCTCGGGACATCCTTTCCTGCAGCGTATCAGGTAGACAACATTGGCCGAGTTGCAAGAGTAGGTACCGTGTACCTGGTAGATGGTGTTCTTACGTGAGATGATGGCATCCGTGTCGATGATCCGGCATGTCTTGCAGAGGTTGCTGTGGCAGGGTTGTGTGGTGTCGTGGTCACTGTTCTCCTGAAGGCTGGGTAGTTTGCTGCGGACCATGGTCTGTTTGAGGTTGCGTGGTTGTTTGAAGGCAAGAAGTGCGCGCTATACAGACAAAACATACCATTCATAGAGAAGGAAAGGAGAGAGTGCAGAATGTAGTGTTACAGTCATAGAGGTTTACAGCATGGAAACAGGCCCTTCGGCCCAACTTATCCATGCCGCCCTTATTTTTTTTTTAAACCCCGAAGCTAATCCCAATTGCCCACATTTGGCCCATATCCCTCTACACCCATTTTATCCATGTAACTATCTAAATGCTTTTTAAAAGATAAAATTGTACCTGCCTCTACTACTACCTCTGGCAGCTTGTTCCAGACACTCACCACCCTCTGTGTGAAAAAATTGCCCCTCTGGACACTTTTGTATCTCTCCCCTCTCACCTTAAACCTATGCCCTCTAGTTTTAGACTCCCCTACCTTTGGGAAAAGATATTGACTATCTACCTTGTCTATGCCCCTCATTATTTTATAACGTCTATATAAGGTCACCCCTCAGCCTCCTACGCTCCAGAGAAAAAAGTCCCAGTCTATTCAGCCTCTCCTTGTAACTCAATCCATCAAGTCCCAGTAGCATCCGAGTAAATCTTTTCTGCACTCTTTCTAGTTTAATAATATCCTTTCTATAATTGGGTGACCAGAATTGCACACAGTATTCCAAGTGTGGTATTCCAAGTGTGTTCCAAGTACACCCTAGTCATAGCTAGTGTGTAGAGAAAGATCAACTTAATGCAAGATAAGTCCATTCAAAAATCTGACAGCAGCAGGGAAGAAGCTGTTCTTGAGTCGGTTGGTACATGACCTCAGACTTTTGTATCTTTTTCCCGAAGGAAGAAGGTGGAAGAGAGAATGTCCGGGGTCCTTAATTATGCTGGCCGCTTTGCCGAGGCAGCGGGAAGTGTAGACAGAGTCAATGGATGGGAGGCTGGTTTGCGTGATGGATTGGGCTACATTCACAACCTTTTGTAGTTTCTTGCGGTCTTGGGTAGAGCAGGAGCCATACCAAGCTGTGATACTCCTAGAAAGAATGCTTTCTATGGTGCATCTGTAAAAGTTGGTGAGAGTCATAGCTGACATGCCAAATTTCCTTAGTCTTCTAAGAAAGTAGAGGCGTTAGTGGGCTTTCTTAACTATAGTGTCAGCATGGGGGGACCAGGACAGGTTGTTGGTGATCTGGACACCTAAAAACTTGAAGCTCTCGACCCTTTCTACTTCATCCCCATTGATGTAGACAGGGGCATGTTCTCCTTTACGCTTCCTGAAGTCGATGACAATCTCCTTCATTTTGTTGACATTGAGGGAGAGGTTATTGGTGTCACACCAGTTCACCAGATTCTCTATCTCATTCCTGTACTCTGTCTCGTCATTGTTTGAGATTCAATCCACTATGGTGGTGTCGTCAGCAAACTCGAAAATCGAATTGGAGGGGAATTTGGCCGCACAGTCATAGGTGTACAAGGAGTATAGTAGGGGGCTGAGAACACAGCCTTGTGGGACACTGGTGTTGAGGATTATCATGGAGGAGGTGTTGTTGCCAATCCTTACTGATTGTGGCCTGTGAGTTAGGAAGTTCAGGATCCAGTCGCAGAGGGAGGTGCCGAGGCCCAGGCCATGGAGTTTGGAGATGAGTTTCGTGGGAATAATAGTGTTGAAGGCTGAGCTGTAGTCAATAAATAGGAGTCTGACATAGGTGTCCTTATTATCTAGGTGTTCCAGGGTTGAGTGCAGGGCCAGGGAAATGGTGTCTGCTGTGGACCTGTTGCGGCAGTAGGAAAACTGTAGTGGATCCAGGTAGTCCGGTAGGCTGGAATTGATTCATGCCATGACTAACCTTTCAAAGCACTTCAATTTGTTGGATGTCAGAGCCACCGGCTGATAGTCATTAAGGCACATTGCTTGATTTTTCTTAGGTACCGGGATGATGGTCGTCTTCTTGAAGCAGATAGAGTACAAGAGCAAGGAGGTTATGCTGAACTTATAGAAGATACTAGTTAGACCTTAGCTGAAGTATTGTGTACAGTACTGTGCACCACATTACAGGAAAGATGTGATCAAATTGGAAAGAGTGCAGAGGAGGTTTACAAGAATGGTTCCAGGGATTAGAAACATTGCTTATGAGGATAAATTGGAGAAGTTGGGACTGTTATTGAAGAGAAGAAGGCTGAGAGAGCATTTGATAGAAAGGTTCAAAATCATGAAGTGCTGGACAGAGGAGATAGTGAGAAATTGTTCCCACTCATAAAAGGATGAAGAACAAAATGGCACAAATTTACGTGATTTGCAAAAGAAACAAATGTAGTGTGAGAAAAAAGTTTCTCACACAGCGAGTGGTTGGGACTTGGAATGCACTGCCTGGAAGTGTGTTGGAGGCAGGTTCAATAAGACATTCAAGACAGTATGAGATGATTATTTCAATAGAAACAATGTGCAGGAGTATGGGGAAAAGGGCAGGGGAATGGTACTAAGTCATGATGTGGAGAGCTGGTGCAGACACAATGGGCCAAATAGTCTCTTTCTGCACCATAGCACTTTTGTGATTCTGTGAAACTTTTACGAATGCAAAAAATTTCTTGAATTCCACTTTGATACTTCTGACAACTTTGATCAAAGAAAATATGTAGGCCACAAAATTCAGCTCCTTAGTGCCCAGATTCTCAGTGCTATCTTACCTCTAAGATGACACTGATGGCGTACGCAAGCCTTTGGTGCTAGCCATACTGAGGCCATTGCGGACATGTGTAGGGATACGTGCCAGAAGTTTGCAGAGATTACTGAACAACTACTAAGTGAACTCTTCTGCGTAGATGACAACGCTTTCATAGCACATCCTGTGGAGGACATTCTGCTGCTTGTTGATCACTTTGCCCTAGCCTCAGAACACTGATTAGTCTGCCAATAGGTCGATGACGGCAGGGGTCTTGTATCCGCTCACACCTAGCAATGTACTTCAAGATCCCCATAGTCACCATCAATAACACAGTCCTCCATTCAGTAGTTTTGCTGTCTTGGAAGTCTCATCTTTAGTAACAATACACTGGATGAAGAAATCAACCATTGTCTGACCAAAGCAAGGTCAGCGTTTGGCAGGCTCAGACTTTGGAAAGAGCGTGGAGTTTGTCTCAGAACAATTATTAAAGTCTACCAGGCAGTGATTCTTACATTACTTATGGGTATGAGACTTAGACAACCTGCCAGCATCATAAAGCAACCAGAAGCATTCCACCTTCACTGGTCTGAGATCTATTTGCAACATCACTAGCGGACAAAGTCCCCAAGATTGAGGTTCTTGCCAAGAGCTTGCTCATCAGAGCTCAGCTTCACTGTGTCAGTCATATGGTTCACATAGAGGATTCCGCCATACCAAAGGCAATAATCTACAGCCAATTGAACACGGAAACCTGTACCACAGGACATCCAAAAATCATATATAACGATAATGTGAAAGTCAACCTCAGAGCTTACAAGCTGATCCCCAACACATGGGGAAAAGGCATCAAGCAATTTTGACATTCGGGGAGAACAGAATCAAGTGCCTTCAGGACAAGCAAGCACTGCGTAAAGCCACTGTTCCCATCCATCCCTCCAACACTGACTTCATATGCAGTGTTTGCAATTAGTTATGCAAATCGACACTTGGCCTAATGTCAGACATGAGACGACGCCAACCTAGACCTTAAACCGATCTTTATTTTTACTGAGCACTCATCCATTGAAGTGACAGGAGAATCCATTGGCCAATACTGATTTAATGTCAGTACTGCCATTTTGAAGCTGAATGTTGTAGCTAACAGCCTCACTTAGCAACGTACAATTGAATTGAACAGTAGGAAGGACTCCCCCGCAGCATTACTTAAAGGGATCATCAACCACTTTAAGGTTTGTTGCTAATTGATGTTTGCTGGCTGTTGGTGTGATTGTAGAAGTGTTTGGTAATTTGTAGAGTTGTTTAAAGTTGTTATGGTCTACAGGGAGTGGATTGACATGTTCCGAAAGAAGTTTTGTTTAAATTCTGAGCAATTTGCAAAAGCCACTTGCTCCCAGATATGGGCCCAGGGTATACAACCCCCTGAATCACAGTACTACAAGGAGAATGAGCAGAGATAACTTGGAGCAGGACAAGCTATTAGAAGAGGGAGGGAGACAAGGGCTCTCAGTCAAATGGGGTGGCACAGTGATTAGCACTGCTGCCTCACAATGCCAGGGACCCAGGTTCAATTCTGGCCTCGGGTGACCGTCTGTGTGGAGTTTGCACATTCTCCCTGTGTCTGCATGGGTTTCCTCCGGGTGCTCTAGTTTCCTCCCACAGTCCAAAGGTGTGCGGGTTAGGTTGTCCTATGCTAAATTGTCCCTTACTGTCATGGGGACTAGCAGGGTAAATACGTGGGGTTGCAGGATAGGGCCTGGGTGGGAATGTTGTCAGGGCAGGATCGATGGGCCGAATGGCTTCCTTCTGCACTGTAGGGATTCTATGATACCATATCTGTACAGAATATTCATGGAGCAATTCTCCTACCTGAACCTCAGCAAGCAAAAGTCTCCTAGATGTCGCCACTTGACTAAGAAGGTCCTTACTGAAATTTGTTGCCTGTTGCAGTCATAACTGCAGCCTTGGAACAAAGTGAGAATGGCACTGCAAATGGCTATGATCATCAAAGCATCTCTATCCTTCCAGGCTGGTGCCGGCAATATTCTTACCCATTGCACTTTGTCAGTCACTGGAGATCACCTGAGGCTCTGTATTCCAAGTGAGCTGAATACACATTCTCTCTTTACCTGAAAGAAGCAGGTTAAGCAAGCATGTGGGTCGTGAAGTTTACAAACTTCTCCATTATTGCATACACGTTGCTTTGAGAATGCTACTGGTCAACTTTGAGATGTACTACAATCAAAACTGATTCCATTCCCTCGAAGTCCAGCTGGTGTGCAATAACATGCAGCATATTACGCAGATCAGTGCCCAGTATCCTGATCGCAACCATGATTTTGGAGCAGTCTGCTCTGTCATCTGTCCAACCAGAAAGTGGCTACTGGGTGACAAGGACTATCCTTTGACAGTATGACTACGAAGTGGAATCCACAAATACTTGGGCATGTAACTAAAGTCATGATGTGAATGGTGGTGGACAATTGAAAACTAATTGGAGGAGGAAGGTCAAAGATCCCCATTCTCAGTGATGCTGGAAGCCCAGCACATCAGTGCAAAAGATAAGATTAAAGCATTTGCAACTATCCTCAGCCAGAAGTGCCAAGTGGATGATCCATCTCAGCCTCCTCCTGAGGTCCCCAATATCACAATCTTCAGTCAGTGCGATTCACTTCATCTAATATCAAGAAATGGCTGAAGGCATTGGATACTACAAAGGCTGTAAACCCTGACAACATTCCAGAAATAGTGCAGAACAATTGTGTTCTAGAACTAGCTGCATCCCTAGTCAAGTTGATCCAGTATAGCTTCAACACCCTGCAATGTGAAAAATTGCCCAGATATGTCCAATCCACAAAAAGCAAGATAAATCCAGGTCAATTACCTCCTTACATACTTCTTTCGATCATCAGAAAAGTATGGAAGGGGTCACCAACAGTGCCATCAAGCAGCACTTACTCAGCAATAACCTGTTCATTGACACTGAGTTTGTGTTCCAACAGGACCATTCAGCATCTCATCTCATTATAACCTTGATCCAAACATGAGCAAAGGAACTGAATTCAAGAGGTGAGGTGAGATTGACTGCCCTGAACATCAAGGCAACATTTGACTGAGTATGGAATTAGCAAAACTCGTCAGTGGAATCAGAGGGAAATTCTCCACTGGTTAGAGTCAGACCTAGCACAAAAAAGATGTTTGTGGTCGTTGGGATCAATCATCTCAGTCCCAGGCCATCACTGCAAGAGTTCCTCAGTGTAGTGTCCTCAGTCCAACCATCTTCAGCTGCTTTATCAATGACCTTCCTTCCATCATAAGGTCAGGGACCAGGGTTCAATTCTGGCCTTGGGTCACTGTCTGTGTGAAGTTTGCCCGTCCTCCCCGTGTCTGCATCTGTTTCCTCCAGGTGCTCCAGTTTCCTCCCAAAGACGTGTAGGTTAGAATGATTGACTGTGCCAAATTGACCCTTAGTGTCAGGGGGGATTAGCAGGGTAAATACATGGGGCTATGGGCATTGGGCTTGGGTAGGATTGTTGTCGGTGCAGGTCTGATGGGCCAAATGGCCTCTTCTGCACTGTAGGAATTCTATGATTCTATTATGTGTGGTGGCGGAGATGAGTTTTACTAGAGATTGGGAGAGACTTTTGGAGGGCTATTAGAAGGAGTTTTTGTGAGGACTATTAGTCAGATTCTTGGCTATATCCTTTGAAGGGTTCTTTGTAGTCGGGGTTTTAAACAGCTTTTCCAGTGGCAACTACACTTTAACTTTTTTTCCTCTTTTTCTGCAGTACTCCCTGTCACAGTTGAAAGCATTGTTAATATTTTTGCTCACTTTTCAATTATGCTTACTGACAGGCTCTTCTTCACCAAACACGGCCATCGCCTCTTCAAGATTTCCAAGGCATCACCAAGTGATTTCAAATGTCTTTGTTGCTTTTTTATTTTTTTCCCCTTGCTCATCGATTGGCTTGTTGAATGAGCTGAACTGACATCTTGCCATCAAAGTCTGAGAATCTTGTGTCAGCTGCTTCCGCCCTCTGATTTAATCAGGGAAGGTTTGCCTGCCTCCGGGAGACTGATGAGGGGTTTCTGTGGGCCCAATTGATTGTTTTCCCCACCCACAATGGGCTGTGTAAAATCCAGCCCCAAGATTTCTTTCTTTTTTCAACAACCGTAAGGATATTCTTCATTCAAAATTAGGTCAACTGCAAAAAAGAAAATGTTGTTTCCACTGTAAAATGCAATCATGGCCTTGTACCTGATGTCGACAGCATTCCTTTATTGTAATCACGCCATTAGGAAATGCAAGAAAGATTGGTAGGGAATCATTGGCTCCAAAGTTAATCCAGTGGTGTGCTTGGCGCAGGGTGCATCCAGTATCACCCAGGAAAATAATGATGGGTGGCACTGTGGCAAAGTGGTTAGCACTGTTGCCTCACAGGGCCAGAGACCTGGGTTCAATTCCAGCCTCGAGTGACTGTCTCTGCGGAGTTTGCACATTCTCCCCGTGTCTGCGTGAGTTTCCTCCAGGTGCTCCAGTTTCTTCCCACAGTCCAAAGATGTGCAGGTTAAGTGGATTGGCCATGCTAAATTGCCCCTTAGTGTCAGGGGTTTAGTGGGGTAAAATACATGGATTTATGGGGATAGGGTTTGGGTGGGATTTTTGTCAGTGCAGGCTCGATGGGCCAAATGGCCTCCTTCTGCACTGTATGGTTCTTTGATTCTAAAACTGAAAGTAGTATCATATCATCATGGACAATTTTTGTGTTACCTTTTATTGCTCCCGATCATTTATATGTGTGTGTATTTCTTACCCTTGCAGTGAGTGAGTCAATTTTAAATAATCCAGCAGCAAGTCTATTATATATATATATTTTTTAAAAGAGTAGTTTATTTCCCACGTCCTAAAGAAACCACATCCCCCTCAATTTCACACATACCAAAATAAGGCACAGATGAAGATTTTTAAAAACTTATAAAATATATAAATACTCAGTTTATGCATGCCTGTTAGCCTGTTATTTGATAGTTGCATTGTTATACTGTCTGATGTGGAGGCTTTGAAACTGCAGAGATGTCTCAGTTGTTGCAATGGCTCCTGGAGTCAGCATGCAGGAGGTTAGTATTGGCAGGTAAGTTTGAAATTGAACCAGGTTGGAGGGAGAGAGGAGGTTCTCTATTTCCCTTTCAAGCAACTGTGCTATGACTTCTTTTTAGCCTGGTTAATTACAGCAATTCAGCGGCTGCGCTTGTTGATCCCTCTGTCCCTGTATGATGAAGTATTGTAAGAAGTCTCACAACACCAGGTTAAAGTCCAACAGGTTTATTTAAAATAAATCTGTTGGACTTTAACCTGGTGTTGTGAGACTTCTTACTGTGCTTACCCCAGTCCAACACTGACATCTCCACATCATGATGAGCTACTGTCGTGGAGTTCTATCTGCTTGTAGCAATAGGTCGCTATGTTCTTAGCAGGGAGTAAAGATGGCCACTTTATCACATGAACTTATAACAAATGTAAAGTCTAATAAGGCATTATGATAATTGTAATTACAGTCTGAACCCTCCTCCTTACTGTTTTGATAACCTTTCACACCTTGAAGTTTCTTACCAGTCAATGTTTACAGATCAGTCAGCCTGACATCAATAGAGGGGAAAATTCTGGACTCCATTATCAAAGATTTTATAGCAGGGCGCTTGGTAAACAGTAGTAGAATCGGATAGAGTCAGCATGGATTTCCAAAATGGTATCATGCTTAATAAATCTACTGGAATTATTCAAGGATGTAATGAGTAAACTTGATGACGGGGAGCCAGTGGATGTATTTTTTTTACTTTCAGAAGGCTTTCGACAAACTCCCACATAAGAGATTAGCGTGTACAATTAAAGTGCATGGGATTTTGAGAATTGTATTGAGATGGATAGGAAACTGGTTGGCAGACTGGAAACAAAGAATAGGAATAAACGGGTAATTTTCCGAATGGCAGGCAGTGACTAGTGGTGTACTGCATGGATCGGTGCTAGGACCCCAGCTATTCACAATATATATTAATAATTTAGATGAGGAAAATAAATGTAATATTTGTAGATGACACAAAGTGAGGGTGAGCTCTGAGAAGGATGCAGAGATGCTTTAGTGTAATTTGGAGAAGTGGAGTGAGTGGGCAAATGCATGGCAGATGCAGTACAATGTGGATAAATGTGAGGTTATCCACTTTGGTAGCAAAAACAGGATGACAGCTAATTATCTGAATGGCTATAAATTAAAAGAGGGGAATGTGCAACAAGACCTGGGTGCTCTTGTACACCAGTCACTGGAGATAAGCATGCAGGTGCAGTAGATGCTAAAGAAGGCAAATGGTATGTTGGCTTTGATTGCGAGAGGATTTGAGTACAGGAGCAGGGATGTCTTGCTGCAGTTATAGAGGGCCTTGGTGACGCCACACGTGGAAGGTGGTCAGAATTCTCCAGCCGTTCATGGTGGCGGGTTTCTCCAGTCCCATCAGCAGCGTACATCCGCCCCTGGGTTTCCCGCCAGCGTGGGATGACATCAATGGGAATTTGCATTGACAGTGGTGGGACCAGAGAATCCCGCCACTGGCAATCAATATGCCACCTCCTGCTGGCAGGAAACATGTAGCTGGGAGGCCAGAGTATCTCGCCAGTTGTGTGCAGTCTTGGTTTCATTATCCAAGGAAGGATGTTCTTGCTATGGAGGGTCCAGCAAAGGTTTACCAGACTGATTCCTGGGATGGCGGGACTGACATATGAGGAGAGATTGAATCAGTTAGGATTATATTCACTGAAGTTTAGAAGAATGAGGGGGAGGTCATAGAAAACCTTTAAAATCCTAACAGGACTGGGCAGAGTAGATGTAGGAAGAATGTTCCTGATGATGGGAGTGTCCAGAACCAGGGACCATAGTCTAAGGATATGGGGTAAACCTTTTAGAATTGAGATGGGGAGAAATTTTGGCACCCAGAGATTGGTAAGTCTGTGGAATTTGCTACCGCAGAAAGAAATTGAGGCCAAAACGTTGTATGTTTACAAGAAGGAATTAGATATAGCTCTTGGGGTGAAGGGAATCAAAGAATATGGGGGGAAGGCGGGATCAGGCTATTGAATTGGATGATCAGCCAGGATCATAATAGATAATGGAGCAAATTTGAAGGACCGAATGGCCTCGTCCTGATCCTATTTTCTGTTTCTATGTCTTTGTGTGTCAAATTTAATGTCGCCTATTTACATTTGTCACGCGCTCGTTGAATTAGAAATATATTTCAGATCTGAGAATGTCTCCTTTTATCTACTCATGATAAGAGAGAATGGTTGAAATCCACAAGAGAAGTCATGTAACTACAGAGTTCACTTTTGACTTACAGTTCATTTTTTGGAAACAAAATTTAAAAATATGGGTTTCATAATTTATTGTACTGTCATAACAGTAATATCAGCACACCTGTCAATAGCATATTAAGGCAGCCACCTTATTATCATTTTACTTCTGGGTTCAATGTTGATTACACAACAGCAGGCATGAAGATGGAATTTAGCAGAGTTTTGAAGACAATGGAATCAGGTATGTTTAAAGGCTGCATCTTACATCAGTAACGGCACCCTTAATGCGCTGCTTAGAGCTTTGCGAAGTTAGAGAGCAATATGGGGAACAAACCTGCTGCTACTACACTTCAGTGAGACCAGATAGGCACTTAGTTGGATTTCCTCATGCTGACACATACTAGTGGACGAGTTTGCAAGTTCTCCCTGTGTCTGCATGGGTTTCCTTCCGATGCTCCAGTTTCCTTCCACAGTCCAAAGATGTGCAGATGGTGGTGGCATTGACAATCCACATAGGAGGGCACTGCCTCATCCAAGTTCTGCTCAGTTAGACACAGATACTATGTCCTGGAGCTGTTCATGAAAAGGATAAATATTGAGGATGATCAGGAAAGGCACAGTGTACTGGTGGGCCTTTCAAACACACGGATCAAGATTTCAACGAGAGTGGAGCAGTCAGTATCATGTGTTGAAGTTGCACTGTGAGAATGCCTTCTTGCATGGAGTTTGCTTGTTCTCCCCAATGTCTGTGTGAGTTTCCTCCAGGTGCTCCAGTTTCCTCCCACAGTTCAAAGATGTGCAGGTTAGATAGATTAGCCATGCTAAATTGCTCCTTAATGTCCAAAGATGTTCAGGTTAGGTGGGTTAGCCATGGTAAATGTGTGGGGTTACAGGGATAGGGTGGGGGAGCTGAGTAAGATGCTCTTTCAGAGGAGAATCGGTGCAGACTTGATGGGCTGAATGACCTCCTTCTGCACTGTTGGGATTCAATGGTTCTATTCCCCCTCCCTCCCCTCCAAGCAGTCAGGTATCTATCCAGTCTGCCTCTACCTCTGCTGAAGCCACAGGGGTTCCATGACATAGCAACTGTCTAAAAAAAGAGTAAAGCTTTGTTGGTGACTCATGCAATGCACAGTGTATGAGAGAATGCTACATTATGAAGTTTCTGTACTTTAGTCGTATCTTTTAAGTTTTATTAGTTTGCAGCACTATCCCACAATATCCTTTCTTGATTGTTGAGTGGCAAATCATCTTTAACCTGTTTGAAGATGAATGGGAAGATGTGAATTGATGGGGACCAATCGGGTGATGTGTAAAAGAGAGGCAGGACCATTTTGTGTGGAGGAGGATGTGAAGAGTAGCTGTTGCATATAACTCTGACATTGGTCCATTTGTACTACCCCAGTGAACTTTACATTAACAAGGGCATTTCTGGCATCCCAGGCACCATGAGATGCAGCACCATCATCCACCTCCTCCTTTGTGGAATCACCTGCAGATGCTCTGCAATGACAAGGTGGAAGGAAGGAGGGAAAAGGGTAATGAAAGGTAGAGAAAAGGATGAAGGTGCAAGGGAAGTTAAATGAAATGGATGACAACGTACGGGAGTGATGAAGAGGGCAGGGACTGAGTGATAGCATTAGGATCATAGGAAAGGTATCCCAGCATTAAGTAAGAAAGAAAGGGAGGAGAATGCTAGAATTGTGAAGCGTTTGAGGCAGGATGCCAACATTAAGTGAAGAGGGAAGAAGAGAGTGGCAACATTAAAGGGAGAGGAGGGAGTTGGGGGAATGCCAGCATTAAGGGAAGGGAAGGAGAATGGCAGGATTAACTATCAGCTTGAATATGGGTGTGATACATGACTGACAGGTTGATCAGGATTCAAGAGCTGGAAGATTGCCTGGTTGAGTTGAGAAGAAGAGGGAGAAAAGTGTTAAGTTGAATGGGGAATGAAGAGTAGCGCCACATTGAATTTGGTGGGGGTGGGAAAAAAAGTGTACTTTTTGAATTGGAGGGCCGAAGGAGACAGTAAGCCCAATTTTCAAGTATAGGTTTGAAACTGTTCCAAATGGTTAAGAACTTATGCAAATCCTACAAGAAAGATAAAATGCTATTTCAATTTTACAGTGTGAGCTCATTTGCCTAATTATTCACAGCACTAGGTGCTGACTCAGACAGGTTTACGGAGGACACTCGTGGCATTAGCAGAAAATTGCAGTAAATCTAATTTTAATGGATGGGGCTAATTAAAAAGGAATGTCACAATCTAGGGACTAAAGTTAAGACTGTGTTTAGTAAACTTCAAAAGCCATCTAAAACCAATAATCTCCCTTGCCAAAGGAATAAGAAATTAAGCAATGACAGAGTAAATTGAGGGAGGAACTCCCGATGATAGCATGAGTTTTCAAACATGTGGTGGAGCAGCCCAGCAATCAAACCCCTTTTTGAGGATTACTGTTGTTGAAATGGTACCAGATGACGTGCTTTTGATAAGGATTGGCTGGCATCATTAAAGTCAGCAATTTAGGGTTGAATTATGTAGATAAGGGTAAAGTCCTGCCTACAGGACCAAACCTGTTGACCAAGCTGGTTGGCTGTAGAGATTCACATTCTAATCAGTATTCTGTAACTTGATTTTGTGTCTCTGTGCCCTGTTTGAGAGCAGATATCCACTCCATCTGACGAAGGAGCTGCACTCTGAAAGCTCATGGCATTTGCTACCAAATAAACCTGTTGGACTTTAACCTGGTGTTGTTAAAACTCTTACAGGACCAAAAGCAGGGGTCAGCCCTGCTTTGGCTAACAGCAGGATCTGGGACACCATATTGTCTGGGGCGGCCAATTACAATGCTGTTTATGGGCCGTGCCCAATTAAGAATGGCAATCTGCCCCAAGAGTTGCCGGTCAAATCACAAGGCCAACAGCTCAGCAGCAACACCACTAGAAATGCCGATTACTCAGGCTGCTACCGAGGGAGAGGGCATCTCAACTGGTGAACACCCTCAAAAACAGGGGAGGTGTTTTGGGAAAAACCAAGGCCAGTTTCACTTGCAACTCACCAAGGCTTTCTTGACAGTATCTTCTGTTGTAGGGTGTTGGATGCAATTCAATAGGTCTTAATGTATTCTTCATAGTCTTCAGTAAGTTGACTATGTATTTATTAACTGCAAGAACTATGTACATATATACGGTAAAGAGTTCAAGCTTGGAGCAATCTCGATGCTTGCTTTTGCATAGCACTGTCTGACAATAGACTGACTCCTAGGTGTGGGTCATGTGTTCTCTGACATGACAGTGATAGTGGGATTGCACTCAATCCCACATTAACCTTCATGTGTCAGAAGTCTTTATCCAATGTGTTTCCAATAATTCTAGTTTACTCCATGAATTAACATTGTTAATACTACCCCATTACCCTTTATGTTTCTGAGTTCATATGATCAGGCAGTCTGGAAGCCTGGTAATCTTTCCATGTTTCGTTCTCACCACCATCAGAGTGGTAGGCTCTGTCAAGGCAGGTAACCTCTGTTGAATTGGAGGTTGTTCTGATCGGAGTATCTTTTCATCCTCTTTTTCCATTCCTTGGTATTAGAGTCATAGAGGTATAAGACCATAAGACCATAAGACATAGGAGCGGAAGTAAGGCCATTCGGCCCATCGAGTCCACTCCACCATTCAATCATGGTTGATTTCAACTCCATTTACCCGCTCTCTCCCCATAGCCCTTAATTCCTCGAGAAATCAAGAATTTATCAATTTCTGTCTTGAAGACGCTCAACGTCTCGGCCTCCACAGCCCTCTGTGGCAATGAATTCCACAGACCCACCACTCTCTGGCTGAAGAAATTTCTCCTCATCTCTGTTCTAAAGTGACTCCCTTTTATTCTAAGGCTGTGCCCCCGCGTCCTAGTCTCCCCTGTTAATGGAAACAACTTCCCTACGTCCATCCTATCTAAGCCGTTCATTATCTTGTAAGTTTCTATCAGATCTCCCCTCAACCTCCTAAACTCCAATGAATATAATCCCACGATCCTCAGACGTTCATCGTATGTCAGGCCTACCATTCCTGGGATCATCCGTGTGAATCTCCGCTGGACCCGCTCCAGTGCTAGTATGTCCTTCCTGAGGTGTGGGGCCCAAAATTGCTCACAGTACTCCAAATGGGGCCTAACCAGTGCTTTATAAAGCCTCAGAAGTACATCCCTGCTTTTGTATTCCAAGCCTCTTGAGATAAATGACAACATTACATTTGCTTTCTTAATTACGGACTCAACCTGCAAGTTTACCTTTAGAGAATCCTGGACTAGGACTCCCAAGTCCCTTTGCACTTTAGCATTATGAATTTTGTCACCGTTTAGAAAATAGTCCATGCCTCTATTCTTTTTTCCAAAGTGTACGACCTCGCACTTGCCCACGTTGAATTTCATCAGCCACTTCTTGGACCACTCTCCTAAACTGTCTAAATCTTTCTGCAGCCTCCCCACCTCCTCAATACTACCTGCCCCTCCACCTATCTTTGTATCATCGGCAAACTTGGCCAGAATGCTCCCAGTCCCGTCATCTAGATCGTTAATATATAAAGAGAACAGCTGTGGCCCCAACACTGAACCCTGCGGGACACCACTTGTCACCGGTTGCCATTCTGAGAAAGAACCTTTTATCCCAACTCTCTGCCTTCTGTCTGACAGCCAATCGTCAATCCATGTTAGTACCTTGCCTCGAATACCATGGGCCCTTATTTTACTCAGCAGTCTCCCGTGAGGCACCTTGTCAAAGGCCTTTTGGAAGTCAAGATAGATAACATCCATTGGCTCTCCTTGGTCTAACCTATTTGTTATCTCTTCAAAGAACTCTAACAGGTTTGTCAGGCACGACCTCCCCTTACTAAACATACAGAAAAGAAAAAGACCCTTCGGCCCATTTCGTCTTGCCGGTCAAAGACAAACCACCTTACTATTCTAATTCCATTTTTCAGCACTTGGCCTTGTACTGAATCGCTCTTTGTCAATTCGGCAGTCTTGGTAAAAGATCGATGTTGCTCTCTTTCTCTCCTGTTTCTCAAGGAGCGGGCAAATGTGTTCGTCTCCAAGTCATTTTCCTCTTTTCCTTCACCCTCTGGGTTGTTGTGATGCCTCTGTGATGGAAAGTGGCCATTCCTGTTATGAGGAAGTGGTTTTTTTATAAGCTCGTCTTTGCCTTTGCCTGTGAGGTGTGCTGTCGGACGACTGTTACTTGGTTCCATCATTGACTGTGGCGCTGTCAGGTTGGCTGGGAGTTGCAGCATTTGCTCTGTGGTCACAGCATTGACCTCATCAAAGGTTGTTGGAGCGGAGGTTGAGACTCTTCTCGTTGTTGGCTGCTCTCTTGTCTATCCTCCCCTGGAGGTGTCATAGTAACCATCTAAGTTGTTGGCTGGTCTGACCAATGAGGGTTTTCCAGCACCTGTAGAGAAAATGGAAAACCTACTCTGCAGGGAGAGAAGACAGTTCAGAGCTAACACCCCAGTCAGCATACTATTTCTTATTGGAGCTCTCGGGAACTTTCAGTTCTGTATAAATTTTGACAGTAGTTGTCTTGGCATTTTCTGATGCATTGAGGAGATTCAGAGCTACACAGGCATGTCTGCTCAAGAGGGAAAAAGATTGATTATGGACGATGTACATCTGCTTGAAGATTTATTTGCCACCATTCCTTAGTGGTTCCAGTATCATGCCTATGACCAGATGTCAGATTCCTCTGGGCCCATAAAGTGGTGTGTCTGTTGTTTGAAACCAGAAGTCTCTCAGCCACGATTCTTTGTCCAATAACACTGGCTTCCATGTCCAATTTAAACTTTCTAAGGTGCCATTAACTGAAATATCCAATGCAGAAATTTGGGAGTTTTGACCTCACTCAAGAAGCATGACTTTTGGTATGAAGTCTTGAGCTCATGAATCATTTTTGGGTGTTCTGTGCGTTTCAGAATTTTTGCCTTTTACAGTTTGCTGAAATGTCAAATTCTGTTGTGTTGAAACGATTGTGCTGAAATTGCAGGACAATGATTTTGCTTTGCTTTACAACACTGGCTTGGTGCTCTACTGGTCAATTTTGGTGTTGCTTCCCTTGGCCTGGAGTGCCCCTGTTTCTGTGCTGTTTAACCAACTGGACTGCGGGGTTTCCTTTGTACCACAGCTGCTTGCTCCACTTAAAATGGTCCTAAGCTGCACATGGAGTTTAGACCCCTTTGAATCTGGACAGTTTTCTTGAGGGTTAAATCTTCCTTTACTTGCAGCATGTTTGAGAGCGCGTGCTCCACAACACCGACAACTATTCTGTCACTGATAAGTTCAGATTTTAGGTTTCCACATTCACAGCCTTTAGGCATCCTGTACAGGATGAATGGGTCAACAGCTCTTCTGGCGACATTTATTAAATGTCGTCCTGTTGAGGATTTTTTTACTTCTTAGGTCAAAATGATTTTATTACTGCTCCAAATTTAGTGGGTGATTCGTTGATTCCTTGCCAAGCAATAATGTCATCTGCTATCTGGCCTACTGAGTAATGCAGTGTGTTAACTTGTTGAGCTGCTGTCATTTTATCCAGACTTCAAGCAATCATGTATCTAAGGAATCTTTTTCTCAAAAAGTCTCCAACTCTATGAATGATCTGGGCCTTGGATAAGTTCACCCACCACAAAATGAGCCTCCCAGTCCGTCGCCAATGGGATAACAAAATTCAGCCAATGGTATGACTACAGGGAGATGTTTCATGCCAAACTAACAGTTACTGTCCCTGCATATGTTGCCCTAGCTGTATACTAGCTGCAGGTTAGCTTCTTGGTTTTGTTAAGTTGTTAAGTGCACATTGATTAGTTCATCTGTATTTGTGGAATAGGTAACACATTAATCAACTGGAGAAAGCAGCATCTTATACAGTGCATTGATCAACTTTATGTGATCTTGTGAAGCAGAGGAATACTTTATACAGTGCATTGATCAACTGTAAGTAGACCTGTGGAGCAGTTGGACATTTTATGCAGTGCATTGATCAAGTGTTTAGAAGCTTAGTAAGTGAAGGAGCAACTTATACAATATACTACTCAATTGTCTTGCCTCTGGGGAATGCAAACTCAATTTATACAATGCTTTGGTCAGCTGTTTCAGGGCTTGGAGTACTCTATGCACATTAATGAATATGTGGAAATGGAAGAGATCATAAGAAACAATGGGAACAGGTGGAGATCAGCAGAGGAAAAACATGTGGGTAAGTACAATGATCAGGAGTGAGACATAGAAAGCACCAGAGTATAATGAAGTCAGAGAGTAAGAGAAGGAAACACCTGAGACCAAGATACACTTGAGAAGAGAGCAACAGAGTGAAAGGGAAAGTGGAAGATAGAGAGATAGAGAAAGAAGGAAAGTCACTAATAAAGGGTAAGTAAAATGGAAAGTAATAGGAAACAAAGCAATGGCAGAGGAACTGAATAGTTACTTTGCACCAGTCTTCACGGTGGAAGACACCAGTGGGATGCCAGAGCTCCAGGAGAGTCAGGGGGCACAGGTGAGTGTAGTGGCCATCACTAAGGAGGAGAAGGTTCTGGGGAAACTGAAAGGTCTGAAGATAAATAACCTGGACCAGATGGACTATACCCCAGGGTTCTAAAAGAGATAGCTGAGGAATCACTGGAGGCAGGGACGGTACCAGAGGATTGGAAAGTAGCTAAAGTAACACTGCTGTTTAAGAAGGAAGGGAGGCAGCAAATGGGAAATTATAGGCCGGTTAGCCTGACTTCGATCATTAGCAAGATTTTAGAGTCCATTATTGAAGATGAGATCACAGACTACTTGGAAGTGCACGATAAAGTAGGACTGAGTCAGCACGGCTTTGTCAAGGGGAGGTCATGTCTGACAAATCTGTTAGAGTTCTTTGAGGAGGTAACAAGGAAATTAGATAAAGGAGAACCAGTGGACGCGATTTATTTAGATTTCCTGAAGGACTTTGACATGGTACCGTATAGAAGACTGTTAAATAAGTTAAGCACCCGTGGTGTTAAGGGTAAGATCCTGGCATGGATAGAGGATTGGCTGACTGGCAGAAGGCAGAGAGTGGGGGATATAGGGGTCTTTTTCAGCTTGGCAGCCAGTGACTAGTGGTGTTCCTCAGGGGTCAGTGCTGGGACCGCAACTTTTCACAATATACATTAACAATTTGAGGAAGGAACTGAAGGTACTGTTGCTAAGTTTGCAGATGATACAAAGGTATGTAGAGGGACAGGTAGTATTGAGGAAGCAGGGGGGCTGCAGAGGGACTTGGACAGATTAGGAGAGTGGGCAAAGAAGTGGCAGATGGAATACAATGTGGAAAAGTGTGAGGTTATGCACTTTGGAAGGAGGAATGGAGGCATGGACTATTTTCCAAATCGGAAAATGCTTAGGAAATCAGATACACAAAGGGATTTGGGAGTCATTGTTCAAGATTCTCTTAAGGTTAACGTGCGGGTTCAGTCAGCAGTTAGGAAGGTAGATGCAATGTTAGCATTCATGTCAAGAGGGCTAGAGTACAAGAACAGGGATGTACTTCTGAGGCTGTACAAGGCTCTGGTCAGACCCCATTTGGAGTATTGTGAGCAGTTTTGGGCCCCAAAGGTAGGGTGTGCTGGCCTTGGAAAGGGTCCAGAGGAGGTTCACAAGAATGATCCCTGGAATGAAGAGCTTGTCGTATGAGGAATGATTGAGGACTCTGGGTCTGTACTCGTTGGAGTTTAGAAGGATGAGGAGGGATCTTATTGAAACTTACAGGATACTGCGAGGCCTGGATAGAGTGAACATGGAGAGGATGTTTCCACGAGTAGGGAAAACTAAAACCAGAGGGCACAACCTCAGGCTAAAGAGATGATCCTTTAAAACAGAGATGAGGAGGAATTTCTTCAGCCAGAGAGTGGTGAACCTGTGGAACTCTTTGCCGCAGAAGGCTGTGGAGGCCAGGTCATTGAGTGTCTTTAAGACAGAGATAGATAGGTCCTTGATTAATAAGGAGGTCAGGGGTTATGGGGAAAAGGCAGGAGAATGAGGATGAGAAAATATCAGCCATGATTGAATGGCGGAGCAGACTTGATGGGCCGAGTGGCCTAATTCTGCTCCTATGTCTTACGGTCTTATGGAAAGTAACACATGGAGAAATAGCTAGAATAACAGAGACATGTGAAAGGGGTACTGAAGAAAGACAACCTTGTACACTTAACCATGACTTTGGTTTTTAAAAAAACAAAATCAGGATATTCACCCCTGGGAGATGGTATAAGAGAGAGGAATGTTAAGATTAACAGAGAGATAGCAACAGATGGATACCTCCACTGATCTCCTTGAGGTAGTGTCTATCCGCATCAATTAGTAAGATTGATGAACAAAGAAGTGGATCATGTCTAGATATAATTGGGAACCCCTGCCTTATGTATCAAGTTGTGCCCTTGGGAAAAAAATAAATAAATCAATATGAAGAACAGGGAAATATATCAGGCAGATTACGGTTCATGTAAATTTCAGTTTCTCAGGCTCCTTAGCATACAAAGCACTTTTTCATCAGATATTATGACAATCACTATCAGGGTATCAGGATAATAAGGATATATTCATGGATTGGAAACAGGCTCAGATATTTTCCACATTCGAAAAGGGATAATAAATCAGACCTTAAGCAACAAAAGATACATTAGCCCTAATACTTCGAGTAGACGGAAAAGGAATGGATGCAGAAAGCTCTGGATGGGAAACTCATTAATACAGGTTTCCCAGATGTCCTGTTGAAATTAATTGCAAGATGTATTTCAAATTATTTTCACCAGGTTTCCTACCCAATAGCCAGCCTAATTTATGGGCTGCTTGTTTTATGGTGGTAAAGCCTGTGGCACAAAGTTACACTTGAGGAGCAGGTAGGGAAATAAGGAGAGGTCACATGGTGGGGTGGGTGAGGGTTGGGGGGTCATGGGATGGAGAAGGGGATAGCTCATGATTCAGGGGCGACAAGGAAAGATCTTGGCTGGTGGAGGGTGAGGGAGTGAGGGGGGGGCACATCGAGGTCAGCAGGGCTTCTGCTCCTCCCGGCCCACAAGCAGTGTTGTAAATGCACTTACCGTTTAGATTCAGCCCTTGATGTCTACTTTTACCTGCTGTGGTAAAAATAGAAAGCATATTAAAATGGAGGTAGCAGTCTCCTTAAACATTGAACCTATGGACCCACCTTACTCATGTTTCACCATTGTCAGAAACAAGAAGTGGACTCAATAGGGGTTGGGTTTCAAATTCATGACACAATCCAAGTCACCTGTTCTTGAGGTCAAAATGTTTACTTGTGAAATCTCTGCACAATAACATAGCACAGTAAGAGTTTTAACAACACCAGGTTAAAGTCCAACAGGTTTATTTGGTAGCAAATGCCATTAGCTTTCGGAGCGCTGCTCCTTCGTCAGATGGAGTAGATATCTGCTCTCAAACCGGGGATACAGAGATGATTTTGTGTCTCTGTGTGCCCTGTTTGAGAGCAGATATCCACTCCATCTGACGAAGGAGCAGCGCTCCGAAAGCTAATGGCATTTGCTACCAAATAAACCTGTTGAACTTTAACCTGGTATTGTTAAAACTCTTACTGTGTTTACCACAGTCCAACGCCGGCATCTCCACATCATGAATAACGTAGTAAATAGTGGGTAACATGTATTGCAATTAATTTCTACAGGACGTCTGGGAAACCTGAATTTCCCATCCAGAGCTTTCTGCATCCATTCTTTTTACGTCTCCTCGAAGTATCAGGGCTAATGTACCTTTGTTGCTTGAGGTCTGATTTATCATCCCTTTTCGAATGTGGAAAATGTCTGAGCCTGTTTCCAATCCATGAATATATCCTGAACAACTTTCTTGAGTCCATTGAGTCTGTGATAACCCCATCAAAATATAGCGGGTGAAATAACTGTTTGGCAAATCAAGTATAAGTATTTAAAAATAGGTGGTACAGCAGGAACACAATGGTAATATCAGGTCACATATGGTGTGGTCAGTTTCTTTAAGTGATTACGCATCCAAACCAACAGTTATTTCAAGGATTGGTGGAGGTTTCCTCCTGAAAGGTAAATTTAAACATTTTATTTACTTTATTGTGGAGCCTGAAAAAGAATGTATGCTCCTTTCCTGGGTTAACAACACGGGCCACTGGCAATCAACATCTCCTGATTTACCCCATTCTCTTACACCCCCTGGAGTTGTCAGGGAGAAAATCGGACTTCTCAGGGACAAAGGAGGGGAATTATGCTTAGAACCCAAGGGAATAGGGGAGATCCTAAATGAATACTTTGCATCAGTATTCACGAAGGAGAGGGGCGTGTTAACCGGGAGTGTCTCGGAGGGAGGTGTTGACCCGTTAGAGAAAATCTCCATTACAAGAGAGAAGTGTTAGGTTTTTTAGGGAACATTAAAACTGACAAAGCCCCAGGGCCTGATGGCATCTATCCTCGACTGCTCAGGAAGATGAGAGGTGAAATTGCTGGGCCTCTGACGGAAATCTTTGTCGCTTCTTTGGACACGGGTGAGGTCCCTGAGGATTGGAGGATAGCGAATGTGGTCCCGTTGTTTAAGAAGGGTAGCAGGGATAACCCAGGAAATTATAGGCCGGTGAGCTTGACGTCCGTGGTAGGGACGTTGTTGGAGAGGATTCTTAGAGACAGGATGTATGTGCATTTAGAACGAAACAATCTCATTAGTGACAGACAGCATGGTTTTGTAAGAGGGAAGTCGTGCCTTACAAATTTGGTGGAGTTTTTTGAGGAAGTGACAAAAACGGTTGATGAAGGAAGGGCCGTGGATGTTGTCTATATGGATTTCAGTAAGGCATTTGACAAAGTCCCACATGGCAGGTTGGTTAAGAAGGTTAAGGCTCATGGGATACAAGGAGAAGTGGCTAGATGGGTGGAGAACTGGCTTGGCCATAGGAGACAGAGGGTAGTGGTCGAAGGGTCTTTTTCCGGCTGGAGGTCTGTGACCAGTGGTGTTCCGCAGGGCTCTGTACTGGGACCTCTGCTATTTGTGATATATATAAATGATTTGGAAGAAGGTGTAACTGGTGTAATCAGCAAGTTTGCGGATGACACGAAGATGGCTGGAATTGCGGATAGCGAAGAGCATTGTCGGGCAATACAGCAGGATATAGATAGGCTGGAAAATTGGGCGGAGAGGTGGCAGATGGAGTTTAATCCGGATAAATGCGAAGTGATGCATTTTGGGAGAAATAATGTAGGGAGGAGTTATACAATAAATGGCAGAGTCATCAGGAGTATAGAAACACAGAGGGACCTAGGTGTGCAAGTCCACAAATCCTTGAAGGTGGCAACACAGGTGGAGAAGGTGGTGAAGAAGACATATGGTATGCTTGCCTTTATAGGACGGGGTATAGAGTATAAAAGCTGGAGTCTGATGATGCAGCTGTATAGAACGCTGGTTAGGCCACATTTGGAGTACTGCGTCCAGTTCTGGTCGCCGCACTACCAGAAGGACGTGGAGGCGTTAGAGAGAGTGCAGAGAAGGTTTACCAGGATGTTGCCTGGTATGGAGAGTCTTAGCTATGAGGAGAGATTGGGTAGACTGGGGTTGTTCTCCTTGGAAAGATGGGGAATGAGGGGAGATCTAATAGAGGTATACAAGATTATGAAGGGTATAGATAGGGTGAACAGTGGGAAGCTTTTTCCCAGGTCGGAGGTGATGATCACGAGGGGTCACGGGCTCAAGGTGAGAGGGGCGAAGTATAACTCAGACATCAGAGGGACGTTTTTTACACAGAGGGTGGTGGGGGCCTGGAATGCGCTGCCAAGTAGGGTGGTGGAGGCAGGCACGCTGACATTGTTTAAGACTTACCTGGATAGTCACATGAGCAGCCTGGGAATGGAGGGATACAAACGATTGGTCTAGTTGGACCAAGGAGCGGCACAGGCTTGGAGGGCCGAAGGGCCTGTTTCCTGTGCGGTACTGTTCTTTGTTCTTTGAGTCTTCTAATAGTCTGAGCTGCCATCCAAGCCAGCTGATCTCTTCTGCCACAACAGAAGATTCCCGTGGCAGATGCAGCGATCCTTTTGGATGCCAATCAAGTTGGCTGCTTGTTCCTGGATGGTGTTCAGCTTCTTGAGTGTTGTTGGAGCTGCACTCATCTAGGCAAGTGGAGAGTATTCCGTCACACCCCTGACTTGTGCCTTGTAGGTGGTGGACAGGCAGAATTCACAGCCCTCATCTGCTCTTGTAGCCACAATCTGACTGTTCCACTTCAATTTTTGGTCAATGGTAACCTCCAGGGTGTTTATTAGTAGGGGATTCAGCAATAAGTAATGACACTGAATATCAAGGAGAGATGGTTAGATTTTTTTCTTGTTGGAGGTGGTCATTGTCTGGCACTTGTGTGGAGCATATGTTACTTGCCACTTATCAGCCAAGCTTAAATGTTGTCCATAGACAGAATTTTACACCCCCCGCAGACAGCTCAGCAGGCGAGTGGGAGCAGTGCTCTATAAAAATTCCCTTAGTGTCACTGCCACCTGCCCCAACCTGTCTAAAATTTACGGGGGCAGGCGAGACCTATGCCGGCCACCTCACCTCATCCCAGTTGAAGCCTTTTAGTGACCCTTAAATGTCTAGCCTCAACTTTGCTGGCATTTGTGTGGTATAAATATTACTTGCCAATAATCAGCCCAGGTCTGAATATTGTCCAGAAATTGCAGCATATGGATGCAGACTGCTTCAGCATCTGAGGAGTCAGAAATGGTTCTGAACATTGCGCAATTATTAGTGGCCATCCCCACTTCTGACCTTGTGATGGAGGGAAGCTCATTAATGGATCAGCTGAAGATGTTTGGGCCTAGGACATTACCTTGAGGAATTCATGTGTTGCGTGAGACTCCTGTTCCAATTCTGATTACGACACACTTTGAAAGCCCACACTCCTTCTAGAGACTCAAAATGTTAAAGTGAAGAATTTTGATTCCTTTGGGTAGGTAACAAAATATGAAAATAGTAATGATTATTCAACCTGTCTTACCCACAGACCAAACATAGTTTTGCCCCATGCTGATCCAACCCCCACAGTTTCCTGAGAGAAGCCACCTATTATAGAATTTTTAAAAAGAACAAGGTTTTGATAAATAACTTCCAGATAATCAAGTAAACCTACAGGATATTAATCCAACTTTACATCGCGCATCAATCATTTCTGATGAGGTGCATTTCTATAAATGTAACAGTCATGCTCCCAATCATGCAGTACTGTCGTGTTCTAAAATGTATTTGATCATCTGTGCCTGACAAGTTCCAATTCTGTTCTTAAATATTTATCCAGCACTTTCTTAAAGAATCTAACATACATTATTAACTACTTCGGTTGAGAATGTATAAGCTATAAGGAAATTACATTTTTTAACACTTTAACCTTCACTAACAATCTGTAATTTTATTTGCAAACATAATTGTCTACACCATACTAACTAAACAGTCTACTTTTATCAACATTTACAAAAGCTTGATCTTGTCTTTCTTACCTTGTTTACTCCAGTGAAAGCACATTTAATGGAACATTGGTCCATATCTGTACATGGTTGTTATGCACCCTAGCCCTCACTCCTCAGCCCCTCTTCCCATACCCCTCACCTCACAAAACTCACAATCCCCTTAACAATCATGTCAAAAATCTTGCTGCGCTAAATCCATATTCCTGGGGTTTAGAAATCAGCCAAGCATTCACAGTGGGATTCCATTGCAAAGTTGTGTCAACAAAGCCTCCAGAGCTGCTTAAATTAAAATCTTTGAGATAGTGCAACAGACAGTTATCTGTTCCACAGCTTCCAAGGCTCGCCAGTTTAACTGGATAAATTAATCTAATTAGATAATTAACTGGATAAAGTAATCTAATGCATCTGAACACTTTCACAATGGTTGTCAATGTTGTTTTACACTTTAAGAGAATGTGTAAATGAGCAAGTGACAAGGATGTAGAGTAGCATGTGACCAGCAATTAATAGGATGTGTAGTGTGTCTTTAGCAGTGTGTAGAATTGCAGTGGTGCTGCTCTCGTGAGTAATAGCTGCTGAACATATAAAATGTATTTGTCTGCTGAACCATCCCGTACTGCAAAGTCAAATAAACCAAACCTACATCTAATTTTCCAGTCCTGTATGTGAGATTGATAAATCTGTGTAAGGCAAACTCAGAATTTCATGGTCTTTTAACTTTTCTAAATAAAGTCCCATTGTAAATTGCTGCATTAAAATCATACTTTTCAGACACCATTGTATAATGATATGTGATGTTGTCAACATCTTTCAAACTTGCCTGTCAAAAGCTACCCGACTCCAAATGAGGGGTGGAATTTTCTGGCCCTGTTTGTCAGCAGGATGGTCTATTCCAGCCAAAAGTCAATGGACTCTTATCTGGCCCACACATGCCCCAATGCAGATCTCACCACAGTGGAGCCAGAAAATCCCAGGCAAGTATTCCCTCATGGTTCACTTCTGAGGTGCTGTCACCAGACATAACTTCATAAAAATAGCAGGGAATCTAAAATTCCCACTCTCTCAATGGAGAGGGCAAGGGTGGGATTGCTGGATGTGGTCTGGCTACCCACATCTTATCCCATGCTGTTAAAAATTCCACATGCGGGGAATGGGGTGTGGGGTTTCTGGAATCAGGCCCCAATTCTGCCTCACAGTGCCAGGGACCCATGTTCAATTCTGGCATCGGATATGCATGGAGTTTGCGCATTCTCCTCGTGTCTGTGTGGGTTTCCTCTGGGTGCTCCGGTTTGCGCCCCCACCCCAAAGATGTGCGGGTTAGGTTTATTGGCCATGCTAAATTGCCCCTTAGTATCAGGGGGATTAGCAGGGTAAATGTGTGGGGTTATGGGAATAGGGCCTGGGTGGGATTGTTGTCAGTGCAGACTCGATGGGCTGAGTGGCATCTTTCTGCACTGTAGGGATTCTGTGATTCTATTATTTTTAAATCCCTGGTTCCTTGGCGGCAAAGGGTGCAAGCAACAGAAACCCCACTGATAGTGGTGGGATTAGAAGATCCTGCCACCAGCCAATGGCAGGCCACCTCCACCACTGCAAAACACACTAGAGGTGGGAGCGGAAAATCCCCCTCTAAGAGTTCCTCATGATAACTTAGAATGATTAATGTCAAAATTTCCCTGTCAACCAACTCTGAAATTTCTCCAATACACCAATTTGTTTTCAAAGATTAGCAGAGAACATCCCAATGATTCAGATAAAGTTAGAATGACTTATCTTAGCTTATAGTCAAATGCTTATGAGATTCATCGTACTTCCAAATATTATTATCCTTGTTGATAACAGCTTTGTATTAAATGAATTTAAAATATAAACAGGGATTTAAATTGTTCACGGTGGCAGCAGTGGAAATAGTGGAATTCTCTATGAGCTAATAAGGGTACCACAATACAGAAATTGGACCTCATTGGACCTCATTACACCTGTTTTATGGGCATAGAGCAGATGCAAAGAGACAAAATTTCTAAAGCCAATGTCCTGCAACCCAATGATGCCTGCAAAACATCTTATCCAATATTGAATTTAATCAATTTTTAGGCACTCCTCTTTGTTGCCAAAATAGGTGTTTGGATCCTTTTATATGTAATTGAGGAGCCTGGTGCTTGATTTAACCACCCTCACCAAAATGGGCATTTGAATAGGAATTTTCTGTGGCCACAATAGAATCATAGAATCCCTACAGTGCAGAAGGAGGCCATTCGACCCATAGAGTATGTATATACCACAATCCCGCACAGGCACTATCCCCGTAACCCCATGTATTTACCCTTGCTAATCCCCCTGACACTAAGGGGCAATTGAGCATGGCCAATCCACTTAACCCATGCATCTTTGGAGTGTGGGAGGAAACTGGAATACCCGGAAGAAACCCACACAGATACGGGGAGAATGTGCAAACTCCACACAGACAGTGACCCAAGCTGGGAATCGAATCTGGGTCCCTGGCGCTGTGAGGCAGCAGTGCTAACTGCTATTTGAGTTTGGGGCTGTGGCCTTCAACTGAGATATGTTTTGAGATAACTAAAAAAAAAAGGTTCCAGTGAGCCAGGTGTGACAGAAAATTTCCTCTTGGCTCTATAGTCCTCGAAAACACTGCTGTCAGCTGGTCCTTGGCTTCCCTCTAGTTTATCTGCATCCACCCCCCAATGACCCTATCACAAATGCGCAAACAGGATTTACTGGAAAGTTAGTGCTGTTTTTTCCTTCAATTTGGGAGAGCTGCCTTTAGGTTTGTGAGAGATGGTGGCAGAGCACTCTGTATGTTTAGATGTGGCCTCAGAATTAAACTCTCGCTACTGTCAGCCCAATGTTTTGCACCCGTTGCCCTCTTAAAAACTGGCCTAAATGAGTTGCTAGACTATTGCCTTTGTCTTGGTAACAAGGGGCTGGATTTTACAGTTACAGGTAGAGTAGGGGAGGCAGAACAGGAAGTGTGCAGTCCTCCTCCTCCTGCCTCCACAATTTCAGCATGTCAAAGCAAATGTCAGCCGGCCAATTAGCATTGCGAAGATGGGGGGGTGGGGAAGTGAGGTCCATGACTAATCGGGCATCTAGGATGGGACATTTGACAGGATGTGGGCTTAGATCATGATCCAGAAGTCAGTTCTAGCCACCAATTTAAAGAACTCACTTCCCTTTCACTCTCCCCTTAATTGTGATGTCGACTTATAGAAACTGAGCACGTAAAGTTGACTTACGGACAAACGCTGCCAGCTTCCACAGTAGAATCTCGCAGGACTTTTTGTCCACCCTTGTGTCACCTCTTCATACTTGGCATAATTCACTCCCAATGTTTTTCCCACGTGCTTGGCAAAAAAAATGGAATGGGGTTGTGAAAAATTGGCTTTTGAACAAGCTCAATGGCTTGTGTTATGGTTCAGGTCAGAAACTTCAAAGTGTTTTATGGAGCCTGCCTGGATCATAAGTTTTGGATCTTGAATTTGACTAGGCTTCCCTTCAGGTATGGTTCAAATGACCCACTAGGGAGCTTTTATCAAAGTTTATTTAAGAATATGGTCAACATGTATAGTAAGAAAATTAGCAAGAACTTTTATCAATTACAAACAAGAAACAAGACAACCACTAGAATGTATAACCCTTAACAAAGATATGTTCCAATCAAACCAAAACCCTTGCCATAGCCAAACCCTTTAAACACATTCAGTACAGCAAAGTCTACTGCTCATGTGATAATGGAAATTGAGTCCTTTGGTTGAAGCCATGAATTCCAGCCCATGGATATGGTTTTCATGTGTGCTAATGAAAATGCACCTCAACTTTGCAGAAAGTTCTGCACATCATGGAGGATACATTATTGAAGTTCAAAGTTGTTAAGCTATTTCATTAAAGCAATTCCATATGTTCATCAACTAACATGAGTCACTGTTTGTTCTTGTCTGTAAAAAAAGATATTTCCCAAGACAGTTGCTTACAAAACCTTGAGATTAAATTGTAAAAAATTTTATTTGGTCATTGTAAGCTTTTGACCTTGCTCAACCAGAATGTATTTTGTGTTATGAAGTTTTCATTATGTACAAAATGATTGGATTTCAATGAATACAGAGACCAAAAAGGGGGAAAAGATTGAAGACAATAGAAATTCATCATTCTCTATATTTAAAAGATTCAGGTGTGTTCAAAATGATAACTGAATTCTAACGGTATTGAGAATATTTTCGCTGGTGGAGAAGGATCCAGAACGTGGGGCATAATCTTCAAATTGGATCAGGGCCAATTGGCCATGAAACACAGCTTCACATGTGTGCTGATGACACCCAACTCTACCTCACCACTGCCTCGCTCAATTCCTCCATTGTCTCTAAATTATCAGACTGCTTGACTGGCATTGATATTGAATGAGCAGAAATGGCTTCCAATTATGTACTGGAAAGCCATAATCTTCTGCCCCTTTTACAAGTTCCGTTCCCTAGCCACTGACTCTATCCCTCTTCCTGACAGCTGTCTGAGGTTGAGCCACACCCTTTGAATCTTTGTTGTCACATTTAATCTCAAGATGAGCTTTCGACAACATGTGCCATCGCTCAAGATACCTATTTCCACCTCTGTAATATTGCCCAACTCTGCCCCTGCCTCAGCTCGTCTACCGCTGATACCCTTGTTTATACCTTGGTTCTAGACTTAATTACTCCAACACACTCCTCTTCAGCCTTCCACTTTCTACCCTCTGCAAACCTGAGACATCCAATACTCCACTATCTGTGACTACTCGCACCCCCCAGTCCCATTTGCCTCTGCCTGCCGGCCTATGTCGTGTCCTAGTTAAGCAAGACTCAATTTTAAGATTCTCATCCTTGTTTTCAAAACCCCTTCCCATAGCCTCACCCTTCCCTATATCTGTACTATTTTTCAGCACCCACACACCTCCAAGGTATCTGCTGTTCTAAATATGACCTCTTGAGAAACCTTGTTTTTAATTGACCAAGTCTTTAATTGGCCAAGCTGACCAAGCCTTCAGCTGCCAAAGTCCTAAGTTCCAAAATCCCCTCTCTATACTTCTCCACCTCTCTATTGCTCTTTCCTCCTTTAAGACACCCTCCTTAAATTCTACCTCTTTGATCAGATTTTTGGTCATGTATACTGATGCTGTTCAGTGACCATTTTTGCTTTTGTGCAGCACCTTGTTTTATTACGTGAAAGATGCTTTATAATGCAATTTACTGTTATCATTGAAATCAGGAAGACAATTTCACACAAAATATAATGGAAATCTGGAACCCATCCCCAAAATGGTTTTGGGTGTTGAGTCAACTGGAGCTTCCAAGGCTGAGATTAAAACATTTCTGTGAGATATGAGTGTAAGGAACATAAAGTAAAAGAGGGCAAATAAATTTGAGATATTGATTATTTGTTATCTAATTGAATATTGGAACAGTCTCAAGAGTTTGAATGGCTCATGTCTGTTCTAATGTGGCTTTTCAAATATATTTCCTAGAAGTTGTTTATAATCCACTTTGGACTTTGATCATTGCATTTATATTTAATAATTGTACTTGATATATTTGCAAATCTCTTGTACTTTGTCGTACCGATGAATTGTAAATGGATGTTTTCATGGCTTTTTATTTTGGCAAGAATAAGCAGTGACTCATGGCAACTGATAGCATATAAAATTATTTGTGAATGCTTGTAGATGAGGTTCTGGAAAAATAGACAATGCATAACAATATTACATTTCAACGGGTTGATTTTATGAGTGCATGCGCCGCACCAAGAACATACATTCAAAATTGCCTTCAAAATACAAAGCAGCATTAAACATAGTGCTCTTGCATGAAACTTGCTGGATTATGTGGAATGAGTGAGGGAGTGGGACTAATTAAATAGATCTTTGAAGGAGCCAACATAAATGTAGAATCATTGAACAGCACAGTGCAAAAGGAGGCATTCGGCTCGCTGAATCTACCCCAACTTTGTCAAACAGCAATCAGTTAGTTCCATTTCACTCATTCTTTCTTCGTGATCCTGCAATACATTTTCTCCTTTATATACTTATCTAAGTCCCTTTAGAAGGCCACTGTTGAATCTGTATTGACCATCCTTCTCGCGATTTGTTGCATAAAAAAGATTTTTGCTCATGTCATTTTCTTTTGCAAATCACTTTAAATCTATCCCCCTTGGCTATTAACTATTCTGCTATTGGAAACTAGGAGTGGGGGGGGGGGTATACTCTGCCCTTGCTGCAGCTTGTTTCTTGCGGAGGGAGGCATTGCACTATTTGGTGGCAGCAGGATATTATGGTCCCGCCACTGTCAATGGGATCTCCCATTGACTCCATCCCATGCCTCAGGAAAACTCATGGCAGGGGTTGTGCCGTTGGCGGGACCAGAAGATTTCGCCAGCGTGAACAGCCGGAGAATTCCAGCCAAGGTATTTTCTCAGTCAATACTCTTCTTTATTTTCAATCTCCTTATATCTTTTCCCCTTTACGATGAGCAACCTCAGCTTCTCCGGTTAATTCATGAAGTTGCAATCCCTCATTGCTGCCACCACTCCTTTCTACTCTTTTTAAAACCTTTACATCCTTATGAAAGTCCAGTGTCCTGAACTGGACCCAATACTGGCTGGGGCTGAACTATTGAGTGGGATTTTCTCAACCCACCTGCAGTGGGTTTGTGGCAGGTGGGTGTGGAGAATCTGGCGAGAGCCAAAATGATGTAAGTCTGCCTGCAAAGATCACGTTGCAATTCTCCCAATGGCAGGTTAATGGCAGATTGGTCTTCCTGCTGGAAGGTGGTGTGAATTCTATTTGGATTCATTGGCATCTCATGAATACTCCTTAAAACAGTTGTCCATCACAATCCCATCAGGCCCTCCATTCTTAGTTCACGCCAGTGGGAAATTGTGTCAAAGTCAACCTGACTAAAGGGTGATGTGCACAAGATGGTTCTCAGTTTGCCACAGACTTCGAGGTGAGTGCAACACACAAAGTCTACCTGCCATAGTGTTGTGCTGCTCCTGATGCACTGTACATCAACCTGCCTGGGCCCACCGGTTCCTGCCCTCCATCTTCATGCCTAGCTGGTCTTCATGGACAGCACCATGCTGCTAGACCTTCCTCCGTCACCAACTGGGATCAGTACTGCACCTGGGATTGAGGAGTACAGGGGTCTTCTTCCCCCTGGTGCCACACACCAGAACCTATCTGGACAGCACAATGCTATGGGACCCATGCAACCACTGCAACAAAGGTCAGAAGTTCGACTGGGGATGGGTAGCATGGTGAGGGGTGACAGTAGGCAGATGAAGACAAGGATAGCAATGTGGAAGAAGGGTTATGCAAGAGGGAGGGGTAAGTTAAGGGCAAGGGCTCACAATGGCAGGCAGAGGGGCAAGGAGTTGGGTGAAGAGGGAAGACAGAGGGAAGACCGGGGGGAGGGAAACTGGGCCCCAAAAAGGCTGCACGAAATGCAGACAAACAAGGGGGTCTAGGGGATACTACATATTAGAAGGTGATGCATGGAGAATGCAGATTATGTGTGGGTGCCTGTTAGCGTGGCACGTTAGGGATGATTCACACAAACACTAAATAGGTCGGTACTGCGGTGCTTTGTGAAGGCCACTGTAGTCCATAATCCTCTTTGGAAATGGGTACCATGTCAGTCCTCCTCTTTAAGTTCAGGGCTGGCAGACATGAGTCAGTGAGTGCAGACATTCCTGCTGCGAAGTGGAATGGAGTCATAGATGATCGGCAGCCCAAGGGCTTTGTGGACCTCAGTCTGAAGTCAGAGGTAGGAGACAGTGCAGAAGAGCAGCGGCCATGCAGCAGGAGCAGTCATTGGGAGCAGGATCTATCCCAGCTGCAGGGAGGGACAAGGACTGTGCTTCAAAGGAAACAATGTACAGCTTGGTGTACAGGGCTGTTCAGCAGTCAATTCCCTGGGTGTGGCGGGCTCTGTACTGAACTGTAAAGGGAATGGTGATGATCACAGGGGGCATCTGCAGTCTGTAGATCAGGAACGTGTAGTACGGGGACAGGGATATATTAAGCTCTCATGGGTGCACCTGTAAGTGGCAGTGCACACAACCTTCAAATGGGGTGGGTATAGGTCCCCTTGGGGCATAGGTGCATTGTCAGTGGTGGGCTTGGATGGGGGGATGTGTCAATGTCCATCACTATTACTGGAGAACAACAGATGGTATCTCTAGCTGCAAATCATGACGTTCCAGGTAAATCAGAGGCATATGACAGTGAGGGAGGGAGGGTCGATCTCTAACTTGTAACACAGATATAGAACCTTCTTCCCCTCACACACTCCACTTGTACATACCTTGAATGTAGATTAGTTGGTTCAGGCAACATTTAATTGGACTTTAGAGAAATCGGCATTGAGTCCAAAAATCAATTTTGAAATATGCCGTGTGACAATTCAGCAAGCCTGGAATGAGGCACGTCAGTCTTTCTCCCACCTGATTTTTCATAATTTACTTATACATGTGTTTACAATTCATATAAAAATGTCTTTTTTCTCTTCATTTTCTGTGAAATGTGGTAATAATAGGCACAGTGTGATTTTAAAATCTCCTTCTGAACCAGCACTATTGCTTAGAATTGTCATCATAAAATATCAGGCATTGACCAGAAGCTCATATGTTTTGCAGGTTGCATAATGATGTGCAGGTTAGGTAGATTGGCAATGCTAAATTGTCCCTTGGCGTCCAGGATGTGGAGGTTGGGGGATTGGCGGGGTGGATGTGTGGGCTTGCGGGGATAGGGCCTGGGTGAGGTGCTCTGTCAGAAGGTCAGTGTAGACTTGATAGGCTGAATGGCATCCTTCTGCACTGTAGGTATTCTATAGTCAGATAAAATGAGTTCTGGCATGACTCCAGGAGGAAATGGGGTACCTGGAGGGAGGTCAAGGTGCCAGGTCCCCATGTGGTCTACATCCTGGAGGTGCCCACAGGAGTGTGCTGGACCAGAATTTCTTTGGTGATTGTCAACCTTCACATGGTGACCTCGATGCGCTATCATGTCAGGGCCCCAGCATCAGACAGAACATGGATGGACTCTTCCATCTTGCATTCTAATCTGATGAGTGACTGTCGAATCTCTGCCCTGCCATTGCATCTCCATCAGTGAGCTGGCAAGCACTTCCACAGGCTCATTATCTGGCTGGAACTGAGCAGGTGAGCTGGTCTTCAGCAGCCCTCTGAGTACCAGAGACCAGGGCTGTCCTTGCCTCCGACTGCTGCAGGGCACGTCTGTGGAATGTTCTCCATAAAGTGACCCTGAGTACAACCTTGACCTCTGCCCCACGAAGGTGTGTGTCTCTGCACTGGTGGAGGGTGCAGATGAGTGCTGTGGTGGTTGTTCATGAGCCCCCTCATCCTCAGACATGCTTTGGGAGCTGAGATAGCTGCTGCACTGGCGATCTTGCCACTCTCTGCTTGCATCTACAAAAGACTAAAGGACAGAAGCTAATTCTGAGTACATGTACTCACTTTGAATTGTAGGATTCGGTAAAGTGATGGAGCTAAGATATGGACTAGGTCGCTGTGAGAAGCCAAGCCCAGCTCTGTGTCACTACAGGAGTGATCCCGGTCCATGTTGGTTAGCTGTGCAGTAGTCTTCTCGATTCAATGAAGTTGATTATCTGTGCCATCCCTCCCTTGGTCTTGATTTGTTTTGATTTGATTTATTATTGTCACATTTATTAGTATACAGTGAAATGTTTCTTGCGCGCTATACAGACAAAGCATACCCTACATAGAGAAGGAAAGGAGAGAGTGCAGAGTGCAGTGTTACAGTCATAGCTAGGGTGTAGAGAAAGATCAGGTTAAAGCGAGATAGGTCCATTCAAAAGTCTGATGGCAGCATGGAAGAAGCTGTTTTTGAGTTGTTTGGTACGTATCCTCAGACTTTTGTATCTTTTTGCCGATGGAAGAAGATGCAAGAGAGTAGGTCCGGGGTGTGTGGGGTCCTTAATTATGCTGGCTGCTTCTCTGAGGCAACAGGAAGTGTAGACAGTGTCAATGGGTGGGAGGCTGATTTGAGTAATGGACTGGGCTTTGTTCACGACCCTTTGTAGTTTATTGCGATCTTTGATAGGGCAGGAGCGATATCAAGCTGTGATACAACCAACAAGAATGCTTTCTATTCGTGATCTGTAAAAGTTGGTGAGAGTCATAGCAGACATGCCAAATTTCCTTAGTCTTCTGAGAAAGTAGAGGCATTGGTAGGCTTTCTTAACTATAGCGTCGGCATGGAGGAACCAGGACAGGTTGTTGGTGATCATGATACCTAAATACTTGAAGCTCTCGACCATTTCTACTTCGTCCCCAGTGATGTAGACAGAGGCATGTTCTCTACTACGCGTCCTGATGTTGGTGCCTATTGTGGTGAACCATAGTTGGTTACCACTATGAGTACTGAACCATAGATGGTCAGCACTATGGGTACTTGTAGATATGTTACTGTTGTCACTGTTGGGGTTAGGTTTGGGGTGTTCTACCTGTTGATATTGTTCTGTGGTACACTCCAGTTGGCTCCGCCTACCTGGAGGAGTATAAAGGTCACTGCACTGCCTGGTGACCCTTTAGTCTGGGATTGTATTGTATATAGTATGCTCCATTCTTGTTAGTAATAAAAGCCTTTATTTCCCGGGTACGATCTAGCCTCCCGAGTGATTTAATCACGCATCAATTTTATTACTAACAATTTTTGATTTAAAAAAAACCATGGAGCAAAGGTTGAAACCCGATCGGCTTACCTTAGATCCACATGCAGCGGGAGCGTCGAACACTTTCGACCATTGGTTAAAGTGTTTTCAAGACTACATCGATGCTTCAACAGCTATTCAAAACGATGCCGATAGACTGCGGGTCCTCCACGCAAGGGTAAGCGACACTGTATACTCATCAATCCGCGATGCCCAAGACTACAAAGGGGCCATCGAACTACTTAAGAAACTGTACAACAAACCGCCAAACGAGATCCATGCTCGACACCTTCTAGCCACTCGACGGCGGCAGCCCGGCGAAACGACAGGACAGTACCTGTGCGAACTTCAGCAGCTAGCCAGAGCCTGCAACTGCAAGCCAGTGTCGGTGGCCCAGTATACTAACGACTTGATCCGAGATGCGTTCGTGGCGGGAATCGGATCATCGTATATTCGCCTGCGGCTGCTAGAGCAAGGTAACCTAGACCTAGCTAAGACGGTGGAATTGGCTGACACGATGGAAACGGCCTCCAGAAGTCTAGAAACTTACCCCACCGACCACGTGGGAACATCGTGGCAAGTACAGCCACCGACTCAACTCTACCCAGCGGCTCTGAAAAACTGCGCGATTGTGCTTTCAACCTCGGACCTGACGACGGCGGTAGCTCCAGGAGGCCCGTGATGCTATTTCTGTGGATTGGCAAAACACCCTCGGCAGCGATGTCCAGCCAGGACGGTATTTTGCTCCACGTGTGGGAAGAAAGGGCATTATGCCAAAGTCTGCAGGGCTAAACCACCCTCCAAGCATAGCAGCGCGGTGTGTGATTCTCCAGAGCCTGTCTCCTTGTCTCCAGCTTCTTTGAGGTCTTCCACCACGTGCGATTCCAGAGCGCCGCCATTCCTGACGACGAAGACGCAAGACACGTGCGACCTGCAGGGGCCGCCACTTTTAGCGCCACCGACCACGTGCGATCCATGGGCGCAGCCATTTTGGTCGGCACCGACCGCAGACGTCCAGCAGGGGTCATCATCATCAACCAGCTCAGCTGCCTGCAGTTGTACTCAAGACCCAACGGTGGCGTCAATCATCCTGGACCAGGCCAAGCCTCACAGACTCGACAAGTCCATGATGGGCATAGAGGTAAATGGACGCCTAATTCATTGTTTGTTTGACAGCGGGAGCACGGAGAGTTTCATTCACCCTGACACCGTGAAGTGGTGCGGTCTCCGAGTACGGACTGTCAGACAGACAATTTCGATGGCGTCGAGGTCCCGATCTGTTACCGTGCTTGGGAGCTGCGTGGTCAATCTAACGGTGCGGGGCACAGTTTATGAGAACTTCAGGCTCCTCGTGTTACCACACCTTTGCGCTCCGATACTCCTGGGACTAGACTTTATGGTCCACCTGAGGAGTGTAACCCTGCAGTACGATGGGCCACTCCCTCCACTTTCAGTGGGAGAACAGCAGCCTCCAAATTGCCCAGCGCGCTCCACGTGTAGCCTCTCAACACTCAGAATCACCCCACCATCTTTATTCGAGAATCTCGTGCCAGGCTGCAAGCCCATCGCAACTAAGAGCAGGCGTTACAGCGCTGAGGATCGGATCTTTATTCGATCTGAAGTTCAGTGGCTCCTCAGGGAAGGGATCATTCAACCTAGCACTAGTCCATGGAGAGCGCAAGTCGTGGTGGTTAAAACTGGAGACAAACCCCGGATGGTCATAGACTATAGTCAGACCATTAATAGATACACGCAACTTGACGCGTATCCTCTCCCGCGCATATCTGACATGGTCAACCAGATTGCGCAGTACCGGGTGTTCTCCACCATTGGCTTGAAGTCAGCTTACCACCAGCTCCCCATTCACCCAGAGGACCGAAAATATACGGCCTTTGAGGCGGATGGTCATCTTTACCACTTTTTAAGGGTTCCCTTTGGCATCACGAATGTGGTCTCGGTCTTCCAGCGTGCAATGGACCGAATGGTGGACCAGAACGGGCTGCGGGCTACCTTCCCGTACCTGGACAACGTCACTATCTGCGGCCATGACCAGCAGGACCACGATGCCAATCTCCTTAGATTTTTATGCACTGCGTCTTGCCTGAATCTGACCTAAAACAGGGAGAAGTGTGTATTTAGCAAGTGGCTGTTACTTTTCTCCCAAATTATTGTTTCTAAGAGTTTTCTGACCTGAGATGTTGAACTGGTCTAAAATTAACAGATTTGTTCTTTCTCACGGATGGGGAATGAGGGGCTGAATGGCCTTCCACTGTGCTGTAAAATTCTCTGATTCTGCAACGCACTCAGATACAATCCATGAAGCTGAAATATATTTTCACAAGCGTACTTTTCCTTTATTTCTATTCTGCCAGATATTTATGAGAAGTGTTCACCATGTAGTTTGAAAGTACAGGGCCAAAATTATAGGCTCTGCTTCTGGCACAGAGCCTTGCTTTCAGTGAGCATTGATCAGAGAATTGAGATTGCAGTGTTAGAAGCTCTATCTCTGACCCATGCTCCACTGATATACAGGAGAGTCAGAAGAGAAATCTGGTACAAGCTGAAAAGGCTACACTTGTTTCTAGACTTGCTGCAGTGCTGATCTTTGGGGATGTTGCTGTGGAATGACAAATAAAATTGTCTTCTTTGCAACCACCAAATACATTTTCATCTCCACTGCAGCCGTCTTCGACTTGTACGGGAATTAATTACCCCACAGCTTATGTATGTATTTTAGATTTCCTTTTCCTTGTGGCATGGTGGCACGGTGGTTAGCACTGTTGCCTCACAGCGCCAGGGACCTGGGTTCAATTCCGGCCTTGGGTCACTGTCTGTGTGGAGTTTGCACGTTCTCCCTGTGTCTGCGTGGGTTTCCTCGGGTGCTCCGGTTTCCTCCCACAATCCAAAGACGTGCGGGTTAGGTTGATTGGCCATGCTAGAAGATGTCAGAAGATTAGCAGAATAAATGTGTGGGTTACTGGAATGGGGCCTGGGTGGGATTGTGGTTGGTGCAGACTTGATGGGCCGAATGGCCTCATTCTGCACTGTAGGGATTTTATTTTATGTAACTTGTTAGCTGAACAACCTTCAGCTTTATGACGAGGCCATCAATTAATTACGAACTTTTTGGTGTGAATAGGAAGTGATTTTGAACGGGTTATTTATGGAGGTAATTACTTTGGAAATTGGGAAATGGCCGAATATCTGATTGTATTAAATCCAAAAGCCGCAAAACCAAAAGCAGGAAGTTGTTTCATAGAAACATAGAAATAGGAACAGGAGGAGGCCATTTGGCCCTTTGAGCCTGCTCCGCCATTCATTATGATCATGGCTGATCATCCAACTCAATAGCCTTATCCTGCTATAGAAACATAGACGGTGCTACAGAAACATAGTTTCACCCTATGCTTTCACATTGATTCAACTAACCATAGGGTCTAGTCCAACAGCATTGGAGAGCCAAGTTTTAAAAGTTTCTGGGGATCCTTTGAATGACCCAGAGAAATATGATGGGCTAAATTTTCTGGCAGGCATCAGGATTTTGACCTCGGGCCTAATTCAGGGTCTCAAGCTCACACATGTTATCAATGCACTCATGGGAGTGACCTTCAGGGAGGTGCCCTCCTACTTGGCTACCCCTGCATTTGCTCTCCTATTAAGTAGGGCAGGTAGGTTCTCAAGGCAGGAGGCCCAATCAGAGGGCCTGCAGCAATATCAGGGCCCAACAGGGGAGATGGGTACTGTTGATGCAGGTAGGAGAATACAAGGGCACAGTGGTTAGCACTGCTGCTTCACAGCACCAGGGACCCGGGTTCGATTCCCGGCTTGGGTTACTATCTGTGTGGATTTTGCCCATCCTACCCGTGTCTGCATGGATTTCCTCCGGATGCTTCGGTTTCCTCCCACATTCTGAAAGATGTGCTGGTTGGGGGCATTGGCCATGCTAAATTCTCCCTCAGTGTACCCGAACAGGCACCGGAGTGTGGCGACGAGGGGATTTTCACGGTAGCTTCATGCAGTGTTAATGTAAGCATACATGTGACACTAACAATTAAACTTAAATTGTTGGCAGCCTTAGTTGACTGCATTGAAGGCATCAGACAAAGAGGCTGGAGCTGGCAGGGTCATTAGGGCGGAAGTGAAATCCCTCCACAGGATTAATGATTGCTCTGGTTGTCGTGTTCCATTCCTACTGCCCCCTTATTGCAGCATGGTGCTTCGGATGGTGGGAGAATACCAGCTCTGGAGCAGGCAGTCAACCAGACTGCTCAGGAATGTTCCCTGCAGGCAGGAATGAATTCGGGACCCCTCCCAATGCAGCTCTGCTTTCTCATTGGCCCCCTCCCCTGCCTCAAATCCCATTTGAACAGGAGGGGAAAATTCAGCCCATGAATTGCCTCCCTTACTGAACAAGTTGGCCTGAATGAGAATAAGCACATCTCTTATCGATCCCATTTGCAGTAACTGTATCACATCACCGTTATTTCCTCTTATAAATTCAATTGAAATTTGATACTTCCATTTTACTATATCTGTCAGTTTGTATCAAACCAATACATTAAATTAATTTAATCTACTTCATCTTGCATTGTTCAGATATTAAATAGAACATCTTTTCAATGGCCCAGTCACATTTAAGTGTCTCTACCTGGTGTTAACGTGTCTGCCATGACCTTAAATTGGCATCAGGGCACTTAGGGTTCATTTAACTTGGTGCTTCAGCTTCTGCCACGTTGGATGGACTGCCCTGAGATGGACGATAAGAGCCTGTTTCAGGCAGAAGCTGACATGCAATATGCCAATTGAAGTCTTACAGTCTTTGTTCTGATGGTGATGGAGGATATGGGGATCTTCAATGGATCTCCCCTTGGGCCTCATGGAGTATGAATTCCCCTATTGAGCGAGTGGGCGCTCACGCAATAGGAAAGGAGTAGCTGGAGTTTAAATCCAGCTGTCTCTACCCAGACTGGGCTCCAGGTTTTGACATGTGTACTGTTGCCACAGAGGTGGCACTTTATTCACTGTGTAAATAAAGGGTGTTGGTGACGGAAGACTGACCTCAGTGAGATTATTACAGTCTTCATTAGAGTCCAATCTAAATGTTTACATACAACAACATCTTGTATTTGCATAAAACCTCAAAAGAGTAAAATGTTCCAAGGTGTTCCACAGAAGCCTTATCAAACAAAATTTTGATATCTAGCTTCAGGAGGAGATATTAGGACAGGTGACCAAATATTTGGTCGAAGGAATAAATTTTAAGAAGAATCTCAGAAGGAAAGAGAGGTACAGAAGCAGAGAGGTTTAGGAAATGGATTCCAGAACCTTGGCAGTTGAAGGCATGGTGACCAATGTTGAGGTGATATAAGTCTGGAGATGAACAAGAGGCTAGAATTGGAAGAGTGTAGGTATCTCAGTGGACTGTGGGGCTAGAGGCGATTACAGAGATAGCAAAGGACAAGGCCATTGAGGGATTTGGAAACAAAGATTAGAACTTTAAACTGGAGATATTACCAGACTGAGAATCGATATTGACCAATGAGTAGAGGGCAATGGGTGAAAGGAATTTGCTGTAAATAAAGATGTGGGCACCAAGAGTTTTGAATAATAAGTTTATGGAGGGTGGAAAGTGCAATGCCAGATTGGACAGCATTGCAGTAGTTGAGAATGGAGTAGATGGGCTAAGGAAGAGGAGGATGTGTTCAGCAGGCATCACTCTCATTCTGTTTATTTTTTACCTGGTATTCAGCACATTGAACATAAAATAGCCCACCTATTTTTAAATTTTATTTTTTCAATGCCAGCTCCACACTCCTCTCTTCCTAGGCCCATATACTGTTATTGATAATGGACAGAATACAGCATTGGAAGTTCAGATTAGGATTGAATAGGATGCTGGCATTGTGAAATGGTTCAGTTGGAGAAAGCCATCAGGGATAGGAATGAAATCAGTGATTGGGATATGAAGTTTGTGGCAGGGGTTGTAGACAATGTCTTCAATCACCTCAGTGTTTAATTGGAGGAACTTCCATCTCAACCAGGACTGGATGGCAGACATGCATTTTAGTGTAGGGGTAGTGGATTGGTGGAGAGAGTTGGTGGTGAGGCAGAGCTAAGTGTCCTCAGTGTACATGTGAAACCCAACGTTGTATTTTCAGATGGTGCTGCTGAGGGACAGCATGTAGATGAAAAATGAAAAGATGGCAAAGATCGATACACAGGGGATTCCAATGGCATGAACGGGAAGGGAGGCAGCCAGACTTCTGCCTGCTATCACAGAATTCCATCTTCCATCTTGAATAATGATCTACGAAAGCAGGACATGATCATTCCTAGCTGCAAAGTTTGCCAGGTGGACATAGGGTAACATGAGCAGGGGATAAAAAAAAGTCACAAAATTGGCACAAAGCCTCATACAAAGGTAACTGGCAAGAGAAAAGTATCCAAGCAATCTTTGAATTGGCAATAATGTATCAAAATTGCCTCAAAACCACAGAAAATATTCTTCTTTTGCTGGTAAAATTGTGGGTCACGATCTGCCGCACCCCAGCTACCTAAATATCTTCTTGACACCATTGGCTCAGGCAACATTCAGTCATATATTGCTCCTGTGTGGAACAGGCATGAGTCTCTTTAAATATGAAAATTAAGGTCCTATGATGGTTGTGGGAGCTCACTTACAAAACTTTGGTACAAATGGGCAGGGAGTGCATCAAGAGCACCTTACCTAGTTGTACCAGAGCGCCAAGCATCCTAACCAGAGATTTTTTTCTTTCAGGGACCATTGCACATGACTCATAAATGGGCCCTGGAGAATTTCAATTCTTACTTTTGTGAATCCAGTCAAAGCAGGAGTATAAAGAATCCACAAATCCACACACCGATCAGAGCAAAGGAGCCGACTGATTTCCTATTCTTTCCAACCAGAAAGCTCAGTTTGAACAGATTGCTGTTCCACCAGACTGGTGCCGTCATTTAAGTGAATCCAAATGTGGTCAGCCAATGGCACGAGTCACATGTTTCTTCCCAGGCATCAAGGATTTTTGCTCCTTTGTTTTGTTGATAACACTCCATTGAATGGCAAACACACATTGTACAAACAGGAAAATTAGCTCTGTGAACTGTTCACTTACATTTGTATTGACCTCAGTGATGTTTTTACTATATTGTAATTCAGTTCAAAGCATAAGGAGATTAATAAGATTTGTATTATCCGAGATAATTATACGTTTAAGAGGATGTTAGAATTAACAGATTTCAAGGAATTTAAGAAGAGTGTTCAGAGGGATTACATGTTCATACTTTTGAAACATGATTTAATTCATGTCCTATTTCAGAAATTAAGTTTAGAACAAGGCTTTTAATCACCAAAGACTGTTTATGAAGTTTTTGTCAAAAGAATTAGCAATTTAATCTGGACCCATGAAGGTTGTGCAGTGATCTCATTGAATGAGAAAAAGTATCACACAATACTCAATCATCTGTATGGTTTGCTGTAGAAGTGAATAGATACATATGTTTGTATAAAAATTAGTCTGAGGGCGGGAATTTTTGGCCGCACTTGCCCCAAGACCTGAGAATCCCGCCAGAGGTCAACAGACCTTTGCATGGTTCATGTCCCGCCTGCTACAATTCCTGTGGCGGGCGGGATGGGAAAATTCCACCCTGAAAGTCTGACCTTACAATGAGTGAATTACTGATAGAACTTCACAGATAAGATCTGACGTCCGCCAATCTATTGTTTATTGAACTTTACAAAAATATTGAGGTTGGAATAAAAGGTTCATATCATTTTTTTGAGGGGGAGAAATTAATACAGATGCTTTGATAAAGAAACTGTAATTTCTTAACTTTATTTACAGGGTGTGGGTGTCGTTGGCTAGCCAACATTTATTGCCTGTCCCTAATTTCTCTTGAGAAGGTAGTGGTGAACTAACTGCCTTCTTGAATCATTTCAGTCCCCGAGGTGTAGGTTTAATTCACAGTGCTGATAGGAATATTATAAGTATTATAGAGATATTATTGCATGTGAAGAGGGATCAATTAGTTTAGTACATCAATGGCTAGGCAGAAACTACCAAGCAAGTTCTTCTGAGATAAAAGGGTGATGATTCAAGTTGTTGTTCCAGGTGGATAGGACGTTCCCAAGTATGATTTTGAGCAATTCAATCTTCCAGGTATACATGATTCTGGACATCACAGCCCCGAACCTACTGTTTTCACCAGGGGTGGAGAGAGCAAGGGGCAGGAGGTATTTCACACATCTGTGGTTCAGTGAGAGGGCAGCAAATTTAAAAGTTCAGCTTCCTTGACTCAGAAGCAATTTTTTTCTCCCATCTGTCTGAAACATGACTCGTGGGTTTTAGACATTTGAAGAAAATGTCTAAGCCTTCTGGAGTTTTTGGGAAAGATCTGGTATTTTTTTGGAGAGTGCAGATATCCTTTTGGAGAGGCCAAGACATCGCTTTGGGGTTAACAGTAGATGGTAATGTGCATGAGAGATAGATAAGCTTTGTGGGACTGTAAAATTCTCAAGTTATTTAAATCCCATGCTCTTTAAATTTTGAGGAAAAAAAAAACAACAGCCAGCATAGTACTGGACACCTTATCCAGTGTCTGGAAGGACCTGAAAACTGGGTCAGGCATTGTTGTCAATTATATATTTTACTGCAGTTAGTTATTTTGTTGTTACTGGTGACGGGGAAGGATGGTACTTCCTGTATGCTGATAAATCAGAGAATGAATTAGTTTAAAGGGACAATTATGTAATGTAAGGCAGGATATTAATGGGAAAAATGTCAACTAGTAGCTAAAGACTTGGAGCTTATTTCCATCTGGAGAAAAATATAACAGTCAAGACAAGAAAAAACCAATGGCATCAAATTGACTGACTTCAATGGTAAGAAGATTGGGCAAGATCAGTGAGCTGCATTGTGCATCTAGATCACAGCACACTGCTCTTTGGGTCCAGCCTATTCCATCCCACCAACACCCCATCCCCCCCCCACTCCAGGCCTGAAATCCAGAAATCTCCATGTCCGGCACATGTCCCCATGTCTATTCCCGAGCTTCCAGGATATAGGATCCGGTACCCTGTATACTATTTAAATGGATGAAGATTGCGCAACTCAAGGGTACAGAGGGATCTAGGGGTCCTGGTACATGAACAACATAAAGTTGTTATTCAGGTTCACTAATGTCCTTTAGGGAAGGAAATCTGTCATCCTTACTTGGTCTGCCAGAACTGCAGCAATGTGGTTGACTCTCAATTGCCCTCTGAACAAGGGCAACTAGGAATGGACAATAAATGCTGGCCAGCCAGCAATGCCCATGTTCCATGAATTAATCAAAAAAAGCAAGTGATAAGGAAGGCAAATGAAATTTTGGCATTTATTGCAAGAGGGATGTAATATAAAAGTAGAGAAGTTTTATTGTAGCTGCACAGGATCTGGAATGCTATGTACAGTTTTGGTCTCCTTCTTTAAAAAAAAATATTATTGCATTAGAAGCTGTTCAGAGACGGTTCACTGAACTCATTCCTGGGATGAAGGGCCTATCTTGTGAAGATTGGTTGAACAGGTTAGGTCCATACTTGTTAGAATTTAGAAGAATGACTGGTAATCTTATTGAAACAAATAGCACAGAGTTTTAACATTGACCGGGTGCGCACATGGCTGACCTAGAAGACCGTAAGGTCGCATGGGATGACGTTGGGCACGCAGTCCAATATCTTTGCGCACGCGCATGATATCTCAGTTGGCGGGTGAAGGTGCAGATCATCAGTGCGCCTGTCGACAATAATGGCAGTTGTTAAGGGAACTAAACCACAATGGAGCAGAATTTAACGTTGTCCGTGTGATTTTAAGCTTGTTCCTCGGGCAAAACAGGCAGGTGGACCAACCTAATTTGATCTGTTTTCATGCATGGATGGGATAAAAGGGTCCTGCTGCAAACGCTGGCTGAGGAATTAGGCGTTTCCAGGAGTGAGGTGAGTGGTATTTTGGAGTGTTGATAGGGTATTTGCTGTGCTTGGTTCATCACAGTGTGGAGCTCAGAGGATCTTTCTGTCCTCTGGCACCAGAGGTTTGGGTCCCTCTGTCACCCTTTGTGCATGGGTGAGTCCATCTGCCAACCTGCAGATGGGTATCGTCCACTCAGCAGGGAGCACCTCATCTTCTGAGAAGGAGATAGAATAAGGAGTGAGGAGACAAGGATGTCGCAAGCATCCCCCGTGGGCAGACGTCAAGGCACAGACTGATCAAGGCCATCAGAGAAAGCAAGGAGACTGGTCCCACAGATGATACCACTACCCTACTGTATGAACCTTAAATTCTCAGCACAGACACCACAGTGCAAACAAGACCAACATGTATAAAAGGACACATCCAAGAGAGATGTAATGATGCACTTTCACACACTTCATTAGAAACATAAGAAGTATTTATTAATAAGAAAAACTGTACAGCAGAACAGCAGCCAGCATGGCTGCTGTAGTCCCCTTCATGTCTATCGCCTAAGAGAAGACTCCATCCCCAGGGGTGATTACCCATGTTGAATACGCATTGATCCTCCAAACCAGGTGACCTGCTGTGTTTCCCTTAAAAGGCAAATACCACAAATCACCACATCTCTCCCCCTTTAACTCCTTATACAATCTCAAATAGCTAAGGTATTCAGTCCTAAATTCCAACTAATATACATAAGTTAAACAACTATAAATTGTCTTCAAGGGGTTTTTCTGTTTCTTGTAGAGCAGCATAATTATGTTGTCTGAGATGCTTCCACATAATCGACAAGGCAGCATGATGGCACAGTGGTTAGCACTGCTGCCTCACAGAACCAGGGACCCGGGTTTTATTCCCGGCTTGGGTCACTATCTGTGGAGTTTCTGCGTGGGTTTCCTCCGGGTGCTCCGGTTTCCTCCCACAGTCCAAAGATGTGCTGATTAGGTGGATTGGCCATGGTAAATTGCCCCTCAGTGTCAGGGGGATGAGCTAGGGCAAATGCATGGGGTTATGGAGTAGGGCCTGGGTGGGATTGTGGTCAGTGCAGACTCGATGGGCTGAGTGGCCTCCTTCTGCACTGTATGATTCTATGAATTAACAGGAACTGCAATAACGGGTACCTCTTCTGGCACAAGCATCTAATTATCACTTGTTGCCACAGAGACATCAGTTATGTCTGTAACAGGTCAATCAAATACTTTGGTGCTTGCAGATTCAAAAGCATTTTGTGATGGCAACACTGACTACTGGAGCATTTCTCTACACCTCAGGTGGTTCACATGTTTAAAAATGATCCATCCCTTCTTGTCTACTTGGTATGGCAGAGGTCTAGTCTCAAAGACAATAATTCCGGGGATCTAACTTGATCCACTATCAATGTTTCATATTAAGATGGATTTTTTTATGTTGAAGTGTTGATGGCTCATTGATAAGCTCATGAGACTTGTAAACAGCTTATCCGGCCCGGCGCAGCAAGCTGGGGAGATAGCACATGAGATAGGGTGTGGACTGGTCCCGCGCCAAAAGCTATCTTGCTTTACCGGCGCGATCAGCTGCTGTGTGCAAAGCCAGATTCAATATTAATGGCATAACTTAAATGACATTAATGGGGCCGGTTCTTGCCTCCCAGAACCTTCCTCATTGGTGAGAGGTCACGCTAATGAGAATCACTCATGGTCCCCATCAATGGGGATCATGCGTGATGGCCACGCTAGGGGGGATTGAAGGCCATTGAAGCCCCTTGGTGGTCATGGGCCTGGCGGGACAGTGCCCATTGGGAAGTGACAGCCTGGCAGTGCCCACCTGGCACTGCCCACCAGGCATCATAACTGTCAGTGACGGGGGGAGGGGGGGGGGCTGGTGGGGTGGGGCAATACTGGGGGGAGCTCCACAGCGAGGGGGTGGGAAGGAGCTCTGCAGGGTGGGAGCTCTGCAAATGGGGGATAATCGGCAGGGAGTACTCTGTAAACGAGGGGCAATTGCTGGGGGAAGAGCTCTGCAGATGGGGGGGTGTTCAGTGGTGGGGGGGAGGGACTGGCACATGGAGCAATCGGCAATCGATGGGGCCAATGAATGTGGGAGGGGTGGCAGGAGATCTCCCAGTGCACTTGGAGATTGGGGCACCTGTGCAATGGCGTCCCTAGCGCTGCAGCCGGCTTCATCGGCGAGCTTAGGCTCTGTCCCCCCCTTCTTACTGGTGAGAATTGTATCTGGTTCTTTTGTTGTACTGAGTGCGGTTAGATTGCGACCTGTGACTTGCCGAAAAAAAATAATGTCATTCTCTCCTGTTTTCTCGCTTGTTCAGCACTTCGAAATTTTTCGCAAGATCATGCCCAAGCATTTTTATTGGTAGGCTTTAACTATGTACAATTGCAAATATGGGCTTGACAGTTTATTGACAATGTCGGTTTGTCACATGAGAAAGAATGGTCATGATACTCTGTTTCTGGTACTCTGGTACCACTGTGATAAAGTTTCTTCTCTTTCCAGCATTTCAATTCAGCATCTTTTTCATTTTATTATGCTTGTGCTTTTCTATTCAGAGGACCATTTCAGCAATCTTGTTCTGGCACGTAATCTCAGTTTCTTTCTATGTCTGAATTGTTGATTCTTCTATCAATTTCGAAGTTTTTACCTCTGCAGTTATTTTCTTATTGTTAAGCTCCCCTTCTTCTAGCTCTTATTTTCCTGATTCAATTCTTCACTGGACTTGATCTTATTTCTCAGTTACTTTTCATGGAGTTCAGCTTATTCTACATTGAGTCATTAATTTCTTCTGATTCCTAACTTAATTTTGTCAATTTTACAACTTTTGCTGTCAGTCATTTCATCTTGTTGTTTTAATGTCTTCACGAGAGCTTTAAATCTTTTTGTTGATTAGTTCCTAGTTTCATTTGAAGTCTTTAGTTTCTGTGGGTCTTTTGAAGAGAAACCATCACATTCTTATTGGGCATACACATTTCACAAATGCAACCTTCATTAAACTAAAATGCCAGGGGGATGGGAACCTATGTAAGGACTTCGAGAAGGAGGGAGCAAGGGCAAAATGTAGGGAGAATGTTCCAGTTACATCAAAAATCAGGAAAAAAGTTAAAAGGAAGGAGAACTCAGGAGATGTTATGAATGGAAGTATTCGAATTCAAAAAGAAGGTACAAAAACAAGCATAAGGGCACTTTATCTGAATGCTCGTAGCATTTGAAACAAGGTAGATGAGTTGATGGCACAAATCATTGCGAACGAGTATGATTTGGTGACCATTACAGAGACATGGTTGCAGGATGGTCACGACTGGGAGTTAAATATCCAGGGGTATCAGTCTGTTCGGAGGGACCGACAGGAAGGTAAAGGAGGTGCTGTAGCTCTGATGTTTAAGGATGACATCAGGCGGTAGTGAGAGATGATATAGGTTCTATGGCAAAAAAGGGTGAATACAGATAGAGCGCGAGAAGGTAAAATCCAATACCAGTGTCTTGTGCTTAAACAAAGGACATTACAATGGGATGAGGGAGGCGTTGGATAAGGTAGACTGGGACTTAATGGTGGGACAATTGAGGAACAGTGAAGGACTTTCAAAGCGATCTTTCACAGCGTTCAGCAAACTTATATACCAGTGATAAGGAAGGACTGTAGAAAAAGAGATAGTGAGCCATGGATATCTAAGGAAATAAAGGAGGGTATCAAATTGAAAGAAAAGGCATACAAAGTGGCAAAAATTAGGGGGAAACTTGAGGATTGGGAAATCTTTAAAGGTCAACAGAAAGCCATGAAAAAAGCTATAAAGAAAAGTAAGATGGATTATGAGAGTAAACTAGCTCAGAATATAAAAACAGATAACAAAAAGAGTGGCGAAAGTAAACATTGGTCCTTCAGAGGATGAGAAGGGGGATGTAATAACTGGAAATGAGAAAATGGCTGAGGCATTGAACAGGTATTTTGTGTCGGTCTTCACAGTGGAAGACACAAATAACATGCCAAAAATTGATGACAGGAAGGCTACGGCAGGTGAGGACCTAGAAACTATTATCACGAGAGAGGTAGTTTTGGGCAAGTTAATGGGGCTAAAGGTAGACAAGTCTCCTGGTCCTATGGAATATATCCCAGGGTACTAAAAGAGATGGCAGGAGAAATAACAAATGCACTAGTGGTAATTTACCAAAATTCGCTGGACTCTGGGGTGGTTCTTGCAGATTTGCAGTTAGGGTGTTTCCCGCAGATTGGAAAACAGTAAATGTGATGCCACTGTTTAAAAAAGGAGGTAGACAAAAGGTGAGTAACTATAGGCCGGTTAGCTTAACTTCTGTAGTAGGGAAAATGCTTGAATCTATCATCAAGGAAGAAATAGCGAGACATCTGGATATAAATTGTCCCATTGGTAAGACACAGCATGGGTTCATGAAGGGAAAGTCATGTTTGACTAATTTGGTGGAATTCTTTGAGAACATTATGGACAGTGGGGAACCTGTGGATGTGGTGTATCTGGATTTCCAGAAGACATTTGACAAGGTGCTGCACCAAAGACTGCTACATAAGATAAAGGTGCACGGTGTTACGGGTAATGTATCAGCATGGATAGAGGTTGGTTAATTAACAGAAAGAAGAGAGTGGGGGTAAATGGGTGTTTTTCTTGTTGGCGATCAGTGACTAGAGGTGTGCCTTAGAGGTCAGTGTTGGGACCGCAATTGTTTACGATTTATATCGATGATTTGGAGTTGAGGACCAAGTGTCGTGTGTCAAAATTCGCAGATGACACTAAGATGAGTGGCAGAGCAAAATGTGCAGAGGATGCTGAAAGTCTGCAAAGGGATATAGATAGTCTAAGCGAGTGGGCGAGGGTCTGGCAGATGGAGTACAATGTTGGTAAATGTGAGGTCATCCATTTTGGTAGGAATAACAGCAAAATGGACTATTATTTAAATGGTAAAAAATTGTGCAAAGGGACCTAGATGTCCTTGTGCAAGAATCACAAGGAGTTGGTTTGCAGGTGCAGCAGGTAATTAAGAAGGCAAATGGAATTTTGTCCTTCATTGCTAGAGAGATGGAATTTAAAAACAGCGAGGTTATGTTGCGGCTATATAAGGAGCTGGTGAGGCCACACCTGGAGTACTGTGTACAGTTTTAGAACATAGAACATAGAACATTACAGCGCAGTACAGGCCCTTCGGCCCTCGATGTTGCGCCGACCAGTGGAACCAATCTAAAGCCCCTGTAATCTACACTGTTCCAATATCATCCATATGTTTATCCAATACCCATTTGAATGCTCTTAATGTTGACGAGTCCACTACTGCTGCAGGCAGGACATTCCACGCCCTTACTACTCTCTGAGTAAAGAACTTACCTCTAACATCTGTCCTATATCTCTCAGCCCTCAATTTAAAGCTATGTCCCCTCGTGCTAGCCATCACCATCCGAGGAAAAAGGCTCTCACTATCCACCCTATCTAATCCTCTGATCATCTTGTATGCCTCTATTAAGTCACCTCTTAACCTTCCTCTCGCTAATGAAAACAACCTCAAGCCCCTCAGCCTTTCCTCATACGATTTTCCCACCATACCAGGCAACATCCTGGTAAATCTCCTCTGCACCCTTTCCAACACTTCCACATCTTTCCCATTGATGCGCGATATAACACACGAGAGGCGTGATGTACTCGGGAAATAAAGGCTTTTATTGACAACAATAACAGAGCTACCATATACAGTACACGATCCCAGACTAAAGGGTCACCAGGCAGAGCAGTGACCTTTATACCTCTCCCAGGAGGCGGAGCCGACTGGGGTGTACCATAACAACTATATTAACAGGTAGAACAACCCAACCCTAACCCCAACAGTAACATATATACAGACTCATAGTACTGGCCAGACCATGGCTCAGCACTACCTAGTGGGAACCAACAATGGTTCACCACATTCACCCCTCCTTTGAAAACAAAGGCCGGCGGGGTACAAAACACAGAATAATTGTTCATTTGTCTATAAGTTCAAGCGGTCTGGGGGACCGCACCGTCGTTGTGACCTCCTCAACACCGGCGATGACACCGGTTCAGGCAATCGCGGTGACGTTCTCTCCAAGGCAATGTCCAGCGACTCCTCCAGTGCCTCACGGGCTGGTAGACCCTGAGCTGGTGACAAACCGCTGAACTCGGGCACGCCTTGAAGTGGCGACCATCTCCTGGACTCAGGCAAGCTGTACACAGGAGTAAGAGGGTTAGGTGATGGTCCCGATACTGCCCGCACCGTGTCAGGAGGGGAAAAAATGGTTGGGGGGTCCCTAACAGTAGGTGTGGGAGCGACAGGGGTTTCCAAGTCCCCTGCTGGCGCCAGATCTCGAATCGAGACCATGTCCTCTCGCCCATCAGGATATGCCACGTAGGCATACTGAGGGTTGGCGTGGAGGAGATGGACCTGTTCAATCAGAGGGTCGGACTTGCGGGTCCTAACATGTCGCCGCAGGAGGACAGGTCCTGAGTACATCAACCAAGACGGTAATGAGGTCCCAGAGGAAGACTTCCTAGGGAATGAAAACATTCTCTCATGAGGAGTAGCGTTGGTTGCCGTACACAGGAGTGAGCGTATGGAGTGGAGCGCATCAGGGAGTACCTCTTGCCAATGGGAGACTGGAAGACCTTTAGACTTCAACGCCAGTAAGACAGCCTTCCAGACTCTAGCATTCTCTCGTTCAACCTGTCCGTTACCCCTTGGGTTGTAGCTCGTGGTTCTACTAGAGGCAATCCCGTATGAGAGCAGGTATTGCCTCAAGTCATCGCTCATGAACGACGAGCCCCTATCGCTGTGGATGTAACAGGGGTAACCGAACAGGGTGAAAAGATCACGAAATGCCTTGATAACCGTGGCAGCGGTCATATCAGAACAGGGAATGACAAAAGGGAATCGTGAGTACTCATCAACCACATTGAGGAAGTACACGTTCTGATCTGTCGAAGGAAGGGGGCCCTTAAAGTCCACACTCAGTCTTTCGAAGGGACGAGTGGCCTTAACGAGTTGTGCCCTGTCAGGTCGGTAAAAGTGCGGTTTGCATTCCGCGCATACCCGGCAGCTTCTGGTTATGGGCCTGACATCCTCCACCGAGTAGGGTAGATTCCGGGCTTTTATGAAGTGGTAGAGCCGAGTGACCCCCGGATGGCAGAGGTCATTGTGGAGAGCCTGCAATCGATTCTCCTGCATACTAGCGCATGTTCCACGCGACAGGGCGTCCGAGGGCTCGTTGAGCTTCCCTGGACGATACATGATATCATAATTGTAGATGGAGAGTTCGATTCTCCACCTCAAGATCTTATCATTCTTGATCTTACCCCGTAACGTGTTGTTGAACATGAACGCCACGGACCGCTGGTCCGTGAGCAGAGTGAACCGTTTGCCCGCCAAGTAATGGCGCCAATGCCGAACGGCCTCCACAATGGCCTGGGCCTCCTTTTCCACCGCCGAGTGTCGAATTTCAGGGCCTTGGAGGGTGCGAGAGAAAAAGGCGACGGGCCTGCCCGCCTGGTTAAGTGTGGCGGCCAGGGCAAAATCAGATGCATCACTCTCCACCTGGAAGGGGATGGACTCGTCGATAGCGTGCATCGTGGCTTTCGCGATGTCGGCTTTTATTCTTGCAAAGGCTAAGCGAGCCTCTGTTGCTAGCGGAAAAGAGGTAGACTTGATGAGCGGACGGGCTTTGTCCGCGTAATTGGGAACCCACTGTGCGTAGTATGAGAAGAAGCCTAAGCATCTTCTCAGTGCTTTGACGCTAGTGGGCAGGGGAAGTTCGAGGAGAGGACGCATACGGTCTGGATCAGGGCCAAGGACCCCGTTTTCCACCACGTATCCGAGGATAGCTAGGCGGCGCGTGCGAAATACACACTTCTCCCTGTTGTAGGTCAGATTCAGGCGAGATGCAGTGCGTAAGAATCTAAAAAGGTTGGCATCGTGGTCCTGCTGGTCATGGCCGCAGATGGTGACGTTATCCAGGTATGGGAAGGTAGCCCGCAGCCCGTTCTGGTCCACCATTCGGTCCATAGCACGCTGGAAGACCGAGACCCCATTCGTGACACCAAAAGGAACCCTTAAAAAATGGTATAGGCGACCATCTGCCTCAAAGGCCGTGTATTGTCGGTCCTCTGGGCGAATGGGGAGTTGGTGGTAAGCAGATTTTAAGTCGATGGTGGAGAACACCCAGTACTGCGCAATCTGATTGACCATGTCAGATATGCGCGGGAGGGGATACGCATCCAGCTGCGTGTATCTGTTGATGGTCTGACTATAGTCTATGACCATCCGGGGTTTGGTCCCTTTCTTAACCACCACGACTTGCGCTCTCCAGGGACTAGCGCTAGGTTGGATGATCCCTTCCTTGAGGAGCCGCTGAACTTCAGATCGAATGAAGATCCGATCTTCAGCGCTGTAACGCCTGCTCTTAGTTGCGATGGGCTTGCAGCCTGGCACGAGATTCTGGAATAGGGAGGGTGTGGTAATCCTAAGCGTTGAGAGGCTACATGTGGAGCGCGTTGGGCAATTTAGAGGCTGCGGGTCTCCCACTGAAAGCGGAGGGAGTGGTCCACCGTACTGCAGGGTTACACTCTTCAAGTGGACCATAAAATCTAGTCCTAGGAGTATTGGCGCGCAAAGATGCGGTAACACAAGGAGCTTGATGTTCTCGTAGACTGTGTCCTGCACCGTCAGATTGACCACGCAACTCCCTAGCACGGTGACAGACCGGGACCTTGACGCCATCGAAATTGTCTGCTTGACAGTCCGAATCTGGAGACCACACCGCTTCACGGTGTCTGGATGAATGAAGCTCTCCGTGCTTCCGCTGTCAAACAGACAATAAATCGGGCGTTTGTTTACCTGTATGTCCATCATGGACTTATCGAGTCTGTGAGGCTTGGCCTAGTCCAGGACGATCGACGCCACCGTTGGTTCATGGGCGCAACTGCAGGCAGCTGGGATGGTTGATGAGGACCCCTGCTGGTCATTCGCGGTCGGTGCCGACCAACATGGTTGCCCCCATAGGTCGCACATGGACGATGGCGCCAAAACCTGCGGCCCCTGCAGGTCGCACGTGTCTTGCGACTCCGTCGTTCGGAATAGCGACGTCCTGGAATCGCACGTGGCAGAAGACCTTGAAGATGCAGAAGACAAGGAGGCCGGCTCCGGGAAGTCACACGCCGCACTGCTGGTCTTGGATGAAAGTTTGGACCGGCATACCTTGGAATAGTGCCCCTTCTTGCCGCAGGCGGAGCACAACACTGCTTTAGCTGGACATCGCTGCCGAGGATGTTTCACCCCCCCCCACAGAAGTAACACTGCGGGCCGCCTGGAACTGCTGCCGTCGTCAGGTCCGAGGCTGGGAACGCAATCACGCAGTTTTTCGGTCCCGCTGAATGAAGTGGGGTCTGTGACTGCCCCTGCCACGCTGTCTCCACGTGGTCGTCGGGGTACATCGCCAGACTTTTGGAGGCCGTTTCTAGAGCGTCAGCTAACTCTATGGATTTAGTGAGGTCGAGGTTACCTTGCTCCAACAGCCGAAGGCGGATGTACGATGAGCCGATTCCCGCCACGAACGCATCTCGAGCAGCCTGCAGTTGCAGGCTCTGGCTAGCTGCTGAAGCTCGCACGCGTACTGGTCCGTCGTTTCGCCGGGCTGCCGCCGTCGAGTGGCTAGAAGATATCAACATGCATCTCATTCGGCCGTTTGTTGTATCGGTTATTGAGAAGCTCGAGGGCCCCTTTGTAGTCGGTGGCTGCACGGATCGCTAGGTATACAGCGTCGCTTACCCTCGCGTGGAGGACCCGGAGTCTGTCGGCGTCGTTGTTGGCCGCTGTGGAGGCGTCGAGGTAATCCTGGAAACACTTCAACCAGTGGTCGAAAGTGTTCGATGCGCCCGCCGCACGTGGGTCCAACGTAAGCCGTTCGGGTTTAAGCATTTGCTCCATGTTTTCTTTGTCGTTTTTTTTTTCACAAAAAAAAAGAATTGATTTGTTGTCAATACAATTGATGCGCGATATAACACACGAGAGGCGTGATGTACTCGGGAAATAAAGGCTTTTATTGACAACAATAACAGAGCTACCATATACAGTACACGATCCCAGACTAAAGGGTCACCGGCAGAGCAGTGACCTTTATACCTCTCCCAGGAGGCGGAGCCGACTGGGGTGTACCATAACAACTATATTAACAGGTAGAACAGCCCAACCCTAACCCCAACAGTAACATATATACAGACTCATAGTACTGGCCAGACCATGGCTCAGCACTACCTAGTGGGAACCAACAATGGTTCACCACACCCATAATAGGGCGACCAGAACTGTACACAATACTCCAAATGCGGCCGCACCAGAGATTTTGGTCTCCTTATTTGAGAAAGGATATACTGGCACTGGAGGGGGTGCAGAGGAGATTCACTAGGTTGATTCTGGAGTTGAGAGTGTTGGCTTATCAGGAGAGACTGAGTAGACTGGGACTATACTCATTGGAATTCAGAAGAATGAGGTGAGATCTTAGAGAAACATATGAAGGGAATAGATAAGGTAGAAGCAGGGAAATTGTTTCCACTGGAGGGTGAAACTAGAACTAGGGGGCATGGCCTCAAAATAAGGTGAAGCAGATTTAGGACTGAGTTGAGGAGGAACTCCTTCACACAAAGGGTTGTGAATCTGTGGAATTCCCTGCCCAGTGAAGCAATTGAGGCTACCTCATTGAATGTTTTTAAGGCAAAAATAGATACATTTTTGAACAGTAAGGGAATTAAGGGTCATGGTGAGAGGGTGGGTGAGTGGTGCTGAGTCTACGAAAAGATCAGCCGTGATCTTATTGAATGGCGGAGCAAGCTGGAAGGGCCAGATGGCCTACTCTAGCTCCTAGTTCTTATGTTCTTATGTTCTTATTTCTGCTTGTCTTTGTATCCAATGTAATGGTGACTTATTTCCATACTGCAAATCTCTGGTCTTTCATTTGGTCATTTAATGTTTTTCATTGCCCTTTTTCTGGGGTCTTTCAGTGCCCTCATTATAGTGTCTTTAATTGCATTGCCCTCTTTCTGGGGTCTTACATTGCCCTCTTTCTGGAATCTTTTAGCGACTTTCTGGAATTTTCTACTGCGTCCTCTGAGGTCTTTGTTATCTCCTGCTTGAGGTCTTTTGTTGCCTCTGCCTTGAAGTTTTCATTGCTTTTGGATCTTTTTTGTGAGCTGCCCTCTATCTGGCGTCTTCTCCAATTTTCCTGTCCATAGTAATTTGTTCCTTCTTGCAGTTGCCAATTTAAATGCATTGGCACTTTAAATGCATTACCTCTTTAAATGCGTTGTTGCTTTAAGACTGTCATTTTTTTTCACTGAACTGTCAGCAGCTGCAGGTTTTCTCTCTGTGTTTTTTCCACACTTTGTGTTTTGGTACAAACCTGGCTGTTCTGCTTTGAATTTTCTAAGAGAAGGTCATTTCTGAAGTTTCTGGAGTTTTTTTCTTCTTTTTGATGTGCTGTTTTTTCTTTATCAATTTCACTGGGGGGCCTGCGCTTGAGGTTCAAGGGGTGTTATTTTAAAAACTTTTAGCTTTTTAAAAAAAACTGATTGAGGACTTCTCTTTTGAAAATTTCAGAAGGGCTCTATTTGAAGCCCATTCGTGCAACAGTTGCTGCCAAGGCACATCCACAGATCTCTGTTCCAACCAGGAGCTTGTCAGTTTAAGCTCCTTTATTTTCCCGCTCTGGACACCTTGGGGCATTCTTCCCCCTTACGAAAAACATTGCTTTCTGTGTTCTCTTTTCCCTTCAAAAAACTTTGCAGCAAATCTGTTTTTTCCTTAACTTGCTTTTCACGGCTCTTGCTTCTCAGGGTTATTTTTGCTTGATTTCTTTTTCTACACGTTTCTGAACTTTTGACTCCACCGGCCAATTCAAGTTTGTTCTGCATCTGTCCCTCAGGATTCTTACAAGATCTCAACATCTCAAATTAGTCTATTCATCCAAAGAAAGATATTCGGGTGAGTGCTTTTTCCCCCTCAGATTTTGATTAAAACAAGATACTAACAGATGTCGGGCTAGCAGTACCACCATAATCCCGTCCATTGCCAGATGTATTGATGCGCTTTCACAGACTTCATTAGAATCACAAAAGGTAATTATTAATAAGAGAAATTACAGCAGTATGGCAGCCAGCATGGCTGCTCAAGTCCCTTAGATGTCCACTGTCAAAGGGAGGACTCCACCTCCTGTGGTGAGTTCCCATTGATTCCCCCAAACCAGGTGACACTTACTCTGCTCTGTTGCCCTGAAAGGGACAATCACCACAAATCACTACAAGAAGGAAGCTGAAAATTCTCCAGCATGCATCACATTCCAACACACAAAAATGTCTTCATCAGCAAATATCTGTTGGAAATGCTGCAGGGAAGTTGGTAATCTCCACAACCTCTGAACATAACCATAATTTCAGACTCAGTATGGCTAGAAAGCCATCATCAAGATTTCAATTACGTAAGATCCTTGACATCATTTACAATGGATCATATGGATATCATGGCCTACTTAATGGGCTGCTTAACTTCAACTTCATTGTAGAAGTTCTACAATGCACTGCTTCATACTCTATTATGGTGGCATGGTACAGGCTGGATGGACCTTAGCAGATTGCATGGACCTAGGAATCTGAAAGATTACAGAAAAAAATGTTGATTCATTGTCTTAAACAAGAAAATTATTTTTCCAATGATTGTGGTCATGACAGTACATCCTCTGCACCAACTCCATTCACCACATTTGTCAGCAAGCATGGGGAAGTCAAGTCATACTGCACTGTTTTCTCTCTTGTTTCTGTTGGACAGGAAGGATCAGGATCTCCACATGATGGTTGAGAGATCCTGTGTATGCTTAGCCCTGTTCGCTTCAGTCTATGCAAAGACTTCATCTATGCAAAGACTTCATTTTAAGATATTTCTGCCTATGCAACTAACTCTGCTAAGCTTAAATAATCGACTGCTAACTTGACTGCATGTTAAAACTCAGAAGGCTAAAGGTTAGCTGAAAATTGACTGCATTCCTGAAGAGTACACAATTCAGACCAACAACAGCAGCTGCAAGAATTGTTTTTTCTCGACAGGGACAGACTGCGAAAAACATTTCCAATAATGAAATAAGAATTGAAATATAGGGGGCGATTCTCCCATCCCGATCCGCAACTTTTCTGGCGGGTCAGGATGGGAGATGTGTGTTGCCGGCCTTGTTCTGGGATTTGCGCATGCGCCGGGAACACATGCGCATCTCCCAGAGCCGGAGAACAGACCATGCTGGAAACCATTGGGAAGACAGGGAAGTCATTTGAATCTTTTTAAAATATGTTTTAAATGTATTTTAAATGTAATTATCAGGAACCTACTGGTCCCGATTGAATCTCCCACCCGCCAGGAATACTTCATTCCAGCGAGGTTTAGAGTAGCTCCCTACCTGCGGGGAACTAGCGGGAGACCCTGTCGAAATAAAAGGGGGGCAATCAGGGCCCCCCAGGGGGTTGGGCAGTGGGGGGTGGTGCCCCCTGAGCATGGGCACCTTGGCAGTGCCAGCCTGTGCCCCCTGGCACTGCCCAAGGGGCAAAGTGCCCATGCCCAGGGGGCACCTTGGCACTGCCCACCAGGCATCGGGCAGTGCCAAGGGGGTGGGGCCTATTGTGGGCAGGGCCTAGGGGGTGATTGGTGGTGGTAGGGGGTCCCACTGCCACTCTTCATTGGGATCGGTCTGAAATGGAGGGAGGGCAGCGATTGGGGCGGGCTTGGTTGGGGGGGGGGGGTGGGAATCACCACAGCTGGGTGCGGGGGGCTGGACATTGAGGTGCTCTGGGGCGGTGGGGGGGGGGGGGTCAGGGCGGGCCGGGAAATTATTGTGGGGGCCACGATCGGCCATTGCGGGGGGCTGGAGGGGCAGCACTGCAGGGGTCCCGGGCTGGCCAGCGATTGGCCAGAGATTCACGATTGGGACCTCTGCAGTGCACAGAGTGCGGAGATTCGAGTGAGAAGCTGAACTGACAAACCAGTCGTGATCTAGAACAGTTTTCCCATCAATTCAGCACTTTTGGGAGAATCGCCCCCCTAGTTTGGAACTGTGTGTTCAGTTTTCAGTTTGTTTTCGAGAGCCTGTTCAAGCTCAGTTCAGTGTGTACAGTACAGGGACTGGCTTGCTAAGAAGCCAGCCTCCAAGTAAGCTTTTCTTTTTCTCTGCTTCTGTCATGTTAATTTTATTAACTTCTGTTCAATAAAAGAAATTCATTTTAAAACCACATACCAGTGCTGTCCCGTCATCTGTTCAAAGGAACAAATGGACCCAACAGAAGATACACCCAGTCGCAATTGTTTTGGAGTCCAATCTAAGTGAAACAGAACTCCAAATAAAATTAATAATAAGGTGGCTGCCTCAATTGCTCGATGTTAATATCACTGTGGGCTGTTGTGGAAGTGAGGAAAAGATCCACTGTATTTTTAACTTGAATTACAATCTCTCTGTACTGAGTGGAGGGGACTAAAGTCTTTCTTTTATAGCTAAGGTTCATTCTGGGGCTTTCTGAGAAGTGTTCTGCTAAACAGGCATTCAACTTGTTTAGGCAGTGATTCAACTTGCCACAATTAAGCTCAGGAAATTTTGACACCAAAATGTTCGCAACAGTTTGTTATAATAAGGTTTGACTAGATGTTTATACTGTATGTAGTTTTGGAACAGTTCTGGCAGTGGCATTTGTATTCTCCAGTGAATAACAGGGATCCATTTTAGAAATTAATTAAAGAGGATCGTAATGCAACCAGCCAGCCAAGCAACAATCTGTGAAGTGTATGAAGTTCAATTACAGTTCCTCTACACCACTTCCTCTGAAATGTTGGTACTGGCTGGTTGAAATTATGTTCTGAATTCCCACGGGTGGGTAGGATTGAGAAACAGCCAGTTTTTGCGTTTACTTAGGCGGAGGAAACAGTTGAGCTATCGACTGTCGACCCTTAAGATGTCTTTCACAGTATTTGCTGTGGCAGCCCAGAGAGGGTTGGTGCTTGCAGTAGTCAATGTTGTGTAGAAAGCAAAAGCATGAAGCTAGCAACAGACAACAGTTAATCTAACAAACAACGGGGAAAGGCTCAAGAGCATCCCATTGGTCTATCTAAAGAGGATGTAAGTAGAGAATGTTGAGGGATGATTAAATTGAGATGTATAAAATACCAGAAGTGTTCAATTGGATAGATACAGGTAACTCTCTCCTTTGGTAAGGAACCATGAATAAGGGGACATAATCTTAAAACTAAACCTAGATCATTTAAGAGGAAGATTGGGAAGCACTTTTACACACAGAAAGTGGTAGAAATGTGGAAATCTAGAAAGAAAGAATATGAAGCATTTAGTATGATAGGAATCGTTTGCACATTTCCAATGCTGCCCCCCATTGGGAAAAAAATTTGTATCCTTTAACCACATCTGAAGCAGATGTTTGCTCTCTTATTGCAGATGCAAAGAGTCTAATCCTTGCTTGAGGCCTTGTCTCTATGATTAGTTTGTCCTGAGGCAGTTGGCATCACTGTCTCTGTTCTCATCGTTGTGAGTATTAGGTGGAAGTGTTCATGGTCTCCATTAACAGATACTGCTGGAAGTAAAACTGTTGGTAAACTCTATCTTTTATTTAGCGTAATACTAACTATGTATAAACAGATTCAGCATGAGGCTCGACATAAAACTATCTTTCTGCATGTTCTTTTGTTATGTGATCTATAGACATGGAGGGATTTTCCGCTCCCATTTGTGTCTGGCGGGTTCAGTGATGGGAGTGGAGAATGTCTCAAGAAGTGCAAAGTCAAGTATCATGTTGGTGTGAATGCATGATGCGATTGTCACCCCCTCACCCCCGCTATTAGTGATGGGGCACAGTTCCTGATGTCAACTTTAAGGAACCTACCGCATTTGAGTACATTTGACATGTCATTACTGGGCTGGTATGCTGGAATCGTCCTGCCTGTCAAAAAAAAATCCATACATGGTGGCACCCAGCATGGAGAGGCTCAGGTACTGCCCATTTCTACCTGGGTACTCTCCCTAGCACCACCCAGGCACAGCCGGCGATGTCCTCCTGATACTACCCTCGCACTGTCCTGGCACTATATGGTCACTGCCTAAGTAGTACCCAGGTAGTGCCAGGAAAGTGCCTAGGTAATGCCATGATGTGCCCAGGGAGGTTCCAGGGTAGTGCCAGTGGAGTGCCTGGATGGTGCCTGGGGAGTGCCAGGGTGTGACCAGGAAGTGTCCAACGGGGGTTCCAGGGTTGACTGGTTCGGTTTCTCTGTGCTGGGACCAGCTTTATAAATGGCTCCCTGGATCCTGAGTTTCTAAGCCTGTGATGGGGCGAGTGAATTGCCAACATCCAATCTCTCTTACTGATCCACGTCTTCCATGCTCCCTCCTGATTGTGGCAATGCAAGAAGCCACCTTTGATACCATTGAGTCCACTTTTAACAGGGACCTCAACATCATGTCTGAGTACTTCCTGAAATGGAGGCTCAAACCAAACCCCACAAGACAATAATCATGCTTTTAACTTGATAACAAAAGAATGCTAAACGCACCCTGAAAGTGACCTTCTGTGGCAACCTTCTATGACATGGGCCCAGTCCAACTTACCTTGGAGTGAAGCTGAATCACAAGCGAACCTTCCATGACCGCATGAAGATGGTAGACACCAAGGCGGAAGTCAAGAATCAACTTGATCCAGAAACTGGAAAGCACCAATTGGAGACCCTCAGCGCCAGTGCCACAGACTTCAGCGATGGCCCTTATGTACTCTGTAGCTGCGTACTGTATGCCAGCATGGAGTAGAGGTAGCCACATTTGGCTGGTTAAAGTTCAACTGAACATTGCAATGAGATACACCACTGGAGCCCTCAAGGCGATCCCAACACCTTGACTAGCCATGCTGGCAAAATCACTACCCCCACCCCCCCCACCCCTTCCTGAGCCTCCTCCCCACACCCCTGCACACTCTACCCCTCACTACTGCGGCACAATGACCTTCTATGAAGCTCGCAAATCAAAAAAATCAGCCACCTCCCCACCAACAGGACCTCACCAACATCCCTCATCTCTGCTTGAAGTCATGTCAGCCCATTTGGACCCATGCACACAATCTCAGCCAGTATACCTTCAACCCTGAAGAAGCTTAGAAAAAATGAATGGTCCTCACAAGAAGTCCCTGGTTTTGCCCCCCCCCAAGGAAGCTCAGGGGGATTTCTAAGTTGCACCCTTACAAACCACGGCAGATGCGGATACATGTGCACAAATGGAAGATTAAAAACTTTCCTGTGTGAGACAGTGGTCATCCAGAACAGTAAAGTAAAAGTAAAGTTTATTTATTAGTCACAAGTAAGGCTTACATTAACATTGCAATGAAGTTATTGTGAAATTCCTCTGGTCACCACAGTCCAGCACCTGTTCGGGTCAATGCACCTAACCAACACGTCTTTCAGAATGTGGGAGGAAAGCGGAGCACCCGAAGGAAACCCACGGAGATACTGGGAGAAAGTGCAAACTCCACACACACAGTGACCCAAGCCGGGAATTGAACCTGGGCCCCTGGTGCTGTGAAGCAGCAATGCTAGCCATTGTGCTACTGTGTTGCCCCATGGCTGTGGTCTGTAAGAACAGACCATGGAACACAGTGACTCAGTGCCCGACTCATAAATACAAAGGAAGTATTAGAGGGATATAAACCGCCACTCCTGTCAAAATATTCTGGCTTGAACATCTTGATGTAAAATTATAGTTGTTACCCTATACCCGTCCATGCAAAAGATGAAAGTTCTGCCCTCCCACCCCTGCCACCCTGGTGCCTAACCCCAACAAAGCGGCCTTAATCCCGACTGCAAGCGTGGACTCACCCTCCAATCCTGACCACAAACCTGCACCTGGCACTGGCTACAGACTTATTTACTGAAAGATCACTGTGACACTGGTAGCTATGTGATCTTGCATCCTCTTCACCAATGGACTTGTCCTGTTTTGTCAGCTCTACTGAAATGAAGCCCAATATCTGGTATGACATTTGCTTCGCCACACAATCAAAAATGGGTGCACCCAAATTTCAGGGGCCAATGACTCCATGTAAATGAAAAAAGGCTCACGGAAGTGAGATGTATAAAATACCAGAAGTGTTCAATTGGATAGATACAGGTAACTCTCTCCTTTGGTAAGGAACCATGAATAAGGGGACATAATCTTAAAACTAAACCTAGATCATTTAAGAGGAAGATTGGGAAGCACTTTTACACACAGAAAGTGGTAGGAATGTGGAAATCTAGAAAGAAAGAATATGAAGCATTTAGTATGATAGGAATCGTTTGCACATTTAGAAGGATGAGGGGGGATCTTATGGAGACTTATAAGATAATGCGGGGGCTGGATAGGGTGGAGGCGGAGAGATTCTTTCCACTTAGTAAGGAAGTTAAAACTAGAGGACACAGCCTCAAAATAAAGGGGGGTCGGTTTAAGACAGAGTTGAGGAGGAACTTCTTCTCCCAGAGGGTGGTGAATCTCTGGAATTCTCTGCCCACTGAGGTGGTGGAGGCTACCTCGCTGAATATGTTTAAAGCGCGGATGGATGGATTCCTGATCGGTAAGGGAATTAAGGGTTATGGGGATCAGGCGGGTAAGTGGTACTGATCCACGTCAGATCAGCCATGATCTTATTGAATGGCGGGGCAGGCTCGAGGGGCTAGATGGCCTACTCCTGCTCCTATTTCTTATGTTCTTATGTTCTTATGTTCTTATGTTCTTAAGTCAATTGGTTCTCCTGCAGAATAGATTAAGGGAAATAGTATTCAGATATTTAAAATGCTGAGCTGAATACATAATGTAGATTTAAGCAGTATATTTTGTTTAGACTGTGAGTGCAGAACTCGAGATACAAGTGCAAAATTAATGAAGTTCAAGCAAGACCAGAGATTAGAAGAAAAATGCCTCCTCTCTCAACACAGACAGGGGAAATACAGAACAAACTCAGCAAAAGCAGCTAATACTATGTATAAATCAGGAGTAGGAATAGGATTGGAATTTATGGATAAGTGCAACTGGGGCCTGAACCTTCGGTTTCATGACATGCAAAAGGTTTGGTTGAAGATAAATGGGTTTGATGTTCCATAACACCTGGGATTACTGCCTCACTGCGGTAGGATTCCAGCCTGATTTTCTGTCTTTCCATTGAATTAGATGAACCATCAGGCTAATTCCAGAAGAGGAAAATGATCCCTTTCATTTAATAATGCATCCATCTTGATGGTGCTTTGCGTTCAAGCAGCAAAGAGGTAAAGATACCCGATGATAAGGGTTAAACAGGGATTCTAGACTCCCACACACCTTCCAAAATTTAAAGGTATAGAGCAGGCTCACACCAGCATTTCCTGCCGAGAGATTGCAGTCAATGCAAAGCAATTTTCCTCAGGAAACCTCAAACTTTCTTCAGCCTACCCATTGTTTCCACCTGTATATTTATGATAGAGATATGTAAAGATCTGTAGTATTTTAACTTTGCAACTTTTTGATGTGGATTAGAGAGGATTGTAATTTACCACGAACCACATCTGGCCATATTTCAGAAATGCGCTCAATACCAATCTTTAAATGTTTCTCTCAACTACATTTGTATTCTACTGAGATTTGCTTAACAGCTCTCGTTTTTATGGACATGTCTATGAAAAGACACTTTTAAGCCACTAATCCTGCACTAAATATTAAAATAAACAGTTCTGTTCTGCCGTTCTGCAAATGTATTTAACTATTGGCATTGTTGGGTTTCTGGTAATCCTATAAATGTCTCAAGCTTCCTCACCAAGAACATAAAAACTGAACATCATTACTTCATGTTGGCATGTTTTTTATTTTTGACTGAAACATAGCAATATAAAAGAGTGCCTGCTCACCACTTTCTACTGATTTAAGTAATAGAAAGCATAAATTGGAGGCATATTTACCTCTTCAATTTTGAGTCATTCTCAAATTTCATTTAACATTTTCATAGAATCCCTACAGTGCAGAAGGAGGCCATTTTGGCCCATTGAGCCTGCACCGACAACAATCCCACCCATGCCCTATTCCTGTAACCCCATGCATTTACCCTGCTAAATACCCCCGGCATTAATTTTCAACAATGAATTTGATTCTTGTAAAATTGTGCAGCTGCAATGCATAAGTACATTTTACCTGTACAATTGATTATACATATCCAATTTAACCAACCACTGCCCCATCTATCAACTTTCAATCATCAGCAAAATGATGGAAGGTCTTGTTTACAGTATTATCAAGCAGTATTTACTCACCAACAACCTACCCATAGATGCTCAGTTTGGGTTTAGCCAGGACCATTCGGCTCCAGACCCCATCACATGTATGGGCCAAACATGGAGCTGGGAGTGACTGACATTGGCATCAAGGCAGCATTTAATTGGTTGAATTGAAGTCAGTGGGAATCAGGAGGGGGAAATCTCCCCTTGTGAAGAAATAGCTGGCACAAAGGGACATGTCTTTAGTTGCTAGAGGCCAAAATCCTCAGCTGCAGGACATCACCGCTGGAGTTGTGTCCTAGATCCAACCATCTACAGCTGCTTCATCAATGATCTTCCTTCCATAAAATGGTCAGAAGCAGAAACTAAACAGCCCAGGCTCGCATGCAGCAACACTGAGACAATTTGGTCTGATAAATAGCAAGTAACCACACAGGTGCCAGGCAATTTACATCTTTGACAAGCGAGCATCCTGACCTTCGATTACATTACCAACTCCTCAGAGCCTGTCTGCAATCTACTAGCACAAATCAAGAGTATGATGGACTGCCCTCCACTTGCTTGGATGTGTGCAGCTCAAACAGTACTGAAGAACTCAACACCATTCAGGACCAAGCAGCCCACTTGATAGGTACCTACTTACCACTTTAATTATTCAGTCACTCCACTACCAATACAATTGGTTGCCATGCGTACCATACAAAAACTGCATTACAACAACCCATCAAGGGTTCTTCAATAACTCTTCCAAACCCATTACCTCTGCTGCCTTAATGATCAGGGGCAGCATTCACATAGGAGTATTACAACCTACAAGTTCTAAGTCAGATGCCATTGTGATGTGGAAATGTTTAACCAATTTGTCATCATCACTGGGTCAAAATCCTGAAGCTCTGTCCCTAATGACATTGTGAGAGCACCTTCACCACCTGAATGGCGGTAGTTTAACAAGTGGACTCACCTGCACCTTCTCAAAGGCAATTATCAACAGGCAATAAATGCTGGTCTTGCCAGCGACACCTACTTCTCATGAATGAATAAAGAAATACATTTGTAAATAATTAGTCACCTGTGATTAATGTTGTTGGACAAACAGATAAGACAATTTAATATTTAACATACATTATAATTATTATTGAATGGCAGTTGTGCAATGAGACTGTTATACAAATTATTTTTGAACAAAGAAGGGGCAGGGGTGGGGGTTTGGGGCGGTGCTGGATAGTTCAGCTGACTAGACACTGAACATATAGATCAGATTAATAGCAACTGCACGGGGTTCAATCCCCAACCTGGCCGAGGTAGATTTGGGCCGGCCTCCTCACTCTACCCACAATTGAAAAAATCTTGACACTTAGCCATGGCTCATTAAATAATCGCTTCGGGAAGAGATTGAGTTCAGTAACAAGGTTTGGACAAATAAACACAAGTGGAGATAGAATTCATCAGTGACTGGTTTCAGGTGTGAAGATGTTAATGTGTTCCGAGCGTGCGTCCAACCTGGGAGTCCCGAGACTTGGTGCACTTGGACCCTGTTAATGTTAATTGAGCCAGCTTCTGACATCTGTCACAACTCCACCTGTTTGAACAAAATGAATATTGGGTCACTTGCTTTTTCAGCAGCAGTCCAAAAATATGTCCCTGCATTTGGCAGCTTTGCAGTGGGTGGTTGGAGCAGTAAAAGGAGGGACTTTTGGGCCTTATGGAGTTGAGGTACACTCCTGATTTCCATGGCAACATAGCAATGTTTTATAAATTGTTCCTTTCTTGAAAACATACCTGGCGGCCACTGGAGAATCCAGGGAAAAGCAGGCCTGGCTATTGATCCAATCGTAGCAGACCAGTTTCAGAGAGCACTATTTATACAGATATTAGACTGCTCATTAACGTATACAAGAGCCCTAACACCAATTCCAGACAGCCACCGAGATACCTACAGAATAGGTCTGATGAATTTAACAGAGACGCTAATGTTTACAGATTGGGTGTAGGCTGTTCACTGCTAAATTGGCATTGTTGCGTCAATTTGCACCAGAATAATTTTTATTTTTCCCAGTAAGATATCAGGCACAGAATGGGCCCGATTTTACCAAATATTTGCGCCAAAATCGCGGTAAAGTCGGGGGTCGGGCCTTTCACGCAATCTGCACCCAAATCCGAGCAGATTGAGGCTTTACCGACACCATTTAAATCGACTTAATGAACTGCGCACCCAAATCTACCGCCAAATCCCACTTTACCGTCTTCTGGTCCATTCCGGATCTGCGCTGTAAGCGACCTGCAGAATAAAAATCCGAAGCGGATTTCTGTTCTGCAGGGGAACCTCCAAAGCCCATCCTCCTCGACCATCCTTCGCAGACCCCCCCGCTAACCACCCCGGCAGACACCCCCCGGATCAGACCCCCCTGGGAAACAGGACCCCCCAGCAGACCCCCGCCCCCCGGGATCGGACCCCCCTGGGAGGCAGGCCCCCCCCCCGGCAGACCCCCCCCTGGGATCAGACCCCCCTGGGAGGCAGGCCCCCCTCCGGCAGACCCCCCCTCGGATCAGACCCCCCTGGGAGTCAGGCCCCCCTCAGCAGAGCACACCCCCAACCTACCTCGATCGCTGGTCTCCCTCCACCATCCTTCTGACCTGCAGTCCTTCGAGAGCCTGCAGCACCTTCCTGGCCTTCCGCTGGCGTCCGTCAGAGGAGGGGGGGGGCTGGCTCAGATGGATCTCTGGTTGGCGGGGGGGGGGAGGATGGGGGGAGGATGGATTTGGGAGAATCTTGCAAACTGAAAATAATGTAGCATCTTCTTTGCGCTGCCTAATTATCTATGGGAAAGGTAATTAAACTATAGTGTCCTAGTGAGCAATTAGTGACCTGTATAATACATTTGTGATCTGTAACTGGATTGTTGATGTCCCTGTAGCCATGAACCAGGTGCTCAAATGATCAGAGTCATGTGGTGAACTTGGAAGAATTGGCCCCGTGGTGGAACTTGGTTGGAAATAAAATTCAAGGAGATTACTAAATCTGGGAAATCAACCATAGTGAAAAGAAGTTTGTATTGGCAACTCTTCTCTCACATTCCATGGCAGATGTGCCCCTACTTATGAATGTGATTTGCACGGGCAACGTTGGGTGCAGCTAATCTGCCTCTGGAGCAGCCTTGGATCCTTTCTTTCATCTTGTTTTCATCTGAACATTGCACAGAATTAGAGGAATTCCCTTTAGAAGATAATGTCAAAATTATAATCGCAGGAACTAAAAACCTGACAGTCAAAAATTTGGGAAAATATTTCAAAATATGGATGGGGGGATATATATATTGAAATATTTTACCTTTCCCATAGATAATTAGGCAGCACAAAGAGATACTACATTATTTTCAGTTTGCAAGATTCTCCCAAGCCCATCCTCCCCCTCATCCCCGCCTCCCCCGCCCCCCCCCCCCCCCCCCTCTGCTCTCTCTGCTTTTTTTTCTTTCCCACCCAGGCGCGCTGCTTCAGATTTTTTTTCGAACTGCGCATGCGCAGTTCAGAATTCCGATCGTTCCGGCAGCGCTAAGCCCCGCCCACTGTGTGGATCAGACTGGAGCCGGCAAAAAGCGTATGGGCGCGCTGCAAAGAGGATTCTGGACTCGGATCTGCATTTTTCCCGGATCCAGCCCTTAGGCTCCGATTGGTAAAATCGGGCCCAATATGTGACATAAAAGTAGATTTGCTACATAATATGCAAAGGACGGAGGTACTGAAATCTCATCTTGGAATGCAATACTTAATACTTCTTGTCTACAATGCCATTTCCTGGCATTTTAGTTGAGATGTTAATTAAATTATTTTCAATTGATATTCGATTCAAAGGCAGAAAGAAGACTTTTAAAAAATCACCCGTTTGAAAACTGAGATTCCACAGCTTAATATCATTGACTAACGATTGACTATAGAATTTCCAGGAAAAGTTTCACTTTTCCAGAAATGAAGAACTTGTATTTCTATTGTACCTGCCACAGTTAAGCTCAGGACATCCCAAAATAGTTTATAGTTAATTAAATACTTGTTTTTGAAGTGGAGTTGCTGTTCCCACAAAGAGGAATGTGATAATGCTGTGATAATGGTTTCTTTCGATTTGGTTCAAGGGATAGAGGATAGGACACCTGAGGGCTCATTTACATCCATTTGAGACGGCAGGGTTCTGCAAGCTTGTTTCACCATTTTATCTAAAAGATGGCACCTCCAATCAATTAGGACAAAAAAAGGAGAAATTACTTCACTTAAAGGGTTGCGAGTCTTTGGAGTTCTTGAGGGTTGTGGATGTTCCATTGTTGAATAATTTTATGGCTGGGATAGACAGGTTATTCTTCTCTCAGGGATATGGGGAGTCGGCGGAAAGTTGGAGTTGAAGCCCAAGGCCATCAATGATCATATGGAATGGTGACGCTGGTTCGACGGGCCATATGGTCTACTCTTGCTCCTATGATTTTTAACAGTGCTACATTGAAGAAGAAGCCTTGATTTTGTGATCAGGTCTTCTTGAATTCTTTGCAGAAAGAGTACGCAAGGACAACGCAATATACATAATACATTTGAGTTTTCAAAAGGCCTTTAATAAGGTACTCCTAATAGACTCATGCCTAAGATGGAATCCGAAAGTAAAAGTTAAGCTTGCTACTTGGACTGGCAAAGGTTGGGGATTGGCGTACCCTGGGGATTAGTGCTGAGATCACTGTTATTTACAACTTACAATTATGATTTGTACTTGGCAATCTGAAGTACAATTTCAAAATGTGCAGATGACACCAAATTAGGGGATACAGTTAACAAATAGAAAGAATGTGCAAAATACAATAAGACACAAATAAGCTTGCAGAATAGGTATGCAGGGGGTGATTCACCCAAAAAAAATCGAAGTGTCGAATTCGTGTAAAAACTGGAGTAAATTCAAAATGAATGTCCCACACTCTGTGCACTACAGAGTGCACGAGCATGAATCATGTGAAAGATCAGCGGGCGAGGCCTATTCCCACTGGAGAGGCCAGCAGCATAGTGCTGAGCAAGCCACTGCGCATGCACTGATCTGTCAGCACCGAGATCAGTGAATGTGCAGTAGCCCCGCACTGCCAGTCTCCCGATCACTGGGCAACTCAAGCGTTGGCCATGCAGCCCGCCCCGTGACCTAATGGCTGGCTCCCCGAACATGTCCGGGCCAGCCTCGACCCCCCACTCCCTGACCCACCTCAATTTCCCCCCCCCCCGCTCCCTCAGCAGCCCCGATCTCCCTATCCTCCCCCCTTACCAGCAGCCACACCCAGCCCCGACCCCCCCGCAGCAGGTTAATTTCTGCCCCCCCACCCCAGTGACCAGCCCCGATTGCTTGCCTCTCTCCCTCTGCTCGTGATTCCTATGTAGAGTGGCAGCGGGACCCCCCCCAACTGAACGATTGCCCCCCAGAGGTCTTGCCCCTCCCCCCCACAATTAGGGCCCCTCATTAGGTCCCGCCCCATTGATGCTGCTTGATGCCTGGTGGGTAGTGCCAAGGTGCCCCCTTGGGCATTGCTACTTTGCCCCTTGGGCAGTGCCAGGGCCAGGCTGGTCCTGCAAAGCTGGCAATGTCTAGAGGGCACCCTCGTCCTCACTTCTGACCCTCTGGGGGGCCTCAATGGCTCCACTTCACTCCAGCGAGATCAGGCCGCCAGCTCCCCACAAGTGGGGAGCGATTGTAAAATCCGCTGGAGTGAAACACTCCTGGCGGGGAAAAGAAGCTAATCGGCCCAGAGACTTCAGTCCTGGGCCCATTAATGATAATCAAATTATATTGAAAGCAACATTAGAATAATTTATTCCCTGATTTCTGGTGCGGAGCTGATGGCGCCGGAAATTCGGCTGCCGGAGACTCGCAGAGGCCATGACACCCAGCGGGAAGCCCACAAAATGGCCTCCCTTTGAATCTCCTGGCCCAAAGCAGTGCAGCGAGTTGGGAGAATCGCCCCCGTAATCGGGAAAGGCCCAGGCTTTGTGGTTGTAGTGACAGCAACACTATTAGTGTTTACCATTGTTACAACTGTGAAACTCACAGTAACTTTGGCATCCATACATGGGCAGTTAAATGTTGTCTGTGATCCCCTGCTTCTCCACAGGGTGCACTATTAAAGTACGCGCAGATAAAAATCTTCAGAAATCATTTGAATTGAAGTGAACTTGCACTTTTATATTATTAGGCTTGCTGCAAAAACCCCTGAAAAAGCTATAGCCTGTTATACAACATGGAATTGGATTATTAATAACGTGCTCAACTCATTGTTTAACTACCCCAGTGGCTCAGTAAAACCCCATTTCGATAAACCCATTCCATAGATATTTCTAACAATTAATTTTTTAATAAAGTTTATGATGTTTCACCTTCCATCTTAATCCTGTGTGTGTGTTCCAGTTTTTATTCCGCTGTCTGTAAAATTATTAAAAATTGAAGGATACTCAGTGGTTTTTACTTCCTGGTTTGCTGTTCGTTAGAATTCTTTGATGTAATTGGCTGCATAGTCTGCTTGATGACATCACTTTTTTATTATTAGAGCTAAGCGTATTGTTAGAGCTAAGCGTGAGGCTGTGCATTTGTTAGCAAGAATAGCGAGGTTGCATACTGCTTGAATAAGGTCTGAAAGGTGCAGAGGAGCAAATTGGTCAAGGGGTAGAGGCACACAGATCACTAAAAGAAACTTCACAGGTTAATATGGCCATTAAAAAAGTATATCAAACCCTGGAGTTCATTTCCGAAGGGACAAAACTGAAAGGTAGAAAAGTTATCTTAAACTAGTATTAAACTATGGTTCAGCCACACTTACAATTAATTGTCACCCTGGGCGGGCAAATTTTCACTCTGGTCAGAATGGAGGCAGCTGGGGGGTCCTAATTTTGGGCCATTGGCTGGCGTGCCTTTTTACTGCCACCAACTTGCTCCCCAAGACATTTTCCTGCAGGCAGGATTGGAGAAGAAGGGCTACCAGCCTGCAACTGGGGTGGTAGCTAATTGAGGTGAATTAAAAGCCAATTTAAAAAAAAAATTCATTCATGGGACATGGGCGTCGCTGGCTGGCCAGCATTTATTGCCCACCCCTAGTTGCCCTTGAGACTAGGCAATTTCAGAGGGCAGTAGAGAGTCAACTACTTTGCTGTGGCTCTGTAATCACATGTAGACCAGACCTGGCAAGGACGGCAGATTTCCTTCTCTAAAGGACATTAGTGAACCAGATGGGTTTTTCTGACAATCGACAATGGTTTCATGGTCTTCAGCAGATTGTTAATTCCAGATATTTTTAATTGAATTCAAATTCCACCAGCTGCCTTGGCGGGATTTGAACCTGGGTCCCTAGAACATTGTTTGAGTTTCGAGATTTATAGTCTCGCAATGATACCATTCGGCCATCGTCAATTATCAAAAGGCCAGTGGAATTTACAATCAGCCTGCAGGCCAACCCCCCAGGCTGCCCCCCCCCCCCCCCCCCCTCCCCTCCGGGGCCAGCTGTCTGGAGGCAGATTCCTAGCAGCATACCAGGGGAGGCAGTGCTCCTGGATGCCCTTAAGCAGCTCTGCACCATCCTACTTGGCCGCAGATGTGCTGCCACATGTAGGGCCTTCCCTTTTACAGTGGCTCAGCAGGGCCATTTTTAATTAAAACATGTGAAGGTTGTTGATGGAGGCACCCTCCCTCCCTTTCACTTACCTGAACTGCAGGCTGCAGCTCTTTCCTGCTGGCTTTCCAACTTTGGGAGCCTGCCCACTGTCCTTAATTGGTTGATGAGCCTGCACACCCTGACTTGCAGATAGTGAGGAACATTGTCAGAGACTACAGAAGGATATAGATAGGCTGGAAACTTGGGCAAAGAAATGGCAGATGGAGTTCAATCCAGATAAATGCGAAGTGATGCATTTTGGTAGAACTAACGTAGGGGGGAGCTGTACGATAAATGGCAGAACCATAAAGGGTGTAGATATGCAGAGGGACCTGGGTGTGCAAGTCCACAGATCCTTGAAGATGATGTCACAGGTGGAGAAGGTAGTGAATAAGGCATATGGAATGCTTGCCTTTATAGGACGGGGCATAGAGTATAAAAGTTGGGGTCTGATGTTGCGGTTGTATAGAACGTTGGTTCGGCCGCATTTGGAATACTGCGCCCAGAAGGACGTGGAGGCTTTAGAGAGAGTGCAGAGGAGGTTTACCAGGATGTTGCCTGGTATGGAAGGGCTTAGTTATGAGAAGAGATTGGGTAAACTGGGGTTGTTCTCACTGGAAAGACGGAGGATGAGGGGTGACCTAATAGAGGTGTATAAAATTATGAAAGGCATAGATAGGGTGAACGGTGGGAAGCTTTTTCCCAGGTCGGTGGTGACGTTCACGAGGGGTCATAGGTTCAAGGTGAAGGGGGGGAGGTTTAACACGGATATCAGAAGGACGTATTTTACACAGAGGGTGGTGGGGGCCTGGAATGCGCTGCCGGGCAAGGTGGTGGAGGCAGACACACTGGGAACGTTTAAGACTTATCTAGATAGCCACATGAACGGAGTGGGAATGGAGGGATACAAAAGAATGGACTAGTTGGGACCAGGGAGCGGCGCGGGTTTGGAGGGCCGAAGGGCCTGTTCCTGTCTTTGTTCTTTGTTCATTAGTTGGCCAATCCTGGAAAGTTACTACTGCGTGGTTGCTTCTGACACAGTACAAGATCAAGACCCCCATTTTTTCCCACTTTGGGGTCCAGACCCAGAACGCAAAATCCTGCCTCGTGTTATTAAAAGGATACAAAGGAGACATCGGCGACAGTTCAGAAGCAAGATTCTCATGGATAATACCAGAACTGAGAGGTTATACTTATCAGGAAAAGTTGAGCAAGTTGAATTCTCTTCCCTAGACAAGAGAAGGCTGAAGCGTGACCTTAAAATAATGAAAGGATTTGACAGTGTAGGTGTAGAGAAAATGTTTCCACTCATGGGGAAGTCCATAACTAGAGATCATGAATATAACATAGTCGCTAATAAATCTAATAGGGAATTCGGAAGGAGCTTCTTCGTCCAAAGAATGTGGAATGCACTTTGGCAAGAAGTAGTTGCAGTAATTAGCCTTTGGGGTGGAACTAGTTAAGCACCTTAGGGAGAAAAACAATGAAAAGATTTGCAGATATCATTAGACGAAGTAGGAAGAAGCTTCTGTGGAGTATTAAGAGTGGCATGGGCCAGAGGGGCAAAATAACCTATTTTTATGCTGTGCACCAGTCATAACTCAATGTAAATCTCTGCAGTAAGTTTTGAATCCACAGCCTCTCTAACTAAGAAGTGAAAGTGCTACGTTTGATTGGCACCCCTTCCACAAACATTCACTCCCTCCACCACCAGCCCAAAATGGCAGCAGTGTGTACCATCTACAAATGTGGAATGTGTCTTTGCAAAGAAGGTCTGAAGAGAGATTGTAGCAGCGTGGCCCTTGAAGGGGGGGGGGGGGGCGGGGACATTTCGAGGGCCACGTGACCAGCGAGGACCCTGTGGATTTTTCCGGCGGGAAGCTGAGCTAATCGGCAGGGGGGCACGGACCAGGGGTCCAGGAGGGACTGGCAGTTGGAACCTGGAAGATCAGAGGAACAGTCACACTTATAGTTTAATCTTACCTTGTTGTTTCTGTATATAATTACTCTGTTGGCATAAAGCCTTTATAATGAAAACTTTGTCAAATTGCTCCCGGCGACGAGGCAAAATAGCAAAGTAATCAGGGCCCACAGTGTTCAGCTAAAGGGGAAGGAGACTTGAACATCGAGAGTATGAAGAAGCATGTTACACTCATTTACTATGTCTATGGTAGGAAAGATCGAGCCATTCATCCTAGAGGTTGATGATTGGGAACAATATATAGAAATACTGCGATATTACTTGGTTGCAAATGGAATAACTGAGAAGCCAAGAAGATTGTTATTTTGCTGAGCTCAGTGAGAACATTAACATTGCCAGACACTCCAGACTTGAGGTCAATTGACCAGATTGTGGAGCTGGTCAAAAATCATTGTAACCCCTGCCCCTTGATCACTATGCTGAGATGCAATTTTTGTGTGGCAATCCGTGAGCCAGGGAAGGCCGCTTCAGGTTTCGTGGCAAGACTTAGGGGATTGGCGGAACACTGTGAATTCAGCCCAGCATTAGCTGAAATGTTAAGAGACAGAACAGTTTGTGGAATGTTATAAACAACTAGTCAAAAAAGACTACTGGCAGAGACTAAAATAACCTTGGAAAAAGCTGTGAGCTGGCCCAGGTGACAGAATGCATGGAGCTGGGAATAACAGAGTTGCAAGGAGTGCTGAACGAGGTAAATCATCCGTGGCGGAAAACTTCTGTGGTGCAAAACAGCCCAGGAGCGGGTGCAACAGTGAGGGCTGAAGTGTGTTTTTGATGTGGGGAGGAACACTCCTTAGAAGTATATCTTTTCAAGGACTATGTGTGCTTCAAGTGTAACAAGAAAGGTCACTTGAAGTTATGGTGCTGAGCAAATCAATCAGGACAGTCAGTGCAGAAAAAAAGACAGCGACTGTTAGCTTAACTCCTGTAAACAATCTGGATGAGGAGCCTGGCAAGGGATCTGAGTTGTTTATCCTAAACCAGGTCCAGCTCAATAAAGTGCCCCCAAAGAGATAACTTTGCAGGTAAACGGCAAAGCACTAAAAATGGAAGTGGATACAGGAGTGGCTGCCACAGTCATAGGAGAACAGGCATTTTGTTATCTACAAATGGGGCTCCAACCATTAAGACTAAGTGAATTAGGTATCATTTTGACCACATATAATGGAGAGACACTGCAGACTTCAGATGCAGCAACAGTAACAGTGGCATATCAGAACCAGAATGCAAAACTGCCAGTATTGATAATCAAGGGTCATAGATCTTGTTTAATGTGACTGGTTAAAACAGCTACGGCTAAACTGTTTGGAAATTTTAAAGCTGAAAGTTGGAAGTTTTCAGGATGTTCTGTATAAATACTCAGAGGTCTTCCGAGATGAATTAGGGTGTATAAGGGGAGCTAAAGCTAAAATCTATCTGGATCAAGGCTAAAATATTTTCGGGCCTGCCCGACACCTTATGCCCTTCATCAGGAGTTGGAAATCGAGCTTAAGAGGCTTGAAGATTTGGGCATTATAAAGTCTGAACAATTCTCTGAATGAGCTACACCCATATTCCCCATTTTAAAACCTGATCGGACTGTAAGAATTTGCGAGATTTACAAATTAGCTGTCAAAAAAGGAGCACAGATAAATAGGTACCCCATACCCAAAATGGAAGATCTCTACGCTAAATGAGCAGGAGGTTTAAAGCATGCAAAATTAAATCTCAGCCATGCCTATCAGCAGCTTGAGTTGAATGAGGACGAGCAATGTTGGTTACAATCAACATACACAAGAGTTTGGACCAGTGGACAAGATTGCCTTTTGGAGTCTCATCAGCCTGTGCCATTTTCCAGCGTACGATGGAGAGCCTATTGCAAGGCATCCCCAATGTAGTGGTTTAGCTGGATGACCTCCTAATCACTGGCACCTCACCTGAAGAACACAGCTCAAATTTAGAAGATGTGTTGAGACGTTTTAAGGAAGCAGCTGTAAGGCTGAAGTGGGAAAAATGTACATTTGAATCAGAAGAAGTTACCTGTGGGGCATTCAGGGTGGATTCGAAAGGTCTACATCCTTTGGAAGAAAAGGTAAAAGCCATCAAGGAGGTTCTACAGCCAAAAGATGTATCTGAGCTGAAATCATTTCTGGGGATGGTCAGCCACCATGGCAGATTTTTAAAAAGTGTTTCTACCACTTTAGCCTCACTTCATCAATTGTTTAAAAAAACCCCACCAAAGATGGAAATGAGGAGCAGAACAGAGGAAGCTTTCACAAAAGTTAAACAGACCCTGCAGTCATCTGCCTTGTTGGTGCAGTTTGACCCAAACAAACTCTTTACGGTAACCTCTGATGCTTCACCGTGTGGAGTGGGAACTGTTTTCTCCCATTGGATGCCTGATGGAGTTGAAAACCCCATTGCCTTTGCTCCACAAACACTGTCTGACATGGAGAGGAAATACTGCCAGATAGAAAAGGAAAGTTTGGCTGTCATCTATGGAGTCAAAGAATACCATCAGTATATTTATGGCTGACATTTTACAATTGTCTCAGACCCCAAGCCATTGTTGGGTCTTTTCAGAGAAGATAAGGCAGTGCCTCCAGTTGCCTCTGCAAGGGTGTAGAGATGGTCTCTTTTGCTGGTGGCCTACAGTTATATATTTCAGCATCACCATGGAACACAGATATCACGTGCAGATTCACTGAGTCGGTTACCTTTGCCACAAACAGTAGCATCACCACTGGTTCTTCAAGAGGTTAAACTGGCTCTACACTTTGTTGACACCTTGCCAGTTTTGGTAAAACACATAAAATTGTGGACAGAAAGAGACCCTGTTTTTGCGAAGGTAAAGAAGATGGTCACACAATGATGGTATTATGAAGAGGTATCTGGATGGGTGCATGAATAAGGAGGAAATAGTGCGATACGGACTGAGTAAGGGCAAAAGATTTTTTTTTTAGTTAGGGCATCATGATCAACACAGGCTTGGAGGGCTGAAGGGCCTGTTCCTATGCTGCACTTTTTCTTTGTTCTTTGTTCTTCTTTGAGAAATCAGAATTGATAAAAATCCTTCCAAATTAGGAGGTTGAAAATAACCAGTGAAGACAGAGTGTTACTGTGAGGGTCCACAGTTATAGTCCCACCCCAAGGGAGACGACTCCTATTACAAGAATTGCATGACTCTCATCCAGGTCAAAGTAGAATGAAGACCCTAGCCAGGAGTTACATATGGTGGCTGGGCATTGACAAAAAAATAGAATGGATGGTTAGCCCATGGTCCAGTTGCGAAAACAGGCTTTACCATCATCAGTAAATTTGTATCCTTGGGAGCGGCTAGTCCGTCCATGGGTAAGGTTACATGTAGATTTTACTGGGCCCTTTATGGGTCTTATTTTTCTAATACTAGTGATTGCACACTCCAAGTGGTTAGATGTGCATGTGATGAAGTCTACAACAGCCATGACCACCATTGAAAAGTTAAGGAAGATATTCAGTATCCATAACATTCCATAAGTCGTGGTGTTGGACAATGGCACATCATTCACCGCAGAAGAGTTCCAAAAATTTCTCAACTTCAATGGCATTCGCCATGTGAGGTCAACACCTTCCCACCCGGCATCAAATGGGCTGGCAGAGCGTGCGGTACAAATATTTAAGCCATCAATGTAAAAACAGGTGAACAGGCCCCTTCCTTTACACATAGCCAATTTTCTGTTGTCATATAACACCACCCCAAATGTGACCACAGGGGTCACACAAGCCGAGTTACTGATGGGACATGGGTTATGAACAAGACTGGAAATGATTTTCCCAAATTTGGCAGGGAGGGTGGAGGCTAGCCAAGCCTCCCAGGAGGTAAATCGTGATGCAGGAAGAAAGAACAGAGTGTTTAAAGTGAAGGATTATGTCTTGGTTAGAAACTTGGCAGCAGGCCTGGCATGAGTGGCTGGTAAAATAGTGGATAGAACAGTTCCAGCCTCCTACGTCATGGAGATAACAAGCCTGCAAGCTTATAAAACACATGGACCAACTGAGGAGGAGAACAATAATGGGCAGAGGAAATCCCTAGGCAATCCCTGCGGTTAGTTTGAAATTGCCAAGTTTGGCTACTGGAATTTTGGTGGAGAATGTAGGGCTTGAGCAACCCTTGGGTGAAGAGGTGGAGAGACCAGAAGCTTCTGAAGAGCACTGGATCCAGGATTAATGAGCCTGCCATTCTCATCTGACCAGTCTGGCCCTTTAAACACAGACAAGCCTCCAGCTCGCCCTGTCATCGGCCAGCGGTGTTTAACCCTAACTAAATGTAATTTTATAGAAGCACCTCGAAGTGCAACATGACCGATGTAAATTGTTTGGAAAAACTGTGCTTCCTGTAATGAAAATATTGAAATATTTTTAATGTTCTCATTACTGATTTGAAGCACCTCAAAGTGCATCTTGACATTTGGAGAAATGTGAATATCATTGCACTTTACTGTTGTAATAAATTGAAATGTTTTGTAATTTGTCTGTCAGATTTTATTTGAATAAAGTATAATTTTGCAAAAGAAAAACCTACGAAATGCATAGCAGGAACTCACTGGGTTGCACCTTCCATTCCCACAACCATTACCATCTGGAAGGACAAGGATAGCAGATACATGGGAACACAACCACCTGCAAGTTTCCCTCCAAATCACCCATCATCCTGCCTTGGAAATTTTCACCATTCCTTCACTGTCGCTGGGTTAAAATCCTGGAACTTCCTCCATAACAGCACTGTGGGTGTACCCACACCACGGGGACTGCAGCAGTTCACGAAGGCAGCTCACCACCACTTTCTCAAGGGCAGTTAAGGATGGAAATAAATGCTCGCCTACTCAGTGATGCCTACGTCCCGTTAATGAATAAAAAAAATACTCAAGCTGACACCTCAACACTCAATGCCTTGTCAATTTAGGGATATATGCAACAGTAAAATCTATACACAAATATTTGCACAGCGTGCTCAGAAATATCTCAGCCACATCCATCTTTTCACATTACAATGTTTGTGTATTCCTATAAAGACCATTTGACTTCACTAATCAGAATTCTGCTTTCTCAGTGAAAATACTACGGAGAAATCAATAAAGTAAGAAGTAAACACAATTAAATGGCAAAACAGAAGAGGTGATGCGCGACAATCAAGCACGAGGTACAAGGCTTCAGCAATTGAAGGCTTTTATTGACAAACAATGGAACTATCTAAACACGAGTACACCATTCCAGACTGGAGGGGTCCCGCCTGAGCAGAGGGTCTTATACCTCTCCCAGGAGGCGGGGCCCGACTGGGATGTGCCATAACAGCATCCACCACAGGTATATTAATCCCACAATGTAAACACCCTAGCCCAACAACAACATTATAACAACCCCACAGTGTCAATACCCTAAACCAACAGCAACATTAGAATAACCCCACAGTGGTAACCAACGATGGTTCACCACATTCACCCCTCCTTTGAAAACAAAGGCCGGTGGGGTGCGAAAACAGACTACATATATACAAAAATCTACAAGTCCAGATGGTCTGGAGGACCGCACCGACGCTGTGATCTCCTCAACACCGGTTGTGACACCGGAGCAGGTGCTTGCGGTGGCGTTCTCTCCAAAACAGCGTCCGGCTGTCCCCTCGAGGACTCACGGGCCGGTTGACCCTGGTGGAGCGGTGGTGCAGGGGATCCCGGTACCGTCTGTGGTGGCGCCGATCTCCGAGTCTCAGGCAAGCTGTACATGGGAGTATAACTGTTATGCACTGGTCCCGGTGCTGACCGCGCCACGTCCGGGGAAGAAATAAGTGATAGGGGATTCGTGACAGGGGGTATGGGAGCGACAGGAGTTGCTACGTCCCCTGCGGGCGCCAGGTCTCGAATCGAGACTGTGTCCTCTCGCTCGTCAGGATATGCCACATAGGCATACTGAGGGTTGGCGTGGAGGAGTTGGACCGGTTCGACCAAGGGGTCGGACTTGCGGGCCCTCACATGTCGCCGCAGAAGGACGGGTCCTGGGTACGTCAACCAGGCTGGTAAAGATATCCCCGAGGACGACTTCCGAGGGAATGAGAACATCCTCTCGTGGGGAGTAGCATTGGTTGCCGTACACAGGAGGGAGCGAATAGAGTGAAGCGCATTTGGAAGGACCTCCTGCCAATGGGAGACTGGAAGGCCTTTGGACTTCAGCGCCAATAGGACAGCCTTCCAGACTGTAGCATTCTCTCTCTCCACCTGTCCGTTGCCCCTAGGGTTGTAACTCGTGGTTCTACTAGAGGCAATCCCGTATGAGAGCAGGAATTGCCTCAAGTCGTTACTCATGAACGACGAGCCCCTGTCGCTATGTATATAGCAGGGGTACCCGAACAGGGTAAAAAGATCACGGAATGCCTTGATCACCGTGGCAGTCGACGTGTCCGCACAGGGGACAACAAACGGGAACCGGGAGTACTCATCTATGATGTTGAAAAAGTACACGTTCCGGTCCGTTGAGGGAAGGGGGCCCTTAAAATCCACACTCAGCCTCTCGAAGGGGCGAGTGGCCTTGACCAATTGTGCCCGGTCAGGTCGGTAAAAGTGCGGTTTGCATTCCGCGCAAATCCGACAGCTTCTTGTTACTGACCTGACATCCTCCACCGAGTAGGGCAGGTTGCGGGCTTTGATGAAGTGGTAGAGCCGAGTGACTCCAGGATGGCACAGGTCGTTATGGAGGGCGTTCAAGCGGTCCCCCTGCATGGTAGCGCATGTTCTGCGCGAGAGGGCATCCGAGGGCTCATTGAGTTTCCCTGGACGATACATAATATCGTAATTATAGGTGGAGAGCTCAATTCTCCACCGCAAGATCTTGTCATTCTTGATCTTGCCCCTCTGCGTATTACTGAACATAAACGCCACAGATCGCTGATCCGTGATCAGGGTGAACCGCTTCCCCGCCAGGTAATGGCGCCAGTGTCTGATAGCCTCCACAATAGCCTGGGCCTCCTTCTCCACCGCTGAATGCTGAATTTCGGGACCTTGAAGGGTGCGGGAAAAAAACGCGACGGGCCTGCCTGCCTGGTTTAGTGTGGCGGCCAGGGCGAAATCCGATGCATCACTTTCCACCTGAAAAGGGATGGATTCATCCACCGCGTGCATCGTGGCTTTCGCAATGTCGCTTTTCAAAGCCTTGAAGGCCAATTGGGCCTCTGGCGTGAGTGGGAAAGTCGTGGACTTGATGAGCGGACGGGCTTTGTCCGTGTAGTTGGGGACCCACTGCGCATAATAAGAGAAGAAGCCGAGGCATCTCCTAAGTGCTTTTGCGCTAGCGGACAAGGGAAGTTCAGTAAGGGGGCGCATACGGTCTGGGTCAGGGCCAATGACCCCGTTTTCCACCACGTATCCCAGGATAGCTAACCTGCGCGTACGGAATACACACTTCTCCCTGTTGTAGGTCAGGTTCAGGCGAGACGCAGTGCGCAAAAAGTTCTGGAGGTTTGTGTCATGGTCCTGCTGGTCATGGCCGCAGATGGTGACATTATCCAGGTACGGGAAGGTAGCCCGCAGCCCGTTCTGGTCCACCATTCGGTCCATAGCACGCTGGAAGACCGAGACCCCATTGGTGACACCAAATGGAACCCTAAGGAACTGATACAGACGACCATCCGCCTCAAAAGCTGTGTATTGTCGGTCCTCTGGGCGGATGGGGAGTTGGTGGTAGGCGGACTTAAGGTCTATGGTGGAGAACACCCGGTACTGCGCAATCTGATTGACCATATCAGATATGCGCGGGAGAGGATACGCATCCAGCTGCGTATAACGATTAATGGTCTGACTGTAGTCGATGACCATCCGGGGTTTGTTCCCGCTCTTAACCACCACGACCTGTGCTCTCCACGGACTAACGCTGGACTGTATGATCCCTTCTTTGAGGAGCCGCTGAACCTCAGATCTGATGAAGATCCGGTCTTCAGCGCTGTAACGCCTACTTTTAGTAGCGATGGGCTTGCAGCGTGGTACCAGATTCTTAAATAAAGAGGGTGTGGTGATCTTTAGTGTGGAAAGATTGCATGCGGGGCGCTTTGGACGATTTGGAGGCTGCGGCTGATTCCCTACTGCCAGCGAAGGGAGTGGCCCACCTTACTGTAGGATCACACTCTTCATGTGGACCATAAAGTTTAGTCCGAGGAGAATTGGCGCGCAAAGATGCGGCCACACAAGGAGCCTGTATCGCTCGTAAATTGTGCCCTGCACCTCCAGAGTTACCACACAACGTCCTTGGATCGGTACAGACCGGGACCGTGATGCCATAGAAATTGTCTGTTTGGCAGGTAGAACCCGGAGTCCACACCTCTTTGCAGTGTCAGGGTGAATAAAACTCTCAGTGCTCCCGCTGTCAAACAGACAATACACAGAACGACCATTTACCTTAATGTTCATCATTGAACAGTCAAGCCTGTGATGCTTAGCCTGGTCCAGAGTGATCGACGCCACCGTTGGCCCTTGGACGTCACTGCAGGCAGCCGAGGTTGATACTGAGGACCCCTGCTGGTCGCTCCTGGTCGTCGTCGACCAAGATGGCCGCCCCCATGAATCGCACATGGGTGAGGGCGCCGAGCGTAGCGACTCCTGGTGGTCATCCTCCTCCTCCGCCAGCCACAATGGCGTCGTCCTGGGCTTGCACGTGGTCGGACCTTGTGGGTACTGCGACGCCGATGGAGATGATCTCCGTTCTGGAGGGTCGCAGGCTGCACTGCCGTTCTTGGGCTTTGATCTGCAGACTTTCGCGTAGTGCCCCTTTTTACCGCACTGGTTGCAGATCACCGTTTTAGCTGGACACTGTTGCCGTGGATGCTTGGCTCCTCCGCAAAAATAGCACCGTGGGCCGCCTGGAGCTGCTGCCGTCGTCGGGTCGATATGGGAGCGCGAGCCCGTGGGGCGAGGAGGGATTTGTGACTGCTCCTGCCACGTTGTCTCCACGTGGTCCTCTGGGTACAGGGCCAAGCTTTTCGATGCCGCCTCCAGCATTTCAGCCATCTCCATCGCTTGGGTCAGGTTGAGATTCCCTTTCTCCAATAGCTTGAGCCGGATGTACGAAGACCCTACCCCTGCCACAAACGCATCTCGGGCGAGGTCGTACATGTACTGCTCAGCCGACACAGCTTTGCAGTCGCAGCCCCTGGCAAGCTGCAAGAGCTCATTGGCGTAGTCCTCCATGGTTTCGCCCGACTGCCGACGTCGTGTAGCGAGGAGGTAACGAGCGTGGATCTCGTTGGGTGGTCTCGTGTATCGCTTTTTCAAGAGCTCGAGGGCCCTCGGGTAAGTGGTGGCCGCACGAATCGCGAGGTAGACAGTGTCACTTACCCTCGCATGGAGGACCTGGAGTCTGTCGTTATCCGTAGTAACTGCTGCAGAGGCTGCCAGGTAGTCCTCGAAACACTTCAGCCAGTGGTCGAAGGTGTTAGAGGCGCCGACCGCACGTGGGTCCAGCGTCAGACGCTCTGGTTTCAGCATTTGCTCCATACTCTCAGTTCTGTCGAGAGTTTCGTGTTTGTCAATAAAATTGATGCGCGACAATCAAGCACGAGGTACAAGGCTTCAGCAATTGAAGGCTTTTATTGACAAACAATGGAACTATCTAAACAGGAGTACACCATTCCAGACTGGAGGGGTCCCGCCTGAGCAGAGGGTCTTATACCTCTCCCAGGAGGCGGGGCCCGACTGGGATGTGCCATAACAGCATCCACCACAGGTATATCAATCCCACAGTGTAAACACCCTAGCCCAACAACAACATTATAACAACCCCACAGTGTCAATACCCTAACCCAACAGCAACATTAGAATAACCCCACAGTGGTAACTAACGATGGTTCACCACAAGAGGAACATCAAATATGTTGTGATCTCAAAGATCCTGATGTGGGTTACTTGAATTAATCACATGTCAAAAACCCTGGGGCTATCTGAAACAAATTATAAATGCTTTGACTTCATTTTATGATAAGAGTTAGTTGGAAGTTGACAACAATTTTCTGCAGAGGAAAGCAATTGGATCTATGTTGTGGCTTACTGGCTCAGGGCAGGAGAGATGATGGATGGATTTTTGTGGCCCCATGTGTGTCTGAATGGAGGCATGAGGCCTGAAAATATGACACCTATGTCCACATATCCCCCTCATTATCCAACTTGATTGAAACCTTTAAGATCCTGAGAGGTATTGGCAGGGTGGATGTGGAGAGGATGTTTTATCTTATCAGAGAATATAGAACTGGTGGGGGGGCGGGGGGTGGTCACTGTTTAATTTTCTCAAGGTCGGTGGGTGGAGGGTTGTGGTGGGCGCCTCCAAACTCACTCATGTCAGTGAACAGGCCAATTAAAGTAATTAAGGACTTGTCAAAATTCTTCAGGGATCTTTCCAGGACTGGCTGGTGTTCAGCAGCTGCCTGCCTCAGACCAGCTGCAAGGAGGCAAGGACCATAACTGGGGCAACCACGGAGACGCAAAAGCTTTAAAAAGGTAAGTATTCATGCTTCTCATAAGTTAGAGGTTTCCCCTTTTGAAGTTAAAGTTACAGCTGCCTATATTAATTCAGGAGAGGAACCAACATTAATAACTTTGGCAGATCAAGAGTTCATCACCCTATTGGCGACAAGGGGTGGCATGGTGGCACAATGGTTAGCACCGCTGCTTCATAGCGCCAGGTTCAATTCCCGGCTTGGCTCACTGTCTGTATGGAGTTTGCACGTTCTCCCAGTGTCTGCGTGGATCTCCTCCAGGTGCTCCGGTTTCTTCCCACAGTCCGTAAGATGTGCAGGCTAGGTGCTTTGGCCATGCTAAATTCTCCCTCGGTATACCCAAACAGACGCTGGAGTATGGCGACTAGGGTATTTTCACCATAACTTCATTGCAGTGTTAATGTAAGCCTACTTGTAACTAATAAATAAACTTTACTTTAAGTAGGAATCGGAGTGGTGAATAAAGCTGGTGGAGTACCAGGAAGGATGGAGATGGAGATGAATGCTGTCCGATCAGAAATTAAGACCAATGGAGATGAGGAGCAGCAACCCATACAGAAAGGTTAGAGTGCCAGGTAAGAAGAGGCCAGAGGAGAGGCACGAAGGGCATGAAGAAGAAGGAGACACAAACCTGAGCAGAGTATAAACCGAGGCAAAGATTCTTGGACATGAATGAGAACGAGTGCTGAATGAGATTGCAACATTAGGCAGATGGCCACAGACATCTGTGACCTCATTGGCGCAGATCTCACAAGCGGTGGCACACTGGTACATCAGGTGACAGATACCCCTATTCACCAAAGCTAGGCAACACTCCGATTCACAGCTGATTAGAAATCGCAGCCTAAGAAGGCACTAGGGCCAGGATTTGCTCAGATATTGGTTGATGTCGAATGGGAAAAGTGGTGTTGATTGCTGCAATCATTGGCGCACCACCTTTAAAGGTCACCAGGAAGTGATGGCTGCCAGGATATCTGTCCCCAAGTTTTCAGATGCCACCATGGAGATACTGTTCAATGATGTGGAAGCTTGCTACTCTGCTATGAGGTCCCACGATCAGGATGAAAACAAGCCAGCAAGGTGACAAACCCAGCATGGGAGGTAGTGGCAAGTGGTGGTCAGCGCCAATGCCCTGCAGAAGAGGATCACCATCCAGTGGCACAAGGGCATGAATCATCTCCTCTATTCTGCCAGGGTAAGTCACTCTTCTCGTCACTCTCAACTCATACACCCACAGATACATCACATATCCAGAGGGGTCTCACGTAACGTCAGCTCAAGGGAAACCGTCATCTGTTCTTCTACACGCATCTTCATCTCATATGAACATACAAATTAGGAGCAGGAGTAGGCCACTCGGCCCCTTGAGCCTGCGCTGCCATTCAATAAGATCATGGCTGATGTGATTATAAACTCCACCCCACATTCCTGCCCGATAACCTTTCACCCCCTTGCTTATCTAGAATCTATCTGGCTCAGCCTTAAATTATTCAATGGCTCAGAATCCCTGCAGTGCAGAAGGAGCCATTCGGCCCATTAAGTCTGCACTGACTCTCCAACAGAGCATCCCACCCAGATCCTACCCCCATATATTTACCTTGCTAATCCTCCTAACCTACACATCTTGGGACAAAAAGAGACAATTTAGCACGGCCAATCCATCTAACGTGCACATCTTTGGACTGTGGGAGGAAACCGGAGCACCCGGAGGAAACTCATGTGGACATGGGGAGAACGTGCAAAGTCCACACAGACAGTCACTGCTGCCTCACAGCACCAGGAGCCCGGGTTCAATTCCAGCCTTAATTGACTATCTATGTGGAGTTTGCATGTTCTCCCGTGCACCTGGCACCTGAGGGCAGGGACGGCCACCCGCTTCCAGTAGAAGATAAGGTGACGGTGGCACTGAATTTCTATGCAACAGGGTCGTTTCAGGCACCCAGTGGTGACCTTTGTGGAATCTCACGGGCTTCAGTCAACAGATGTATTTGCCAGGTGACAGATGCCTTGTTCGCCCAGGCAGGCAATTCATCCATTTTGATGTTGGTCTGGGTCAGTAGGAGGCCCGGGCTGCAGGCTTCGCTCTCATTGCCGGGATGCCCCATGTTCAGGGGGCAGTGGATTGGACACACATCACCCTGCTACCCCTGTGAGGTGAGGGGCAACCATTTATCAACAGAAAGGGGTTCACTCCCTCAATGTATCAATCTTATGTGACCATCAGATGTTCATCATGCAGGACTATGCACGCCACCCAGAGAGTATCCATGACAGCTAAGTGCTGAGTCGGTCAGCATCCCTGGGCTCTTTGAAGACCAGCCCAGGCTGCCGGGATGGCTCGTGCGAGACAAGGGCTACCCGCTGAGGTCATGGCTGATGATGCCAATGCAGAGGCCCGAGACCGAGGCGGAGACCATTATAATAAGGCCCATGCTGTCTCCCGTCCATAATAGAGCATTGCATAGGCCTGCTCAAGATGCGATTCTGCTATCTGGATCACTCTGGGGGTGCCCTCCAGTATGAATTTGTGCATGCCTCATCCATTATAATCATCTGCTGCATTCTGCACAACATCGCACAGCAGCAGGGAGACCAGCTGGAGCAGGAGGAGAAGGATTGGCACCAGGCAGAGCTCGACGACTTGCCATATGAGGAGCCGGAGGATGGAGGACAGGGGATGATGGCAGAGACCCGGCATTGGCAGGGCAGCAAGGGAAGTCTTGATAGCAGCCTGCTTCACATAGCTGGTGATGTGCAGTGTGGGGGCTGCACCCAACACCCTTCCACCACACAAAAGGGAGGGATGGGGAGGCCAGCGCTGTCTGGGTCAGTGAGGAATGGGGAGGCCAGGAGGCCAGCGATTTTCTTGTGGTGGGGAAGTGGGGTGAGAGGCCAGTAATGTCCTTGAGGGTGGGGTTGAGGCCAGCGGTGTCTATGCTGGAAGGACTTATTTTACGATCGCTCTGAGATATGTGTTTGCGTAATGGCCCGCTCAGTGTGCTGATTTCAGCCTCTTCAGCGGGAATAGACCCTGTCCCTGGATTTTTAACATAAGTCATGTCATTGCCTTCTGTAGTGTGCAGTGTGGAAGATTCATTTTGAAACTCTCATTGAAAAAAACAGCATGATTTACTCCAGTTTTCACGCAAATTCGGCACTTAGAAATCTTTTGGGAGAATCGCGCCCCCTCATAATACCTTAGAGTGCTCTCTCAAGTCATTTATATAAATTGTAAAAAGTTGAGCCCCAGCACTGATCACTGTGACACACCACTCGTCACATACTACTAACCAGAAAAATAACCATTTATGTTAATTTGCTGTCAAACTGATCAATCTTTGATCCATACCAATATGTTCTGCACTACACCATGATCTTTTAGTTTACGCAATAACATTTGATGTGGCACCTTATCAAATCCTTCTGGAAATCTAAGTGCAGTCCATCCCCTTTATCCACAGGACATGTGACTCCTTCAAATTAACCAATAAATTGGTTAAGCATGTTTTCCCGTTCACAAAACCATGTTGACTCTGCCTGATTGCCTTGGGTTTCTCTAAGTGCCCTGCTGTAACATCTTTAATAATAACGTCTAACATTTTCCCGATAACAGATGTTAGGTATTCCAGCTGTGACTGAATCAAAGTTTTGTACAACTCCTACATAACCTCCCTCCTCTTATAATCTGTGCCATGACTGATAAAAACAAGTGTCCCACATGCCTTCCGTCAGCTTAACGTCTGTAGTAGGGAAAATGCTGGAATCCATTATTAAAGAGGAGATAGCAGGGCATCTGGATAGAAATGGTTCGATCAATCAGACGCAGCATGGATTCATGAGGGGAAAGTCGTGCTTGACGAACATGTTGGATTTTTATGAAGATGTGACGAGGGCGGTTGATGGAGGAGAACCGGTGGATGCGGTGTTTTTGGATTTCCAAAAGGCGTTTGATAAGGTGCCCCATAAAAGGCTGCTGAAGAAGATTAGGGCACACGGAGTTGGGGGTAGTGTGTTAAAGTGGATTGGGGACTGGCTATCCGACAGGAAGCAAAGAGTCGGAATAAATGGGTGTTTTTCCGGTTGGAGGAAGGTAACTAGTGGCGTGCCGCAGGGATCGGTACTCGGGCCGCAACTGTTTACCATTTATATAGATGATCTGGAGGAGGGGACGGAGTGTAGGGTAACGAAGTTTGCAGACGACACAAAGATAAGTGGAAAAGTGAATCGTGTGGAGGACGGAGAAGATCTGCAGAGAGATTTGGACAGGCTGAGTGAGTGGGCGAGGATATGGCAAATGGAGTATAACGTTGATAAATGCGAGGTTATACACTTTGGAGGAAATAATAACAAATGGGATTACTATCTCAATGGAAACAAATTAAAACATGCTACCGTGCAAAGGGACCTGGGGGTCCTTGTGCATGAGACGCAAAAGCCCAGTCTGCAGGTACAACAGGTGATCAAGAAGGCAAATGGGATGTTGGCCTATATTGCGAGGGGGATAGAATATAAAAGCAGGGATGTCTTGATGCACCTGTACAGGGCATTGGTGAGGCCGCAGCTGGAATACTGTGTGCAGTATTGGTCCCCTTATATGAGGAAGGATATATTGGCATTGGAGGGAGTGCAGAGAAGGTTCACCAGGTTGATACCGGAGATGAGGGGTTTGGATTATGAGGAGAGGCTGAGGAGATTGGGTTTGTACTCGTTGGAGTTTAGAAGGATGAGGGGGGATCTTATGGAGACTTATAAGATAATGCGGGGGCTGGATAGGGTGGAGGCGGAGAGATTCTTTCCACTTAGTAAGGAAGTTAAAACTAGAGGACACAGCCTCAAAATAAAGGGGGGTCGGTTTAAGACAGAGTTGAGGAGGAACTTCTTCTCCCAGAGGGTGGTGAATCTCTGGAATTCTCTGCCCACTGAGGTGGTGGAGGCTACCTCGCTGAATATGTTTAAAGCGCGGATGGATGGATTCCTGATCGGTAAGGGAATTAAGGGTTATGGGGATCAGGCGGGTAAGTGGTACTGATCCACGTCAGATCAGCCATGATCTTATTGAATGGCGGGGCAGGCTCGAGGGGCTAGATGGCCTACTCCTGCTCCTATTTCTTATGTTCTTATGTTCCTAACTACCCTATTAACCTGTCCTGCCACCATCAAGGATCTGTGGACAAGCACCCCTAGATCCCTCTGTTCCTTTGAAATTCTTAGTGTCCTGCCATTCATTGAGTACTTCCTTGTCCTGTTACTCCTTCCAAAGTGCAACCCCTCGCACTTTACAGGGTTAAATACCATCCGCCACTGATCTGCCCATTTGACCAACCCATCTATAGCTTCCTGCAACCTAAGACCTTCTTCCTCACTATTAACTTGCCAATCTTCGTGTCATCTGCAAACTTACTTATCATCCCCCCCACATTTTTATCTATATCATCAGCCAGACAGGAGTCAGACATTCACAGAAACTCTGTGAGGGTCTATGCAGTGTCCCCACTGCAAGTTGTCATCATCCTCCTGCAACTGCTCCATCCCCATGAGAGAAGCCTATCACAGAGAATGTGCACTGCCATCAGTCAGATCCATAGAATTCCCTACAGTGCAGAAAGAGGTCATTCGGCCCTTTGAGTCTGCACCAACTCCCTGGAGAGAATTCCAGGTCCAGTCGCACTCTGCCCCACCCCACCATCCATCCTCGTAACCCCGCACATTTCCCATGGCTAATCTACCTAACTTACATATCTTTAGACACTAAGGGACAATTTAGCATGGCCATCCACCTAACCTGCATATCTTTAGTCTCTGGGAGGAAACTGGAGCACCAGAAGGAAACCCACGCAGACATGGGGAGAACGTGCAAACTCCACACAGTCAACCAAGGCAGGTGTTGAACCCGAGTCCCTGACTTTGTGAGGCAGTAGCACTAACCACTGTGCCACCGTGCTTCCCTGGGAGATGTGAGTGCAATGCGCACAGAAGCCATGCGAAGATAATGGGATGGCCTCACTGTATGTCTTCATCAATCTCTATTAATCTAATGGCAATGAACGGGTCCAAAGATCATCTACTTCATCTGGACATCGCCGTTGCTCATGGCCGACATACTCAGTCTCATCCCCTTCAACATCCTCCTCTTTGGAAGAAATGTGCCACTTCTCCATTTCCTCCTCAGGCAGTTCCTCCCCCTGTTGTAGCGCCAGGTTGTGCAGGGTGCAGCAGGCAACCACAATGCATAACACCCTGTGTGGATTATATTACAGAGCTCCACCAGACTGGTCCAGGCACCAGTATGTCATCTTCAACATCCCCATGGTCTGCTCCACTCTCCCACTCCTTAACCTTGCTTTTAGTAATATATAAGAACAAAGAACAATACAGCACAGGAACAGGCCCTTCGGCCCTCCAAGCCTGCGCTGCTCATGTGCCCACGAGACCATTCTTTTGTATCCCTTTATTCCCAGTAAAGAACAAAGAACAATACAGCCCAGGAACAGGCCCTTCAGCCCTCCAAGCCTGCGCCGCTCATGTGACATATGTGACATAAACATAGTTTTGATGTAAAAGATAAATATTCTCTGTTTTTGGCCTGAAAGCAAAAACATTACATGTTTGCAAAAAGTAAATTTGCTGACCCAGCCCCAATGCCAGTGTTACACTTTCCAAAGAGTTAAAGAAACAAATCTTGGCGTGTTTCCACTACCAATATTTGGAAATGCAATGGATCTTCTCTCCTCCTCCCCCATTCACACAGGCAAACGTGGGAGAGGAAGAAGCAGACTTATTTTGCACAGGTCGATTGCCAAGCAGAACAAATCCACACTTACACAGGTTCAGTGCCTCAGGCTGGATGTTACCTGCATCAGTTGTGGAATGTTATAGCACAGAGGCAAAATTTCAGTCAACTCATTTGTATTGCACTTTAATGCAAAGAAAAGTGTCCCAAGGTGCTTCAGGGGAACTTTATAAAAGGAAAATATAATACCGAGCCACATAACGTGATCAAAAGTTTGGCGAATTTTAAACAGGTAAGTTTAAATTGTGCCAGGAGTAAAGAAAAGTAAAGTAGAGAGACAGAGTATTGAGGGAATTACAGAACTTAGGACTTATTGACAATTGATGACATTGCAAACAATGATGGAGCAATTTACATTGCTTGACCAGGAGCCAGGGAGGGGGTGACAGGTAAAAAGGACCTGTTGTTGTTTAAGACATTAGCAGCAGAGGTTTAGATGGTCTCAAGTTTAATGGAAGGTCGAATGTGGGAGACAGGACTGCATTGGAATAATCAAGTCCAGAGTTCCAGGTTTTTGGTCCCTGCGACAGTGAAGAAATGGTGATATATTCCAGGTCTGGAAGATGAATAACTTGGAGGGTAACTTCCTTATGGAGGTTATAATAATTCCAAGAGTCAGGCTGTGAAGGAGCCATGCTTTCATTGCACAAAATGAAAATAAACAATAACCACAAGCCTGGTCTCAACCGGGACTAAAAGGATTGTGGTGAACCATCGTTGGTTCCCACTGGATAGTACTGAGCCAGGGTCTGGCCAGTACTACAAGGATGTACATATGTTACTGTTGGGTTGTGCTATTTGTTGCTGTTGGGGTTAGGGTGGGGTTGTTACATCTTTGTACTGTAGTGTTGTGGTACATCCCAGTCGGGCTCCGCCTCCTGGGAGAAGTATAAAAGTCCCTGCTCTGGCCGGGACCCCTTCAGTCTGGGATAGTGTATATAATTATTGGCTGCTTCATTACAGTAAATAAAAGCCTTTTATTTCCCAAGCACCTGGCCTCGTGTTTGAGAAGCGCATCAATTTTATTTACTGTTGTTAAACTCTCGTCGAAGAAAAAAAAAGAGAGTATGGAGCAGATCCTGAAGCCGGAACGCCTTACACTAGATCCACGTGCGGTGGGCGCTTCTAACACCTTCGACCACTGGCTGAAGTGCTTCGAAGACAACCTGGCAGCCTCCGCAGCGGTCACCACAGATGATGACAGACTCCGGGTCCTCCATGCGAGGGTAAGCGACACTGTCTACCTCGCGATCCGTGCAGCCACCGATTATACTAAGGCCCTCGAGCTTCTGAAGAAGCGTTATATCAAACCACCCAATGAAATACACGCTCGTTACCTCCTAGCCACTCGACGATGGCAGTCTGGCGAAACGATGGAGGAATATGCGAACGAGCTCCTACAGCTAGCCAGGGGCTGTAACTGCAAAGCTGTGTCGGCTGAGCAGAGCATGAACGACCTCGCCCGAGATGCGTTTGTGGCGGGAGTCGGATCGTCGTACATTCGACTTAAACTATTGGAGAAGGGTAACCTTAATCTTACCCAGGCAATCGAGCTAGCGGAGATGCTCGAGACGGCCTCCAAAAGCTTAGTATTATATCCGGAGGACCATGTGGAGACAATGTGGCAGGAGCAGTCGCCAATCCCTCCTCGTCCCTCGGGGTCGAAATGCTGCGTAATGGCGTGCTCACACTCGGGCCAGACAACGGCAGCAGCTCCGGGCGGCCCGCGGTGCTACTTCTGTGGGGGAGCGAAGCATACTCGGCAATGGTGTCCCGCTAAGGCTGTGTTGTGCACCACATGCGGTAAGAAAGGGCACTATTCGAAAGTGTTCCCATCTAAACCTAGGAACGGCAGTGCGGCCTGCGATTCTTCAGAGCTCGGGTCTTCGTCGTTGAAGTCATCGAGGGGTTTGTCCACGTGCGAGGCCAGGACGACGCCATTACGGTCGACGGAGTCGGAGGTGTGTGACCACCAGGGGTCGCTGAGTTTGGCGCCATCACCCACGTGCAACTCATGGGAGCGGCCATGTTGGTCGACACTGACCGCGAACGACCAGCAGGGGTCCTCCTCATCGATTTCAGCTGCCTGCAGTGACGCTCATGAACCAAAGGTGGCGTCGATCATCCTGGACCAGGCCAAGCCTCATAGACTTGACAAATCTATGATGAATATCCAGGTAAATGACCACGTGATTTATTGTCTGTTTGACAGCGGGAGCACTGAGAGCTTTATCCACCCAGACACTGTGAAGCGGTGTGGACTCCGGATTCAACCTGCCAAACAGACAATCTCTATGGCATCGAGGTCCCGGTCTGTCACCGTGCTAGGGAGTTGCGTGGTAACTTTGAAGGTGCAAGGCACAGTTTACGAGCGTTTCAAGCTCCTAGTGTTGCCGTATCTTTGCGCGCCAATACTTCTTGGACTAAACTTCATGGTCCACTTGAGGAGTGTAACCCTACAGTACGGTGGGCCACTCCCTTCACTGGCAGTGGGAAAACAGCAGCAGCCTCCAAATTGCCCAACGCGCCCCGTCGAGAGGCCTGTAGCCTCTCGACGGTGAAGATCACCACACCCTCCTTGTTCCAGAATCTTGTGCCAGGCTGCAAGCCCATCGCGACTAAAAGTAGGCGTTACAGCGCTGAGGATCGGATCTTCATTAGATCTGAGGTTCAGAGGCTCCTCAAAGAAAGGATTATACAACCCAGCGCTAGTCCGTGGAGAGCGCAGGTCGTGGTGGTCAAGAGCGGGAACAAACCCCGGATGGTCATTGACTACAGTCAGACCATTAGTCGATATACACAGCTGGATGCGTATCCTCTCCCGCACATATCTGATATGGTCAATCAGATTGTGCAGTACCGGGTGTTCTCCACCATAGACGTCAAGTCTGCCTACCACCAACTCCCCATTTGTCCAGAGGACCGACAATACACGGCTTTTGAGGCGGATGGTCGCTTGTATCACTTTCTCAGGGTTCCCTTTGGTGTCACCAATGGGGTCTCGGTCTTCCAGCGTGCTATGGACCGAATGGTGGACCAGAACGGGCTGCGGGCTACCTTCCCGTACCTGGATAATGTCACCATCTGCGGCCATGACCAGCAGGACCACGACACAAATCTCCTGAACTTCCTACGCACTGCATCTCGCCTGAACTTGACCTACAACAGGGAGAAGTGTGTGTTTCGTATGCGCCGTTTAGCCATCCTAGGATACGTGGTGGAAAACGGGGTCATTGGCCCTGATCCAGACCGTATGTGCCCCCTTTCTGAACTTCCCTTGCCTGCTAATGCAAAAGCACTGAGAAGATGCTTAGGCTTCTTCTCTTATTATGCGCAGTGGCTTCCCAATTACACGGACAAAGCCCGTCCGCTCATTAAGTCCACGACTTTTCCCCTAACGCCAGAGGCCCGATTGGCCTTCGATAAATTGAAAGCCGACATCGCGAAAGCTACGATGCACGCTGTTGACGAGTCCATCCCCTTTCAGGTGGAGAGGGATGCATCTGATTTCGACCTGGCCGCCACACTTAACCAGGCGGGCAGGCCCGTCGCATTTTTTTCCCGCACCCTCCAAGGCCCCGAAATTCGGCATTCAGCGGTGGAAAAGGAGCCCCAGGCCATTGTGGAGGCCGTCAGGCACTGGCGCCATTACTTGGCGGGAAAACGGTTCACCCTGATCACGGACCAGTGGTCCGTGGCGTTCATGTTTAACAACATGCAGAGGGGCAAGATCAAGAATGACAAGATCTTGCGGTAGAGAATTGAACTCTCCACCTATAACTACGACATCATGTACCGTCCAGGGAAACTCAATGAGCCCTCGGATGACCTCTCGCGTGGAACATGCGCCAGTATACAGGAGGACCGTTTGCAGGCTCTCCATAATGACCTATGCCATCCTGGGGTCACTCGGCTCTACCACTTTATAAAAGCCTGCAACCTGCCTTACTCGGTGGAGGACGTCAGGTCAGTAACAAGAAGCTGTCGGGTTTGCGCGGAATGCAAACCACACTTTTACCGACCTGACCGGGCACATTTAGTCAAGGCCACTCGTCCCTTCGAGAGACTGAGTGTCGATTTTAAGGGCCCCCTTCCCTCAACAGATCGGAATGTGTACTTCCTCAATATCATTGACGAGTACTCTCGGTTCCCTTTTGTTGTTCCCTGCTCTGATACATCCGCTGCCACGGTTATCAAGGCATTCCGTGATTTCTTTACCCTGTTCGGGTACCCCGGCTACATCCATAGCGACAGGGGCTCGTCGTTCATGAGCGATGACTTGAGGCAATTCCTGCTCTCATACGGGATTGCCTCTAGTAGGACCACGTGCTACAACCCTAGGGGTAACGGACAGGTGGAACGTGAGAATGCTACAGTCTGGAAGGCTGTCTTACTGGCGTTTAAGTCAAAAGGTCTTCCAGTCTCCCGTTGGCAAGAGGTGCTCCCTGATGCGCTCCATTCTATTCGCTCCCTCCTGTGTACGGCAACCAATGCTACTCCCCACGAGAGGATGTTCTCATTCCCTCGGAAGTCTTCCTCGGGGACCTCATTACCGTCTTGGTTGACATACTCAGGACCCGTCCTCCTGCGGCGACATGTAAGGGCCCGCAAGTCCGACCCGTTGGTCGAACAGGTCCATCTCCTCCACGCCAACCCTCAGTATACCTATGTGGCATACCCTGATGGGCGAGAGGACACGGTCTCGATCCGAGACCTGGCGCCAGCAGGGGACGTAGCAACCCCTGTCGCTCCCATACCCCCTGTTACAAACCCCTTAACTCTTGTTTCTCCCCCGGACACGGCGCGGGCAGCATCGGGACCATTGCTTGACCCTTTTACTCCCGTGTACAGCTTGCCTGAGCCCAGAAGATGGTCGCCACTGCAGGGCGTGTCAGGACCCCATGGACTACTGTCACCTCAGGGTCAACCGGCCTGTGAGTCCGTGGAAGAACAGCTGGACGCCGCCTTGGGGAGAACGCCACCGCAAGTGCCTACTCCGGTGTCACCGCCGGTATTGAGGAGGTCACAACGACGGTGCGGTCCCCCTGACCATCTGAACTTATAGACTGATGACACTTTATTCTGTTTTTGTACCCCGCCGGCCTTTGTTCTCAAAGGAGGGGTGAATGTGGTGAACCATCGTTGGTTCCCACTGGATAGTACTGAGCCAGGGTCTAGCCAGTACTACAAGGATGTACATATGTTACTGTTGGGTTGTGCTACTTGTTGCTGTTGGGGTTAGGGTGGGATTGTTACACCTTTGTACTGTAGTGTTGTGGTACATCCCAGTCGGGCTCCGCCTCCTGGGAGAAGTATAAAAGTCCCTGCTCTGGCCGGGACCCCTTCAGTCTGGGATAGTGTATATAATTATTGGCTGCTTCATTACAGTAAATAAAAGCCTTTTATTTCCCGAGCATCTGGCCTCGTGTTTGAGAAGCGCATCAAGGATAATGGACCCACTTGGGTTCTTGCTTTATACCGGGTTCGGTATACAAGCTCCACCTAGTTGGCTAATTGCCAGTCCCCAGGAAGCTCGTATTCAACGAGCCTAACTGGGAGGTCAATTAGTGGTTCCCCATGCAGATCATGGGGGTTATCACAGTGGTGTTTTCATGTGTCTGCTGTCATAGCCCTTCTAGTTGCTGGTGGTCGTGGGTTTGGAAGGTGCTGCCTAAGGAGGCTTGGTGAATTCCTGCAGTGCATCTCTCTCTGTCTCTCTCTCTCTCTCCCTCACTCTGTTAACCCCCTCAGGAACTCATCTTCCCTGTCTCTTTCCCATAGTATTCCTACAAGGGTGACAATATTGGTGACCTGGCTGTGGATCTCTCCATTGTCTGGGATGTAGAGTTTGTCATCAATAAGCCTGTGAATGTGAAAGGTACAGTCAGTATGAGCTGATTCATCAGCTCGTCACTTCGTTTTCCTAGCTTCTTGCCTGCTGGATTTCTGAATTTGTCCGCCTTTGACATCCCCACCCTCACTCTTTTACTGTCTCTCTCTCTCTCTTTCTCTCTGTGTCTGTCTGTCTCTCTCTCTCTCTCTCTCCCTCTCTACCCCTACTGGAATTACCCATTTTTCCAGAGGCACACAGGTCCTTGAGGAGCCACTTACCTCCCTACCGACTCCAGTATTGCCTGGGAGAGCCTTCCCACGGCTGCCACTGTGTTTTGGTGGTGGAGGGATTGAATGTTTGCGGATGGGGAGGAGTGGAAAGAGGTGGTGGTTATCCACATACATGTGAAAACTAATGCTATGTTTTTGAATGGTGTCACCAAGGGGAAATATGTAAATAAGCAATAGGAGGGGGGCAAGGATATATCCTTGAGGGAACACCAGAGTTAATGGCGTATAAGCAGGAGGATAAGCCATTTTCATTTTTTCATAAGATGTGAGCAGTGCTGGCAAGGCCAGTATTCAATGCCCTTCCGTAATTTGGTGAGTTGCTTCCTTGAACCATCAGAGTCCATTGTGAGTGTTACTCTGACTGTTGTTAAATAATAAGAAGGGAACCAGGTGAGAGCAGTCCTATCCAGCTGGATAACAGAAGAGAGGCATTGGAGTAAAATGGTATGGTCAACTGTGTTAAAGGTTGCAGACAGCTTAACAAGGTCAAGTGGCTACGAGGGCAGGTAAGAGGCCAGGAACCCTGCAGCGAGTAACACGCTTCCTGATTCCCAAAACTATGTCCACAATCTATAGTGCACAAATCAGGACTGTGATGGAATACCCTCCACTTGCCTGGATGAGTGCAGCTCCAGCAACACCCAAGAAGCTCAACACCATCCAGGACAAAGCAGCCTGCTAGATTGGTATCCCACCCACAAATTATATTGCCATTCCTTCATTGTTGGGTGAAAATTCTGGGACTCCCTCCTTAACAGCACTGAGTGTACCTACACCACATGGACTACAGCAGTTCAAGAAGGCAGCTCATCATCACCTTCTCAAGGGCAATAAGGGATGGGCACTAAATGCTGGCCTAGCCAGCGACACCCACATCCTAATAATGAATTTAAAAAAGGCAAGAAAGGAGAGTTGACTTTTGACAAACAGAACGAAAACTTAGGAATAAGTTAATGTGTGAGCATTTCATCAATTAGCCCCTAATAGTTCGATTTAGTAATTTAGAAACATAGAAACATAGAACATTACAGCGCAGAACAGGCCCTTCGGCCCACGATGTTGCACCGACCAGTTAAAAAAAAAACTGTGACCCTCCAACCTAAACCAATTTCTTTTCGTCCATGAACCTATCTACGGATCTCTTAAACGCCCCCAAACTAGGCGCATTTACTACTGATGCTGGCAGGGCATTCCAATCCCTCACCACCCTCTGGGTAAAGAACCTACCCCTGACATCGGTTCTATAACTACCCCCCCTCAATTTAAAGCCATGCCCCCTCGTGCTGGATTTCTCCATCAGAGGAAAAAGGCTATCACTATCCACCCTATCTAAACCTCTAATCATCTTATATGTTTCAATAAGATCCCCTCTTAGCCGCCGCCTTTCCAGCTAAAACAATCCCAAATCCCTCAGCCTCTCCTCATAGGATCTCCCCTCCATACCAGGCAACATCCTGGTAAACCTCCTCTGCACCCTCTCCAAAGCCTCCACATCCTTCCTGTAATGTGGGGACCAGAACTGCACACAGTACTCCAAGTGCGGCCGCACCAGAGTTGTGTACAGTTGCAACATAACGCTACGACTCCTAAATTCAATCCCCCTACCAATAAACGCCAAGACACCATATGCCTTCTTAACAACCTTATCTACTTGATTCCCAACTTTCAGGGATCTATGCACACATACACCTAGATCCCTCTGCTCCTCCACACTATTCAAAGTCCTCCCGTTAGCCCTATACTCAACACATCTGTTATTCCTACCAAAGTGAATTACCTCACACTTCTCCGCATTAAACTCCATCCGCCACCTCTCGGCCCAACTTTGCAACCTGTCTAAGTCTTCCTGCAAACTACGACACCCTTCCTCACTGTCTACCACACCACCGACTTTGGTGTCATCAGCAAATTTGCTAATCCACCCAACTATACCCTCATCCAGATCATTAATAAATATTACAAACAGCAGTGGCCCCAAAACAGATCCCTGAGGTACACCACTTGTAACCGCACTCCATGATGAATATTTACTATCAACCACCACCCTCTGTTTCCTATCCGCTAGCCAATTCCTGATCCAATTTCCTAGATCACCCCCAATCCCATACATCTGCATTTTCTGCAGAAGCCTACAATCCAACTTTTAACCCAATTTCAATTTTTAAATTTGCTTCTTGTAGTTTTAATAGTACAATTATATTTATTATGCTGCAAGGAAATAATGTCAAGCAAGACATTTTAAATTGTAGCACATCCTCACATCTTATAAAAGAGTGATACAAGCTGTTTCGCTGTTTTTAATATCAAAGTCTATTTTTAAAGAAGTCATTTCAGACATTATGTATATTATAGCTATTAATTGTTGGGTTCATAGCCTTCAAACTCTTGTTCACTTGGATGTGAGCATTTGTAAATAAAATTCCTCATCATAATCAGACAATCCAACTTTTAACCCAAACACTTTTGTAAGCTAGAGATGTTGCACCTGTATTCATCATTACTAAATAATGAATTCATTGTAGCCATTGAGATTAAAGTGGGAGTGGCAGCATGGATTCCAAATTTCTAAGTGATTCAAAGCAGAAAATTGTGATGAGCAGGTGTTTTTCAGACTGGAGACAAGTACAGAATGTTATCCTCCATTGTATTAGAACCAATATTTCTTTTGTTAACATGTATTAACGGCCTGAACCTGAGTAAACAGGGTAGAATACCAAAATTGCAGATCAAAACTTGGAAGTGTAGTCAAGAGTGAAGTGGAGGGTAGCAAATGTCAGGAGGACATAGATTGGTGAAATGCCTGACAAAAAACAATTTAACGCAGACAAGCATGAAGTGGTACATTTTGGTCGGAATACAGAGGAGAGGCAATGTAAACTAAATGGGACAATTTAAGTTGTGTGTGCAAACCCACTGCAGGGGCCTGTAAAATTCTGTCCATTTGAAATTTAATTCATCTGCTCTATGTTTATATTTAGCTTGGGGTGACTTTTATTAGTATTACCAACAAACGTATAATCACATTACGAATTAAAAAAAAAAATTATTCATGGGCGTTGCTGGCTGGCCAGCATTTATTGCCCACCCCTAGTTGCCCTTGAGAAGGTGGTGGTGAGCTGCCTTCTTGAATCACTGCAGCCTATGTTCTGTGGGTTGACCCACAATGCCATTAGGGAGGGAATTCCAGGATTTTGATCCAGCCACTGCGAAGGAACGGCGATATATTTCCAAGTCAGGATGGTGAGCGGCTTGGACGGGAACTTGCAGGTGGTGGTGTTCCCATTTATCTGCTGCCCTTGTCCTTCTAGATGGAAGTGGTTGTGGGTTTGGAAGGTACTATCTAAGGATCTTTGGTGAATTTGGTAAATTGGGAAATGTGAATTAAACAACAGTTACTGCTAAATTCATGGTCATATACAAAGCAATTGCCAAAATATCTGAATAAAGTTATATTTTATTATTGTTGAACTTGATTGTATTCTGAGAATTATACCTACCTCCCTCCCTCACATTGCCATTAATGTTCTCCTTCTTTCAACTTCTAATATTCTCCTGCCCCAAAAGATCTGACTCAATGGACAGGATTTTGCATTCTAGCTTGGCAACATGACATTTGAAGCAAATAAGTGTTCTTGACCTGCAATGGTCAAGAGCTTCAAATTTCTAGGTGTCCAGACCACCAACAATCTGTTGTGGTCCCTCCATGCCGACGCTATAGTTAAGAAAGCCCACCAACGCCTCTACTTTCCCAGGAGGTAAAGGAAATTTGGAATGTCCAGTACGACTCTCTCCAACTTTTACAGATGCACCGTATAAAGCATTCTTTCTGGTTTATCACAGCTTGGTATGACTCCTGCTCTGTCCAAGACCGCAAGAAACTACAGGGTCGTGAACAAAGCCCAGTCCATCACGTAAACCAGCCTCCCCTCCATTGACACTGTCTATGCTTTCACTTGGAAAAGCAGCCAGCATAATCAAGGACCCCACGTAACCCGGACATACTCTCTTCCACTTTCTTCCGTGAAGAAAAAGATGCAAAAGGCTGAGATCATGTACCAACTCACTCAAGAACAGCTTCTCCCCTGCTGCCACCTGACTTTTGAATGGACCTACCTCGTATTAAGTTGATCTTTCTCAACACCCTAGCTATTACTGTAACATTACATTCTGCACCCTCTCCTTTCCTTCTCTATGTACAATATGCTTTGTAGTGCAGGAAACAATAATTTTCACTGTTTACTAATACATGTGACAATAATAAATCAAATCAAATTTATTGTCAGGAGCAGTCACCCAGCAGTGATCTTTCCTATTTGGCAATTAATATCCAAAGTGCCCATCAGCACTGAAGGAGCTGCGATTTCCCCTGCAGCCAAGAAACCGAGAAGTTGCCTTCACCTTAAGGTGCCCTCTCAGCAGCTTTAACAAATCAGAAATTAAAGATGGCCACAGCTGCCAACCCACCATTGTGGAGGAGAGAAGCTGTGCATAGGGAAGCCTATATGGCAGTGGCAGTGGCCGAGTCAGTGGGGTGAAGATTTTCAAAGGCAAGTTGGAGATTGGCCCCAACATCAGTCACTGGGAGGCCTCCTCCAGGCAGCTGACCTTGGGGGCCCATAGGCTGACTGGGACACAGTCTAGTCACTCTCTGATAATTGGTCTTAACTGACCTTTAACTTACCCCAGCAGGTGGCCTCTGCCCCTGATCCCACCTCTGGCAAACTGGTTTGACAGTTGGCAGCATGAAATTATGCTCCTAGCTACCTCTGTTACAGCTCCCATCAGCTCACAAAAATCCTGCCCTTTTCTACAGATACATGGATGCCAATTACCCCCCCCCCTTGCCCCTTCCACAGATTGCCATCTCTTCATGGCTGAAGTTTAGAATCGAGTGTTGAAATTCTGTTCAGGCATGGCGTTCTACTCTTGCTAACATATGGTACTGGCTGTACTCCAGAGATTGTTAGCTGTGACGTCCTACTTTTTAACCTCTTTCCTAACACATTATACTCTTGCTGCAAGAGCATAGATAGAGTCATAGAGGTTTACAGCATGGAAACAGGCCCTTCCGCCCAACTTGTCCATGCCGCTTTTTTTTAAACCCCGAAGCTAATCCCAATTGCCTGCATTTGGCCCATATCCCTCTATAACCATTTTACCCATGTAACTGTCTAAATGCTTTTTAAAAGATAAAATTGTACCCGCCTTTACTACTACCTCTGGCAGCTTGTTCCAGACACTCACCACCCTCTGTGTGAAAAAATTGCCCCTCTGGACACTTTTGTATCTCTCCCCTCTCACCTTAAACCTATGCCCTCTAGTTTTAGACTCCCCTACCTTTAGGAAAAGATATTGACTATCTAGCTGATCTGTGCCCCTCATTATTTTATAGACCTCCATAAGATCACCCCTCAGCCTTCTACGCTCCAGAGAAAAAAGTCCCAGTCTATCCAGCCTCTCCTTATAACTCAAACCATCAAGTCTGGGTAGCATCCTAGTAAATCTTTTCTGCACCCTTTCCAGTTTAATAATATCCTTTCTATAATATCATGTTCTCTGGCTGCTTCCCTCATCCTGCAGAGAGTTCCTCACCATCTCCATGATGTACGCTATTGAAGAATTCTGCTTTTTACACCATGAAGTAGGCTTCCTGAGTATATTAACAGCAATTTTTTATTAACAATTCATAGCTATGAATGTATTTACAGTGGCAGGTACAGGTATCGAACTGACTGTAGTCTAGGTCTTTACCTAACTCTGTCCACCTCTAAACTGCCACTGGCCCTTGATCATATGCCCTCTTACATCACTGCATGGGCAGTACTGTACCCAGTCCCACATGAAGCTTTTATGTACCAGACCATACTGCTATACTTAGCAGGGAAGGAGAGCAAAACACAGGAGAGATGGGTGCACAAGATACAAAACACTGGGGCCCTAGAGGGGCCTGGCCTCAAGCTCATTTCAAAGATGTAAGTTTATCTTCAATGCCGGCACATGCTCAAGCTTCATCAGCAAACTCCCACCCTCAATAGAGCTGTTGTACGCATGCGCGGGCACAAGCAGACCAGTTACATTGATAAAGCTGCAACAAGTGATCTTTTGTGTGGTGGCGTGACAGTTGGGGGGGTGGGTGGGCAAACAGGGCCACAGTGCATGGGGTTCTGCAAAGGGCAGCGGAACGGATGAGTGGCATCATGGTAAGAAAAGAAGACCATAAGGAGAAAGAGGGCAGAGAGCAGGCATTATTGGGACAGTGCAGTAATGTGAGAGGTCAGTATGACTGCTTCACAGTGTAAGGTGCCAGTGCTCACAGTGTGAATGGGACAGTCTCACAGAGTAAGGTGCCAATGCTCAGTGTGAGCACAGGGCAGTGTGAATAACATGCATGATTAAGCGGGAGCATTTAAACAGCGGGGGGGCATTAAGGAGCCTAGAAACAGGAGAAACACTGCAACTCATAATTTCCTTACCAAGTCCCTGGAGGCAGCATGAGCCTTCAGTGGAATGGAAACAGTTATACCAGGAATATGAAGCAAAGATAACATTAGTACATTGAAACAAAAATGTTTTCCAACCACTGGTGGCATAGTGACTTTTCATTTTAGGCATCGTTTGCAGTTGTTAGGGTAGGAGCATTAATAGCAGAAACTCCTGTTGAGAATTGAAAACAGTAAGAAGCCTCACAACACCAGGTTAAAGTCCAACAGGTTTATTTGGTAGCAAATACCATAAGCTTTCGGAGCACTGCTCCTTCGTCAGATGGAGTGGAAATGTGCTCTCAAACAGTGCAAACAGTTTGCACTGTTTGAGAGCACATTTCCACTCCATCTGACGAAGGAGCAGTGCTCCGAAAGCTTATGGTATTTGCTACCAAATAAACCTGTTGGACTTTAACCTGGTGTTGTGAGATTTCTTACTGTGTTCACCCTAGTCCAACGCCGGCATCTCCACATCGAGAATTGAAAAGACATTCGTAGACTGGCCTGGAACTGGTTCACTGGAATTATCATTTCAACCCTAGTAAAGGACAACACCAACAACAACACGGGTGGCACGGTAGCACAATGGTTAGCACTGCTACTTCACAGCTCCAGGGACCTGGGTTCGATTCCCGGCTTGGGTCACTGTCTGTGTGAAGTTTGCACATTCTCCTCGTGTCTGCGTGGTTCAGAATACTGGTTCAGAATATACAATCACATACCACAGAGCCTGAGATGATTGCAATCAATGTTCTTGTCATTTAAAAAACATAATTTACAGAATGTGGGGGTCACTGGCTAGGCCAGCATTTATTTTCCATTCCTAGTTGCCCTTGAGAAGGGGTTGATGAGCTGACTTCTTGAACCGTTGCGGTTTGTCTGGCATGGGTACATCCATGGTGCTGTTAGGGAGGGAATTCCAGGATTTTGACCCAGCAACAGTGAAAGAACGGTCTCATAGAATCATAGGGCGGGATTTTCCAGCCTTGTCGCCCCAAAACCGGAAGATCCTGCTCGAGGTCAACGGACCTTTCCATGGTCCGCCCCTCGTCTGCTCCGATTCGCGTGTTGGATAGGGTGGTAAAATACGCCCATAGAATCATATAGTGCAGAAAAGGCCCTACGGCCCATCGAGTCTGCATTAACAATACCTACCGCTAAAGGCGCACTAATCCTATTTTCCTATGGAGTCATAGGCCGGAACACTACCACCTCGCCCGCCACGGAATCAGTGTGGGCAAGGGTCCAACAACGGAAATCTCCGTTAACCTCGGTCGGGAATTTCTGGTCTTGCCCGAGCAAGGCCGCAAAATCCCACCTACAGTGTCATACAGTGCAGAGAGGCAGAAAAAGATGATGTATTTCCATGTCAGGGTGGTGAATGACTTGGAGGGGAACTTCCAGGTGGTAATATTCCAGGTATCTGCTGCTCTTGCCCTTCTAGATGGTAGCGATTGTGGTTTGTCTAAGGGACCCTGATGTGTTCCTGCAGTGTATCTTGTAGATGGTACACACAGCTGATACTATGCACCGGTAGTGGAGGGGGTGAATGTTTGTGGAAGGCGAGCCAGTCAAATGGGCTGTCTTGCCTTAAATAGTGTTATGTATCTTGAGTGTTGCTGGAGTTGCACTCATCCAGGCAGGTGGAGAATATTTCATCACACTTCTTATTTGTGCCTTGTAGATGGTGAACAGGTTTTGGGGAGTCAGGAAGTGAGTTACATGTCACAGGGTTTGTAGCTTCTGGCCTGTTCCTGCAGCCATGATGTGTATATATAACTAGGGATGGGCAATAAATATTGGCCAGTCAGTGGCATCCATGTCCCATGAATGAATAAAAAAAAAATGGCTAGTCCAGTTCAATGATGACCCACAGGATGTTGATAATGGGGAGTCAACAATGGTAACACCATTGAATGTCAAGGGGCGATGGTTAGATGGTCATTGCCTCACAGTTGTGTGGCATGAATATTGCCTGGCATGAATGTAACCTTCTACCTGCATGGGGGAGGTGGTGGTGCAGTTATATGGTCGCTGAACTAATAATTAAGAGACCCAGGGCAAGATCTGGGGACCCAGTTTCAAATCCCACCATGGCAGATGGTGAAATTTGAATTCAATAAAAATCTGGAATTAAAACTCTAATAATGACCATGAAGCTATTGTCGACTGTTTGTAACAATCAGGTAGGTCACATGAGACTCTTGATCCTGCTTATTGCTCTCCCTCTGTTTACTCTTCTACAATCACCAAAATAATTCCCCTACCTATGGTTAACCTTCTTCTGCAAGGTGACATGATCAGCATTCTGGCTGCCTTCCCTTATCCTCACAGGTACCATAGAATCCCTACAGCCCATTGAGTCTGCAGCAACTCCCCGAAAGAGCATCCTGCCCAGACTCTCCCCTCCTCCCTATCTCCATAACCCCACGCCTTTACTGTGGCTAATCCACCGAACCTACACAACTTTGGTAGCACGGACATTCCAGCCAGTGGACTGACCTGTCAGGTTTGGTCTGAGGCTTTTCCAGGGTTTAGTTTCCATCTATTCCTCCTGTGGAATGATGTTTTAATTCTGTAAACTGTGTCTTATTTTATCAGTAGTTTGTCCTTCCTTGACTATTTTCCAACTTTTCATTCAACTAATAGTTAAAATTTTCGAGCATTTCAGATTGGAAATGTCATTTGCCCAGTTTCTTTTTCAGACAGACTGAAAAATAATTTCGCCAGTATGATTATTCAATACTTGGGTCTTTTCATAGCTATTTTTTTCCCTACATTGGCTGGTGGATATAAATGTCCTTTAAGCAAATAAAAGCTGTTCAATTTTTTCTTACTTTGGTTAATTTGAAGCTGTCATTTGCAGTGGTACAAATTCACTTCTTAAAGATTGAATTACCTTCCACTGACATTATGTCGTCAATGAAAATGGAATATTTATTTCTGGGAGCAGGTTCTTGAACCTAGTGCAAGTTTAAAGTAAGGCTCTAATTTGTTCTGAAATGGAATTAGAGGAAATGGGTCTCGCCTTCTGCCCTATGTATGATGAGTTCCAAACTTAGTGCAAGTCATTGGGAAAGAGTCCAGCAGAGTTCAGGCATTTTCAGATCTTGGTGCGAAGTAGGGAAGCAGAGATATAGAAAGTGAAATGTTCTGGCCCACTTTCATAAACCTGTTAGCAGCTATCTGCATTTAAGATCAAATAGTCTATCTGCTCCCAAATTTGAAAGCATGTTGAATTTTACTTGTACAGATGACTTGAAAGGGAAGTCTGATTTGTTCTTTATAAAGTGAAAATTGAATTTACCAAAAGTAAAAGTTTGTCGTAGGATTTCTCTGCTGATGAGTGGGCCATAAATGGAAAGGGCGAATTTGCATTTACATGGCATCACATGTTCAAGGCAGCACTTATGAATTACTTGTGAGCTACAATCACTATTGCTATGTAGGTAAGTGTGGCAGAAATTTGCATGCAGCAAGGGAGGAATTTTGACTAGGACGCTGAAGTTCCCTGCTTTTCTTTGAATAGTGCATGGTGTACTTTATGCCTGTTTAAACAGCCAAATTGAACCTCTCAAGTGATTGACAGGGTCTTCTTCCTTGGTTGCATTTATGATGGAGTGTGCAAATAAATCCAATTATTAATTTTGGCCTTTATACTTTGGATATACAGTGATGCATTTTTCATTTCTTGAAGGAGATAGGAAATTCTGATCTGCCAACCATGCAAACTTCTGTTGCTGCATATGCTGTAATTAGATGGTAGTTGTTAACTCTCTGTGTATTGTTCACAAGTTGCCATATTAAAGCACAGAATTTGGATCATAAGAGGCCTGAAATTCAACATTGATGCAATGCAAAAGCTATGATAACAAATCTGCAGCCTGTTTTACACTACATGCCATTTTCTTTCCCATTGCATGTTTTACATTAACTCAAAGTTGAATTGCACCACCTTGCTGTGTCTATGGAAAATTCCTATTCACTGTCAACACAGAATTTCTGGGCAAAAGTCAAGAAGTATCAGAGGGATCAAGCTAATAATCCTCTGGTCATTTTAACTCAGTATTACAATGTTTGCCAAATAAAGTAATAAATTAGTGGTAGACGAGGACATGTCTGTGGATTTTATAGATACGGACATCCAGAAACAATTCAGCAAGATCCCTCACCGGCTCCCATTTGTAAAAGGTGAAGCCCATGGAATTGAAGGCACATTATTGACCTGGCTGGACAATTGGTTGGTGATAAAACAATAGGTGAAATTGTAAGCAGTGAAGATGGACGCATAATAATTCAGAGATTTTGATAGATTAATTTAATTAGTCAAATTGTGGCAAATAGATTTCAATATGGGCAAGTATGGGGTCATCCAGATTAGCCAAAAAAAAGGCTGTTCAGAGTATTTTCTAAATGGTGAACAGCTAGAAACTGTGGAAATCCAAAGAAATTTGGAGATACAGCTACATAGATTATGAAAATGTACAGTAAAGGTACAGAAAATTATCAAAACAGCGAATGACACGCTAGCCTTTATATGTAAAGACTTGAATACGAGGGGGTAGACCTTAGGTAATAAAGATTACAAACAAAACGCACTTTCAATTTTATCTATTTTGATTTGATCATTTTTAGAACCTCCAGTCTGGAAAACAATTCTTCACCTCTACTCTTTTTTTCCTGTCAGTCAGCAAACTTCATATCCATACTGCCACTGTTAGTTTTATTCCATGGTCTCAGCTTTGCTGACAAGACCATTATGTGACACTTCATTGAATGCCTTTTGGAAGTCAATATCACATGAACCGCATGACACTCATCAACCCTTTCTGTTACCTTATTAAAAATCTTAAGCAACTTAGTTGCACATGACTTGCCCTGAGGTACAGACTAGCATTCATTAATTAGTCTATATTTGTCTAAATTACTGTCAGTTTTATTCTGAATTACCATTTCGAGTCATCAAGGTTTATACCATGGAAACAGGTTCTTCGGCCCGACTTGTCTATGCCACCCAGTTTTTACCATTAAGCTAGTCCCAATTGCCCAATTTCTATTCTAAAAGTTAGAAAGTCAGAGTTCAGAGTGGACAGAGCAAGCCCTTAATCCATTTCCTTGCTTGCTCCAAAAAACAATTTTAATTGAATCCAATTCATGGTCCCCACAAGAGAGACATACAAGATCCAAGCTGACAAGATAGGGCATTATATCTTAGCTACAAGGCCAGGAAATGGGGATTGCACACTTACATTTCCATCAGGAAAGTCCTGAGTTTCCACCATTGAGGTTAAACTGATTGACCTTAGTTACTGGGCTTATCCTCGCACCATCTTTTTGAACAAGGGTGTAATATTTTCAGTTCACCAGCCCTCTGGCACCACCTCTGTGTTGAAGGAAGATATGGCAGGCTAGAGTGTGGTTAGACCCAAGGGACTGGAGGGGAGGCTTTAGATTGAAGGTGCAGTAGCATTCTAGTTTTGTTACTGAACTGGTAACTAGCTACTCTAAACCTGGCCTCATGGTCCAGCGATAAGAGTTAAAATCTCACCATGGCAGCTGTTAAAGCTCAGTTAGCCAGGCAGTGAACAGTAGAACATTGGAACCAAGTATTTATTCATTGAGAAGCATTGAGAAGGAGAACATGCTCCTGTCTACATCAATGGGGACGAAGTAGAAAGGGTCGAGAGCGTCAAGTTTTTAGGTGTCCAGGTCACCAAAAACCTGTCCTGGTCTCCCCATGCCGACACTATAGTTAAGAAAGCCCACCAATGCCTCTACTTTCTCAGAAGACTAAGGAAATTTGGCATGTCAGCTATGATTCTCACCAACTTTTACAGATGCACCACAGAAAGCATTCTTTCTGGTTGTATCACAGCTTGGTATGGCTCCTGCTCTGCCCAAGACTGCAAGAAACTACAAAAGGTCGTGAATGTAGCCCAATCCATCACGCAAACCAGCCTCCCATCCATTGACTCTGTCTACACTTCCCGCTGCCTTGGCAAAGCAGCCAGCATAATTAAGGACCCCATGCACCCTGGACATTCTCTCTTCCACCTTCTTCCTTCGGGAAAAAGATACAAAAGTCTGAGGTCACGTACCAACCAACTCAAGAACAGCATTTTCCCTGCTGCTGGCAGACTTTAGAATGGACTTACCTTGCATTAAATTGATCTTTCTCTACACCCTAGCTATGACTGGAACACTACATCCTGCACTCTCTCGTTTCCTTCTCTATGAACGATATGTTTTGTCTGTATAGCATGGAAGAAGCAATACTTTTCACTGTATGTTAATACATGTGACAATAATAAATCAAATCAAATTAGATTTATTTATGGAGACATACATTGTCAGATTTGAGGTGCATGATATCCAATCACAATCTCAGCTGCTTCCATGAGCAAAGGTGAATCCACCCTTAGCGTCCACCACATGAATACAATTAAACTCCCAATTTACATGCAATTAACATAACAAGAAAATTAAAATTTGGTTAGTTAAATAATCTGGCCTCTCGGCACAGGAGATGACATTCTACATTTTGGGCAAGGAAGGTTGATTGGGAAGCCATTAACAATTATCACATCATTAAAATGGTACTTACGCTGTTAATTACCAGACTTATCCTTCTGTCAAATTTGACACCAATTAACATGCAAATATAGTAACTTCATCAAAATCAAGGACCAGTTAAGAAAAGATGATGTTTTTGCAAAGTTAACAGTGGAGTAGCACAAATTTGTCAACAACTTTTGGTAATTCGCAATTCAGAGAGTATCTCTTCGACACTTCAAGTTGCTGGATAATGCTCATTCCTGTTTTCAAATTTGTCCATAGCCTCACGCCTCACTCTCTTTGTAGCCTGCTCCAGCCCTACAACCCTCCAAGATCTCTGCAGGCCTGCAATTCTGGCCTCTTGCACATCCGCGATTTTAATCACTTCACAATTAGATGTTGTGTCTTTAGCTGTCTTGGCCCTAAACTCTGGAATCCCCTTCCTAAACGCCTCCACTTCTTTAGCTCTCTGTTGCCCTTTAAATCAGTCCTTAATGCCTGCATCTTTGACCAAATTGTTGGTCATTTGTCCCAGTATCTCATTAGTCCCAAACTTTCTTTGGTACTCCTGTGAAACACTTTGGGGATTTTTATGCAATCAGTGACATCTCTGGTATTGGGTTCATTCTTGGTTCCTTCCAGGTGATCAGAACAGTACAGAAGAGTGGCCATTCAGCCCATTATGTCTGTGCTAGTTTTTTTTTGGAAGAGCTATCAAATTTAGTCCCACTCCCCTGCTCTGTCTCATATAAATTTTACATTTATTTTCAAGTATTTATCCAGTTCCCTTTTAAAAGTTACTACTGAATCTGTTTCCGCTGCCCATTCAGGCAATAATAATAATTTCTTGAAATTTCAGCTCGTTTCTTAACTGTATATTAACTATGTTTATTATTCAGGTAGAGGGTGTTATTTGGGGTTTCACTTGAGTACATAGAGCTGAAACTGTGATTGTGTTTGGAGGCATATGCTAATAATGTTTCACTCTGTAAAATTAAGGGGAGGTGGTGGCATAGTATTCATGTCTCTAGACCAGTGATCCAAAGGCCCAGATGAGTCCTTTGGGGTCAAATGTCACCACAGCAGCTGGTGGAATTTAAATGCAATTAAGAAAATCTAATCTGTAGGTTTCAGGTGAGGGCAAGAGAGACAAAAGGGTCCAGAGGGCCATTTTTTTCACTCAGAGGGTGGTGAGTGTCTGGAACGAGCTGCCAGAGGCAATAATAGAGGCAGGTATAATTTTGTCTTTTAAAAAGCATTTAGGCAGTTACATGGGTAAGATGGGTATAGAGGGATATGGGGCAAATGCGGACAATTGGGACTAGATTAGTGGTTAAAAACTGGGCGGCGTGGACAGGTTGAGCTGAAGGGCCTGTTTCCATGCTGTAAACCTCTATAATGCAAATCAATTAATAAAGCCTCAGTAATGGTTAGAAAAATAACAATGTGCATTTACTGCTTAATATCCCTCATGCATAATGCTCAGGAAAGATAGCGAAGAAAAAGAGGAGGAGGGCAGTGGTTTTGATTAAGTAAGATACTACAGTGTTAAAAAGGGAGAATGTCTTTGAGGAATCAAAGACAGAATATATTTGGTTAGTGTTGAAACAATAGAGGAGCAATCATGCTATTTCCTGTAGTTTAGAGGCCACCCAATGGTGGAAAAGGAGAAACAGGAGAAGATTTGAAAGTATTTACTTAGAGTGACAAGAACTATGAAGGACTTATAATGGGAGATTTTAATTACCCCAATAATGAACGTGACAGTGATTGTGCTGAGTGCAGGATGGGTAGAACTTGTAAAGTGAGTTTGTGATAATTTTTTGAATTGATCTGCTTCCTGTCCAAAGAGGAAGGAAGTATTTCTAGAACCAGACCTGGGGAATGAAATGCCACAATTGGGGAGCGTCTTGGGAATAGTGATCATAGTGTTGGAAAGCTTAGAGTAGTTTTGGAGAAAGACAAGGAGCAATCTAAAATAAAATTGCCTAAATGGTCAATACATGATTCTAGGCTGGATAATGTATTGGACTTTAAAGACCATTTGACATAGTCTAGTAAGCCACTCAGCTGTATGAACTCAGGATGGGCAATAAATGTTGTGCCTTAGAATAACTAAAAAGGATAAACAGAGTGTGAAAATATAATATTCCAGAGTTTGATGCAACAGCTATGAATTCATTTGGAGCTGCTCACACTCCACAACTCTAACATCATCGAAGGTGTGATGGAAAACCCATTTACATTTTGCTACCTCCCTCCTGCCAGGGCTCCTGTTTTGCTTTTATGCTTTCAGAAAACCAAAGTCTGTCACTTAGCCACCTCGACACAGACAGGAGGGAGAGAAAGAGCAAGCTCATATCACTGATGAGGCAGCACTACTGGATCTGACAGTCACAGCGAGCAGCTCAGATACTGACACAGCACAAAGCTAGAGGCTAATGACAAAATGACTGGATCAACACATGGTGAGTCACTGCATATGAGTGGACTGTAGGTAGGCCATAGGAGAGTGATGGCTCATATGCCATCTCACCAGAGGGAGAGTTCTGCTGCAGAGGACTCAGATCAGGACTTTGATGGGACAGCATGCAGGAGCAAGTCGATGATCCATGATGCATGCTGGGTTGCTTAGTGCATTGGCAGGTCTGCCACAAAGCATCTAGTCATTGCCACGGAGTATGGCAGAGTATGTATCCCACATGGCAGAAGACATCATGCAAAGCTTGAAGCCCTCATCCTTTCCACTGTCGAAAGGGTGGCCAATTCTAGGACACCACTAGCGGATCCACTCGAACCCAAACAGAAGACAGGCAACATCTCAGTCCTGTGTTGAAAGCTCAGACCGAAGTCTCAGGACCAATGCTTGGTGCCATGCAAACCCAGATTTCTGCTTTCATTGCTGCAGATACCAGTTCTCCAGCAGATTGATAAGATTGACAGAGGTACTGCCTTGTCAGAGTGGCAGTAGCACTGTGCAGGATAAAGCTGCTGTCCTGTCTTAAGATGAAAACATTTGTGTTCCCATCACTGCCACTCCTCCAGTGCCCTTGCTGATGCATCTCAGCCAACAAGCCTAGGCTGTTGCCATCCATAGCAAAGTGTTGCAGTCCAAAGCTGGTCACTGGAGGCCCAAAGCTGCCCAAAGGTACTCTGGAAGGCACTATCATCTCTCCCACTCAAAGTCAGCAGTCTTAGGGGTAGCAGTGTGCAGCAGCATCAAGGTCAGGCAAAGGCTCTGCAAGGCTAGCACTAAGTGAATGCACAAGCAGAAATTTACATTTTTATTTGCACAGTTGTGTGAATTATTGGATAGAGATTCTATGGAAAGATTTCCAGTGGTGTCTTTTATGGCTGGATGGTGACCAAGGGGACGCTGTAATGGAGCATCTTTGATGGATGTGACAGTGGGGAATGATGGATCCACACTGATCTGAGGAAGCTGTCAAGTGAAATCCAGCCTCACAATCTAATCTCTCCTGCCATCAAGTTACAGAGGATCCAGGATGCCTCCTTCTATTCCTTTTTTTTCCTATTCCTTTTTTTCTCTTTCTCCTTCTTCTTGTTATTAACCTCCCCTCAAGGTGGCCTACAGATGGGTGGAGTAATGAATCATAATTACATGGTTGTGGAAGATGTAGCAGACCGCCATAAACTTTGAAGCTGTCTCTGTTACCATCCCAAACTGTTTAGGTGGCAGAATTGATGTTTGAGGAAACTGATTACCTGCTCTATAATATTATGAGTAATTCCATGGCTGTTGAAGGTCCACTCAGTTTGTATGATTTGATGGCAGAAGGGGGTTCATTCACTTATAGAGGAGGTAGCCCTTGACCTGGAGTAGCCAGCCCTCGATTCTTCTAGTAGGCTTGACTGCTGCAGGATAAATTCATTCACCAAAATGAAGGTCTTGGCATGGTTCCACACCTACTGAGTACTTACTGAATTAAAGCTCTTGTGGCTCCTATCGTTATCCCACTGACATGACAAGCTTGCAGAGCCACATGCGTGCAGCCGATGGTGGTCTGATCAATTGGAAATTCTGCTATCCACACAAGGCCTGTCATCCTTCTTCTCCCTCCTGAGTGCGAACATAGAACCATAGAATCCCTACAGTGCACTGTAGAAAAAAGTAGACTGCATTGGGATACCGTTGAACTTGTATAATGTTTGAAATGATACTTGAAACTTGTACATCTGATGTGCTAAGTGTAAATTTACAAGATGAAAATTTTAAAATTGAGTCTGCAGTCACACCCCAACTGAACATCCCACCCAGGTCCTATCCCCATAACCCCACACTGTGGGAGGAAATTGGAGCATCTGGATACCAAAGGCAGGATTTGAACCCGGGTCCCTGGCGCTGTGAGGCCACAGTGCTAACCACTGTGCCATCATCCACCCAAACATTATGAGTCCCTTTGTCTGGCATGTTTAGGGGCGATGTTCCTGGCCCACTGTGCTCTTGAGTAGCGGAGCGGGCCATGAAATTTAAGCAGGTGGGAAAAAACGGGATTCGTGACCGATATTCTGGCACCTTGGCACTGCCAGCCTGGCACACTGGCTGCGTCCACCAGGCACCCGGGCACTGCCTGTTGGGCACTGGACAGTGCCATGGGGGTGGCGAATGAGGGGGCAGGGCCAGTCCGGGATTGGGGGGAGGTAGGACAATAGGGAATGGGGGATCTCTGCATTGGGGGGTGTGGGCTGCTGGTAGGGCCAGCTCAGAGGCTGGCCATCGCCGTTCGGGGACAGGGAGGGTTGGGGCCGGCCATTGGTTGGGGGGAAATTGGAGGCCAGGGATCGGGGAGGGGTGTGGCCATCAGAAGGCTAGGATTGGTGATCAGAGGCCAGTTCCAGCCATCAGGAGGCCGGCCATTGGTGGGGGCGGTGTTGTATCAGGGCTGGCAATGGCAGAGGGGATGCGCTTGTCAGCTGTCAGTATACTCTAGCCCCCTCTACAGTCTGATACCTGTCGCTTGGGTGAGTTTAGGCTCCCCCTACAGCGGTGTAAATACCTTAATGGACTCTGTAATGCACAGAGTAGCTGGAGGTGATGGTGACCTTCATGCCCACTGGCATTGCAATCTTTGACTTGCTTGAATCATAGAATCATAGAAATCATAGAAACCCTACAGTGCAGAAGGAGGCCATTCGGCCCATCGAGTCTGCACCGACCACAATCCCACCCAGGCCCTACCCCCACATATTGACCCACTAATCCCTCTAACCTACGCATCCCAGGACTCTAAGGGGCAATTTTAAACCTGGCCAATCAACCTAACCCGCACATCTTTGGACTGTTGGAGGAAACCGGAGCACCCGGAGGAAACCCACGCAGACACGAGGAGAATGTGCAAACTCCACACAGACGGTGACCCGAGCCGGGAATCGAACCCTGGACCCTGGAGCTGTGAAGCAGCAGTGCTAACCACTGTGCTACCGTGCCGCCCTCAGTCAAATGAAGTTTCAGGCTTAGTTGCAGGAGGTGGCACAGTTCAGTGACCATATCGTTGTTGAACTCATTGCATCTTGGGTGTTACTCTTAGGTCAGGTGAAGGGAGCAAAATTGGTGTCTGAAAAACGTTCATGGGTAAGGCCTTCTGTGAACAGTCCTCTGCTTTCACCCTTTTACAGAGTTGACCTTCTCTCTATCCTCTGCTCCATGTCCTGGTAATGTTGCAAGCCAAGAGGCACTACAACAAGAGCCCCGATAGCTGGGTCAGGTATTGCTTTGTCCGCAATTTGACTGTAGGAAGTTATCCCAAAAAAAACCAGCACAATACTTCCACAAACTCAGCCTAAGCAACAGTAAGCCCCAAAAACACCTCTACTGAAAGTAATTGACTGATCCTTTAAATAGCATTGATGCAGGGTCTATCTTTGTGAAATGGCATTCACATTAATGCAATGGAACTGCATTATCCAAATTTGGTTGATGGTGTTGCATCAGGTGATAGGGCTTTGTGATGTCAAAATGGCACCAAATCCATTTCTCCTGGTGCACAGAGGTAAATTCCATGTGAGTACCCTACTTATGACAATGTGTTATGCCAACTGCACCAGTAGTTGCTGCCAGTACAGTGCAAAAAGAGTGCTAAGTTTCCATAGTACCATCACCAGTGGCACTACAAAAGCCGCATTTGTGCCTGAGATTTTTCGGTTTAGTCAATATTTTGATCAGATCAGGGTTAGTCTTTTCAAAAGCCAGATTATTAGGGGCTAACTTGAGTTCCAAAATACTTGTTTCCTCACTATATATTTTGCTGTACATAAAAGGAATGCAGATTATCTAATATCTGATTTACATTTATATTGTTTCCTAAATGATGTTCATTTCCAATAAGAAATAAAAAATAGAAACAATTGACTTCCAATTCTCTGGAGATAAAATTCTGTTTCATTGCCATTAAAATAACAATTCCTACATTTACTGTCAAAAGCTGCAGCCTAATTTTTCCATGACAAAGTGGATGAGTTTCCTTAGAACATCTTCTGCTATTTTGTGTAACTTCAGCAGCCACTCTATTTAAATGGCAAAACATGACTGCCAAACTTGCATCCACATTAAGCTTTGCAGAAAACCTCTGGGGACATTCAACATTCCCTTAGTTGCCTTTATAGCTTTAAAAACACTTATAAAGTCTTCGGCTACTAGATTGGACCAAGTGGTACTCATCGTTTTGTTACCAAGATTACATCTGCGCCATGAGCACACATCCCAAATCCCAAATGTACAACAATCCTACACTTTTCCGCAGCTCTTGTTATGGACTATCAGAGCACCCACTTGCGCACAATGCTGAAATAAAAACCGCCACAAAGCAACTGATCCATAACAACTCTATCCAACAGAAAATCCAATATTCTATTAAAAACTCAACTAATTACCCTTGTGCGTTCCATTAGTACCTTCGCCTGGTCTAGTGTTCCAATGCAGTACTACCCCAGTTGTTTAAATGGGCGAAACTGTAGGTGGCCTTGCAAGATGCCATTGGACTGCTCTGCGCTTAGATAACCTGGCTTTGGACTGTACAACCTTGGCACGCATGACAGTAGTCTGGGCTGGCTGACTGATGGGCAACAGCAGGGACATTGGTTGAATGACACTGGTGGGAACATGAATGGTGCCATCCTGAAGGAATAGAGCAGGTTTGAACTTCACAGGGCCACTGCAGCTCCCCATAGCAACTCTTCGATGATCTGCTGAAACACAGACTGCTGGACGACTGTGAAACTCTGTAAGTACCTTTATATATCTGTAACCACAGTGATGATGGCAGCAGTCTGAGCCTGCATGGCAACAAACTGAGATTTCACCCTCAGCCTAGGCTCCTATTGGGCTTCTATTGCAATATCAGACTTTGGGTGTCCTCTTTTTGCTCGACAATGAAACTTTAGCCATCTGACATTGCATCATGTTCAAGTGCACCTGTATTCTCATAAGGTTGGCCGCCACTGCCATGGAAAGGACGGGTTCCAGGCTCTACGCAAAGCCCTGTGTGGAATAAGTGCGCCATTTCTTGATGGTGACAGCAGGCTAGACAACAGGCCTGTCAATATGCTGAGCATTTCATTGTGCATGCCCATCAATCTTTTTCTCCCCATCAAAATCCTCATCTGAGTTCTCTGCAGTGGAACTTATGAACAACCTCTCCCTTCGACAACTGGCATCCGTGCTATCCTTTCCACCTGTTATCTTGCCTGGTGATGCTCCACACATAGATTCTGCTTCTATGCTGCCCTCTAAATTACATGCAGTGCCAGAAACTTAACTGGACTAGCCATATATTAATACTGTGACTAAGAGCCACAGTATTTATATGACTAGTCCAGTTAAGTCTAATCAGAGGCTCAGAATCCTGTGGCGAGTAACTCACCACCTGAATCCCCAAAGCCTGTCCACTTGTGTGAGGTCATTAATTCAACATTGAATCAAAGCTAGCCTCTGTGGCTATCTGTGACCCTTGACTTTGAGCACTTATTTAGAGGTCACCTGGCCCCTTCTGGGAAAAAATAATCCCTCCTCCTGTTTACCTCATACACCAGTGAGTGTATGTGTGAGCATGTGTGTGTGTGTTTGAGATAGAATTTGGGATAAATGCATAAATATATATTCTATTTTATTTAAATTCACACAATCTGATTGCAGATTATTCAAACTGACCACACTTTCATGGATTAAGGAACACACATAGCTTCCTTTTCAAAAAACACACTGATTGCAGACAGTAAGGGAAGGAAATTGAGGGCTCAGTTCTTTCTCATTCCTGTCCGTAATGCAAGCAAATGCAGAGAATTTCATCACACTCCTGACTTGTGCCTTTAGATGGTGGCCTGCTTTTGGGAAGTCAAGAGGTGAGATCCTCATCACAGGATTCCCAGCCCCTGCCCTGCTCTTGTTGTCACAGTATTTAATGGCTTGTCTAGTTCAGTGTCAATGGTAACCTCCAGGATGTTAATCATGGGGAATTCAGCAATGTAACATCATTAAATGTCAAAGAATGACGATTGGATTCCCTCTTGTTGGAGATGTTCATTGCCTGGCACTTGTGTGGTGGGAATGTTACTTGCCACTTATTAGTCCAAGCCTGGATATTGTCCAGGTCTTGTTGCACTTGGACATGGACTGCTTCAGTTTCTGAGGAGTTGCGAATGGTGCTGATCATTGTGTAATCAATGAGCATCCCCAATTCTGACCTTATGGTGGAGGGAAGATTATTGATGAAGCAACTGAAAATGAGTTAAGAGTACGGTGCAAGCATATTTCCTTGGGGAACTTGAAGTGTTGGTGCAGAGGTGGAAGGAGAAGTGATCGGTCGAGATGCTCTGGCTATGATTGAATGAGTAATAGTTGGACAAATTGAGAACAAGTCCATAAAGGGTGGGAGGTGTCAGTGGAGAATGTTACGATTAACCACGTCAACAGTTGTAAAGAGGTCAGGTTTGGATAATGTGCCACAGTTGCAGAAAACTGTGGTCGAGACTTTGATCAGGTCTGCTTCTGGCTGTTCGTGGGGCACATGTTTGATTGCATAGATTCAGACAGAGTTATGAGGAAGATAGTTTTGGACGTAGTAGATTCAAGAACTTTGGAGAAGGAGAGGTTGGAGATGGGATAGTAGTTTGCAAGGAGTAAAGGATGAAGGATGAGTTACTTAAGGTGGAGTGATAATTATAATTTTGGAAGAGAAGATTGTGCGTGATGAATGTCAACAAACATGGGTGCCAGGAACGTATGTTGAGTAGTTAGCACATTAGTGTAAAAATGGTTGAAAGAGCACAAAGTAGACAAGGTAATCTTAAAGAGGGAACGGGAGGGAGGTGAGTGAGAAATTGGAGAGAGACAGGTGTTCAAGATGAGAGTAGGGAAGGGAGGGCGAGAATAGTTTGGTTCACAGTTGAACGTGGGAGAAGTAGCAGAGACAGATACACAACAATCTCTATTTTGATGGCAAGAAAATCTTTTGGCTTATTGTAACTTGTAGAGGTGAGGGAAAGGTGATGGAGGAGGAGTGTCTGTGAGGTAGTTGGCTGTGGAGAAAAGAAGCGGAAGGTTAGATTTGGTCTCTTGAATGATCGTGGCATAATGGTTTTGACAGAGAGAGGAGAGTATTGTAACAACTTGATGACTATATCAACTGTATGTCAGATATATTTAAGTCCACACACGTTGACTTGAAGGAGCGAGACTAGGGGCCATATCAAAGAAAATTATTCAAAGGTTTCCAACACTTTTTGAGCTGCAGAACCCCTAGTGACGTTTCAAGAGTATCCGGGAACCCCAAGCATTCTCCTTTTTTTCTGCCACAACCTAGATACGAACACAGAAATCAAATGTAAAAAAAACATTTTCTAGCTATATCTATGTATATATTAGGAATTAGGAAGAGACACACAATCACAAATAAATTCACCAGCTATATTAACCCCTGGCCAAGCCACCCTCCATTGCCCCATAACATTAACCCCTGGAAGTCGTACCCACTTTTGGAATGGATAATCTGGTAATAATTAAAAAGTTATCTTATTAAGAAGTACTTACATCTTACCTTTTGTCATTTTTAAGGGGCAGAATGATGCTGGAAAGCTAATTCTCATATCAGATGCTTGCACCTCTCTCCCCCTAATCTCATTTCCTCAAAAACAGGCACTCACATTGCTTCCTTACACACACCCTCACGTCTCTCTCCCTCACATCCACACACCAACAGCTTACAAACTAACTTCCATCTCTCAGACACACATTCACCCCTCTTTCATACATGCTCTCACCTCCTTTCTCAGACACACACTCACCCCTATCTCTCACACAGATCCCTCTCCGAAGTCCAAACCCCACCCCAACACTCTCACACTCATATCTCTGAAGCCCAAAACCTCCCGCTCTCTGACACACTCCTCTCCAAGGCCTCTGACCACTCTGTGCCACATACCTTTGCTGCCAGCTCCACTCTCTAGATCAAAGCTCGCTGTTTGCTGTGGACCTTCCGCCCAGCAACAGCAAGATGCAATAAATCAAATGGGCCAATCAGAGAAAAGTGTCATGGATCACTGGATGCTGATAGGCTAACTAGTCAACCTATTGGCATCCACTGCCCCAAGAGGCCTTGTTTTGGTTGGTCTATTTCATTGTGTAATTATTTAAAATGGGTCGGTTGCCTCTTTCAAATCAACTTTTGCCTGCTCCATGGACCCCGGGGGTCTGTGAACCCCTGCCTTAGATGAAAGCTGCTCAGGTTTTTTTTTTCATTTTCAGCTTATAGGGGCTCCTGCCATTTAAATCATTCTTCTTTATTATACTAGAAATCCCAAACAGTGGTTTCTGCAGTCTTTAATGCATAAGAGCACTTTCCCAATGTACAAAGGTACTCTAATGCATCTCAACATTTACACATTGTTGATCATTGTAATGGTCAACTTACCTTTGCAGGCCTGAGCCTTATAATCAATTACTTTGGTAAAAGCACATCAAACTAACAATGCAGCACCTAACTATTGAAACTGACAGAACAGTTTTTTTTGCATTTCAAGTCATGGCAATGAAAAAATTCCAGGGGAGCACGTGGCTATTTCTTTTGAGTTGCCCACTTGGAAGTGGAGCTCCCTCGTGGTTCATCACTTCACTGAAGTGCCAAAAAAGGGTCCGACCACATGAAAACAGTAGGTGGCGGGGGAGTGGTGTTCTAAGTTACACACCCCTGCAGAGGAGTAGGCGAGGGTGATTTGCTGAGTGTTGGCTTGTGACCCACACCCTTATATCAGGCCCAAAAATATCCTACACAACAGGCATGGTGACAGAAATCCCAGGAACAGACACTGCCCGCCATTTTAAATGCCCTCTGCTTCTGCTCCAACACAGACAGAGGCATGAAAACCCGAGCCAAGGGCATCAACTTTGGAAGTAAGGAAACGTTTGAGCAGATCAACAGCTGCAGATGTATCATATTAAATGGAAGGTCAAAGGGTAGATATTTGGGTTTTTCAAAGTGTAGCTGTGAAAACATTATTTGCTACGGCTGGATGCATGGTGAAATTAAGTTGAAAATGAATATTTTCAAATCATCATTTTGTGCATAAGAGCACAAGTAAACTATCACAACCATTCCAGAAACATGCCTGTAATTCATGTCCAGGAACTGAGAGAGCAGGAAAGCGTAAAATAGAGTATGAGAATGAGAAAATCTTGTGTGATTCTGAATGAAGAATCTTGAATGCATTGCTGACTCTAACATGGAAACATTAAAGCACTTGAAGATTGGCGTAAGTAACGCTGACCTACGTATTTAGCATTAATTAAAGGCCAAACTCAGTGAGGCATAGCAGTTTCCAAGAAAGCAAACCACAGTGATTCTGCACATCTCAGAAACTCAAAAGGAGAAATCAGCGGCTTCAGTGGTTTATTTTGAGTCTGAATTCCATTATTCACATCACATTTGATTTTGTAATTCCCCTTGTAAACAAGTTAATACTGTGGGGACTTATTACAACACAACCCTACTGCAAGTATTTTTGTGGACATTACCGAGCGGTAGAAAAAAAAGGCTTTTTAAAAATTAGTAATCTTCACAAAATTGCAATCGGAACAAACATATTGTTAAAATAGATTCAAATATTGGCTTGAACAGGTAGATATTTTCAAATACTGTCATGAATTATTATACACTTGAGTATTCTATGTAATATTTTCAGGAGTCAAAGAAATAACATAGAATCACAGAATCCCGATAGTGTGAAAGGAGGCCATTCCACCCATCAAGTCTGCACTGACTCTCCAAAAGAGCATTTTACCCAGGTCATCCCCTATCCCCATAACCCTATGCATTTACCAAGATTAATCCACCTAACCTGCACATCTTTGGACAACTTATTCAGTTCTCACAAAGAGTATGAAATTAAGTTTTCTATAAGGTTCAGGCTTATAATTTGACATACTGACTTGCACCAGATAAGCAGATATTGCAATTGACAATCTTCCAACCGAAGGGCACAAGTGTAGAGTGAGGCAGGTCACAACTGAACAGCTATGCAACTGAAACTCCCAGCATAGATTGCATGTTTCCCCCCGTTATTATCTGCCATGTTTGTTAAAATTAAATACTCCCTCCTTGTTAAAGTGATGGCTTAATCTAATGTTCAAACACACTCTGGTGTTTCTTGATTCAAAATGCAAGACTTAATCCTTGGTACACTTCAACATGCATATGTCATGATACACTTAGTTGAATTTATTGAATCAGGAGTAAATAAGCCATCTGTTTAAATCAAATGGAGCTTAATACAGTACTTCCATAGCGGTGGTCACTGATTACTGAAAAATGATACTATGGGTGGATCTTGACTTTAGACAATGGCGAAAAAGCGCAATTTCAGGTATGCCGCCCATTAAGCTCCTCCTGATTTTAGTTTCCAAAGTGAAAATCAGGAGAACTGTTTAAAATAAGAACAGAAAATTCTGGAATGATTCAGTGGTTGTGAATTTCCAGCCCTTCCCGCCAGCAGGATCCTCTGGTCCCGCCAAAGGTGATGCCCCGCAGCAGTTTCTGTGATGGCTCAGCTGGCAAACAACACAAATGGTTAATGACTTTGGTGGGACAGGTATTGAAATCTTAGCCAGTAGATCGGCACCTATGGAGTGAGAAATAGATTTAACATTTAAGGTGGATGACCTTTAATCAAAACAAGAAAAAGTTAGAGAGATAATAGGCTTTGAGTGAGTCTGGGGACAGGGTAAAGGTAGGAAAGAACAGAAGGGGAAACATGTGATAGGTTTGAAGGCAGGAAACATTAACGAACAAAGGCAATGATGGTGCAATGCAAAGGTGGCTGAGGGGGATTGATGACATAAGAGGTGCTGTCAATTTAGTGCATTATTTGTTAATCACAATGTTATCACCTCTAAGACCAAATGTAGATTGGGCAATTGTTTTGTGGGTACTTCCGTTCAGTCTGCAAGCTTGACCCTGAGCTTCCCAGTTGCTTGTCATTTGAATTACTCATGCCCACAATGGGGCAACCTCCCCCAGAAACCTTGGGGCAACATCCCCTCCCAACAAGCATTGGGGCAACATTGCCTCCCAGCAAGCATTGGTGTGAACCACCCCCCCTCCCCGCCCCACCCCCCACCCCCACGACATAAGTGGAACCACTTCCAATGGGGCTTCCTAGAAGACCCAGCCTGGCACAGCCCCCAGGCACTGCCACCCTGGTCCTGCCAGAATGGGCGGGAACCTCGTTGTGTCACCAGTGAGAGGTGGGGAAAATCCAGGAATGCGATCACACCAGTGAGATTCTCATTCTTGTGCTCTGGTGGGATTTTTCGCTTGTGCTCCCACTTTTGCCCGTGGTGAATGTGGGCTGAAAATCCCCCCAATCATTTGCTTAACTTCTTGTTGTATAATGATTCCTTTTTTTAATGCTTAATCTCTCCTGTCTTTCACCTCATCAGAGAGAGCTCCCATTTTGTTGTCTTTTCCACCAAATTCCCCTCATTCCTTGCCTCTGTACTTAACTAAAAACTTGCTGCATTTCTAACTTTTTCCAGTTGGAAGGAAAGATAATCAACTTGAAACAATCACTCTGCTTCTTTTTCCACTGGATCTCTCTCCTGACCTGTGAAATATTTTCAGAATGTTGTGCTTTTTGTGATAACCCTCAGAACTTAAATGGGTAATCACCAATTGATCTCCCTGTGGGACTCATGGAATACGAGTTAAAGTTAAAGTTATTTATTAGTGTCACAAGTAGGCTTACATTAACACTGCAGTGAAGTTACTGTGAAAACCCCCTCATCGCCACAATCTGGCGCCAGTTTGAGTCCACTGAGGGAGAATTTAGCATGGCCAATGCACCTAACCGGCGCATCTTTCGGACTATGGGAAGAAACCAAAGCACCCAGAGGAAATCCATGCAGACATGGGGAGAACATGCAGACAGTGACCCAAGCCGGGAATCGAACCCAGGTCTCTGGCGCTGTGAGGCAGCAGTGCCAACCATTGTGTGAGTTCCCATGGTAATAGCCTACACAGGTAGAACACGTCTCCCGAGTCCTTGATAAGGCAGATCCCTGAGTGGGTCCAGTCTTCTATTGTCCCTGATGGGACTCATGCATACACACCATGGGGTTGTGGTTTAACTTTTGCTTTCAGAATAAAACTCTGTTCCTTTCCAGTTGGCTTCCTGAGTTATTACATTTCTATTTTGGATTTCCATCATCCTCAGTTTTTGGATTAGAGCCGTTTTATATGTAGTCATGCCAATGTTGCATTATTGTCCAAAATCAAAATTATCCTCAATCTGTCTCACACCCCAATGAAGTGAGAGTGGCCTCAATCTTGAGGCAGTTCCAGTAGTGGGCATCTCTCCATAAAATTGCATATCATAATGCAGTGAGCTGCACTTAGCAACATACGAACTTCTACTCATTAAAAATTCAAACAGCAGGACACACTGCAAACAATTTTGAGAATAAAAAATCTTCAAACATAATACTCCAAAAATATATCTGTAGTCACTTGCTCTGAACTTCTAAGTGGCATCCTTGTCAGATGATTTCCAAATGCCCTCATAATTTCACTTACATGCCACACTTTTGATGGCATCACTCAATCAATAAATAAGCCTGTGGAATGGTATGGACTTTTCTGAAGAATTATTATCATTCTGCTACCTTCCCACGGTTGGCATCAACATTATTTCAAATCTGTTAGCTTGGAAATAATGTAAGTGTTATGTGAACTGGCAACTTTTCCCCGACCTATCACAAATTATATTACCAAAAGGCTGAAGTGAAACTCGTACAATCAATACAAGCAAGCAGGAGCGGCAGATGGCTCTGATTTGATCTGTGATCTTTTACTTGAGAAGTGAGTACAAATCTACCAGTCAAAAATGTCTAATTAGATATTCAATGATTTTATTTCGACAACTCAATACTCATTTCATTAGATAGCTTTGCCCTTAATTTCTCACAGTCCAAAGAATGAGAAAAATAAGTTAACAAGTTATCGACAATATCAAATTCCTTTACCCCATACTTTAATTCCTTTGATGGAATGAATTATGGGCTAGATTTCTTGACTCTGATTTTGAAGTTAATGAAAATAATAACGGGGAGAGTTATAAAATGGGCTGCCAATGTCCTATCACCCATTTACCTGGCCACATAATAAACAATATACTCGAGCAATGCAGCGGACCGGCAAATGTCAGCGAGGGACCTGTAGCAGGAGTTGTAACTGGCGTCCAGCAAATCGCAACTTTCCCAGGCCATTTTTTACAACATCAATCTTAATTTCATCTCATTAGCGAGCCCAGGATGGTATCGTCCAGGCTCGCTACTGTTCCTCTCCCGACCCCTTCCGGAAGAGGTTCCCACCAACAGGGATTAAAGCTGGTCCCCAACAAAGGAGACCAGGTGTGATCACCTCGCTGGTGGGGACAGAGGCCATTGAGGCTCCCCTGGGAGGTCAGGGGGAAGGGGGGGTGCCCCTTGGGCAATGCCAGCCTGGCACTGGGGTACTCTAGTACTGCCCACTGGGTGCCCTGGCACTGCCCACCAGTCACCAGGCAGTGCCAAGGGGGAAAGGGTGCTTGAGGAGGGGGCTACTGGAGGGATGGGGCTGATCGGTGGTGGAGCTCCTGCTGCCACTCTGCATTCGGGATTGGTGGGGATGTGAGGGAGGGGAGGGGGGGCGTGATCAAGGCTACCCATAGGGAGGGGGGTGGTGGGGCAGGCCTTAGGTTGGGAGGGTCAGGGTTGGCCATGGCCATGGTGGGGGTCGGGGCTGGCCATGGGGGTGAGGTCGGGGAGGCCAGCGATCGAGGGGGATTTGGGGAAGCCAGCAATTGGGGGGGGGGAAGTTCGAGGAAACAGGCAATCAGGTGGGGGGATAACATTGTGAGGACAGTGATCGGGTTGGTGATGCGGGTCGGGGGTGGGGTGCAATGCACATGTGCTGATCTCTCTGCTGACAGATAGGCGCATGCGCAATGGCCTGCTCAACGCACTGATGCCAGCTTCTCAGGCGGATTTAGGCCCCACTCCCCCTTACTGGCATGAATCCCCGAGCAGACTCTGTGATGCACAGTGTGCTGCAAGTTCATTCACCAAAGTACACCCAAAAAACAGGTGAGAACATTTCCCATTTTTCCACCCATTGGGCACTTAGTTTTTTTCTGGGAAAATCACCATCCGCCCCCAGGTCTTTGTAACAGTAAGAGCCCAAAGCATAAAATCACGTGAATGGAACAATACGAAGGAGGAGATTTGGTAAATTAAGTCTATGTGGCTCTTTCAAAGAACAATTTAGTTATTCCCACTCCTCTGCTCTTTCCCCGTGTACTTCTTTTTTCCCTTCAAGTATTTATCCAATTCCCTTGTGAAAGCTGCAATTGAATCTGTTTCTAACACCCTATCAGCCAATGCATTCTAAGGCTCATTAGGCAATAATTTTCAATCCGTGCCCTCTGTTTATCAAACCTTCAACCAGTGCAAACAGTTTCTCTCTATTTACTCCATCAAAAACCTTTGTGGTTTTAAACACCTCTGTAAAATCTTGTCTTAGTTCTCCAGTCCATCATGATAACTGAAGTTCCTTTTGATTTGATTTGATTTATTATTGTCACACATATTGGGATACAGTAAAAAGTATTGTTTCTTGTGCACTATACAGTCAAAACATATTGTTCATAGAGCACATAGGGGAAAAGGAAAGGATAGGATGCAGGATATCATCCCCGGAACCACTCTGGTAAGTACTCTAAAGCCTCCTCAGAAAGTTTTATGTAGGTTTAGCATAACTTCCTGGCTTTTGTACTCTTATGTCTCTATTTATAAAGTCTAGGATACCTTGTGCTTTATTAACCGTAGACTGTCCTACCAACTTCGAACATTTTTGCACAAATACTCCAGGTGTCTCCATATGTGCACCCCGTTTAGAATTGTGCCATTGAGTTTGTTCTGTCTTTCCGCATTCTTCCTAAGAAAATGTGTCACCTCACACTTTTCTGCATTACATTTCACCTGCAATGCGTTTGCTTATTTCACCAGTTTGTCTATGTCCTCTTGAAGTCTATTGCAATTTGCTTCATTGATCATTACCCTTCCACCTTTTGTGTCATCTGCAATTTCAAAATTGTGACCCCTAAGTCCCCCAGGTTCAAATTGTTAAGATAAATCAAAAGCAGCAGTGGTTCTACAGCTGAACTTTTGGGACTACCACTGCATACTTTCCTCCAGCCCCAAAACAGCCCAATTAGTACTGCTTTCTTTTCTATCCATTAGCCAATTTTGGATCCATGATGCTACTGCCCATTTTATCCCACAGATTTTGTTATGCATTTGTTGGTTCGTCATATATTTTATGTTTCTGATTTACATCAGAGCAATGCAAAGATGGCATTAGCTCTAAGTCCACAACAGATATATTTGCAGTGCTTTCAAATATCTCTTCAATTACAAGATGTCTCCACACATGTTCAGAGCTCGGGTCATTTTCATGAAGCTTCTGTCTATTTTAGCCCTCAGAGGCTATATCCAGGTTTAGTCAATCAAGTGCAGTGAACAAAGACCGGTTAGTTAATAGACAAACATGATCAAACGCAGTTCATTTAAAACATTGAACATTACAGGCAGGATTCTCTGGCCATGCTCGCCTCAAAACCAGAGAATCCCGCCCAAGGTCAATGGACCTTTGCATGGTCCACCCCCTGCCTGCTACAATTCCCATGGCAGGCGGGCTGGGAGAATTCCAGCCTACAAGTTTCATGCTTAATATGTGATACATCATCAAGGGATTTTTGAATATTCAATACACAACATCATCTATCTTACCCTCGTCTATCTTCATTGTAACCTCATCAACAAAATGCAATACAGTTCGTCAAATTCTATTTTTCCCGAATAAATCCATGCTGGCTGATGCGCGATAAATCACACGGGAGGCAGGATGTACCCGGGAAATAAAGGCTTTTATTGCCAACAATAACGGAGCTACTATATACAATATACAATCCCAGACTAAAGGGTCACCAGGCAGAGCAGTGACCTTTATACCTCTGCCAGGGGGCGGAGCTAACTGGGGTGTACCATAGGACTATATTAACAGGTAGAACAGCCCAACCCTAACCCCAACAGTAACATATCTACAGACTCATAGTACTGGCCAGACCATGGCTCAGCACTCCTGGTGGTAACCAACAATGGTTCACCACACTGGCTCCCCCTTATTAGTCTTTGTGTGGCCAAAAGACATTCCATTATCTCATGGATTACTATTTCTGAAAGTTTTCCCAATACTGCCAATGTAATATCTGTAAGAAGTAGTTGGGTTGTCTCGTGTGGCTAGGCACAGAAGAGAAAAGAAGAATAGGATGATAGAAAAACATTATCAAGAAATACCCATACTTTGATCTTCTTGACCATCAGAAAGAGGTTCTCCAGAAATGTAAAGCCAATATAACAATCGTTATTTGCTCAATCCATATAGAAGAAGCAAGAAAGACTTTCATTTATATAACAACTTTCACAACTATTGGTTGTTTCCAAGTTCTTTAAAGCCAATTAAATGCTTTTTTTTGAAGCATAGCCACTGATGTAATGTCAGAAACATGGTAGCCTATTTGCACAGCAAACTCCAACAGACAGCAATGTGGCAATGACCAGAGTATCTGTTTTTTGTGATGTTTATTCAGGGATGAAGACAACCTGGACATCAGGGACAATTCCCCTGCTCTTCTTCAAAATAGTGCTATGGGATCCTTTATGCTCGCAAGATGGGGCCTCGGTTCAATGTTCATCCAAAGAATGGGTCTTCTTATAGTGCAGCACTCGCTCAGTACTGCATTGGAATGTCGAGTTCTATTCTTGGTCCCGGAGTGGTGTTCAACACAGCACCTTCTAATTCCGAGACAAGAGTGCTACCAGCCATGACACAACTCTCACATGACAAAGTTAGTGAGACTGGGAAATAAAAGGAAGGGCTATATTTTTAATATCATTAAATCGGGTAACTACTTCATTAGATCAATACATTTAAAATAGTCCCAAACAAAAGAGTTGCTCAATAAGTACTTTCTCTTACTGTATTCAGTGACCTTGAACTACAGGATAGGACAATGAGTAACCTTACTTAAGCATCAGAAAGTGGAGTTTGACTGATGGACATAACACTTGAATGATGGCAACTGAGAAGACACCATCAAGAGTTGCGTAGAACCAACTTGGATATTTGCATGGCCTTGCAGTGCCTGTAAGAAGAATGGATTAGAACTGAGATTTGTTTTGAGCAAGGACTGTACCAGACCTCAAAATAGAGGCAGAAATTTGTGTGGCGTTTTCCCCGTGTCTGCCTGGTTTTCCTCTGGGTGCTCCAGTTTCCTCCCCACAGTCACAAAGATGTGCGGGTTAGGTGGATTGGCCATGCTAAATTAACCCTTAGTGAACCATGATGTGTCAGTTAGGGGGATTGGTCATTGTAAATGCATAGGATGGAGGCAGGGAAGGCTACTCTGCTCCTTTCTACTTACCCTCTATGGGAGCTGCATATTTCTCGCCCAGGCGTCTGACCCGTAGCCACTCCTGGAGTCCTTCAGTGCAGTGCGGCAGCATTGGAGGAAGTGAAGCCATCTCCCCTTTTACAGCATGAGATGCCATAAATGGTAAGTTTAAATGTCCCAGCCACTTTGATGGGAGAGAAGATAAGTGTACAAGATAAGTGTGCAAGGTAAGGGGGTTGGATGAGACAGTAGGGGAGGATGCAGTTCAGATGGTTAAGGTGGTCAAGGTGGTTAACTGGTAGGGTGGGTGGGAGGGTAATCAGGGATAGGGTGCTGGTTGCAATGTGGTGGGGTGAGGTGTAATTGGGGGGATGTAGGAGTTTTTAAGGAGTGGAGGCTATTTGGGTGGTCCAAGAATCAGGGGCTGGGGGTGTGGTTTGAGATCAACTGGGGGAGATGGGGAGGTCAGAGCAGTCAGTATGATAGTTACTTGAAACTTCAGATGGTTCCAAGCACAGGGAAGGTCTAACCTCCTGAGAATTCCTGTTCAGTCCTTGCATGTGGACACCTGGGAGATGCCCAGTGCACCCTTTAGGCTATCTCTGGGGAACAATTCTCTGGGAACTGAGGACCATTGTATTGTGCTCTGGTAAGCATTTGTTTTCACTTCACTAGTTCAAACTTTTTCTCAATTTTTCATGTCTATTGATTCTGCTATGACCAATATTTATCTGATTTTATTTCTCTTGTTCCTTCCGTGTGTTAAATGTGTCATGCTCCATTCTATTCCTTTTCTCTCTCTCATTGTTCTAAAGCCAAGATCATTTGCACTATCTCTTACATTTTTCAACTATGTCTTTGTCTTTCCTTCCTCCTCCAATCTTAAGAGTTTTTTTTAAAAGCAAGCCCAGTGCTATATATTCATTTAAATCTCTTTTAACTCATGATGTTGCTGCCCCACAGAGCCAGTGACCCAGGTTCCATTTCCGGCTTATGTGGACTGTCTGTGTGGAGTCTACGTGTTCTCCCCGTGTCTGCATGGGTTTCCTCCGGGTGCTCCGGTTTCCTCCCACAGTCTGAAGAATGTGCTGGTTAGGTGCATTGACCATGTTAAATTCTCCCTCAGTGTATCCGAATAGGCGCTGGAGTGTGGCGACTAGGGGATTTTCACAGTAACTTCATTGCAGTGTTAATGTAAGCCTACTTGTGACACAATAAATAAACTTTGCAGGGAGGTACCCAGCAAAGTGGGCTTGGCTTTTTCAACTGATCCCTCAATTTCCTTTGAAATTATCTGTTATGGACAGGGAAGAGAGATAGACTGAGACCCTCAATTCCCTTTCCCTTCTGTCTGTAATCATTGTGGTTTAATTTTGATAAGGTTTTTGTGTGTTCCCATCCACCACCCCACCAATTATTGTACAGACTTTGGTGGACTTAAACAAGGAGTATTGTTTATTCATGCTCTCACTCAGGAAAGCTCTATCACTATGTCAATCACACAACACAGCCCCAAGACAGATGCAACTCAAGACAGTAGTGCACTTCTACAAATATTACAACCAAACAGAATATTTGGCAACTCATGTGTCTTTGAGTGTTCTGTCCAGGAGGGAGCTATTCCCACTCTAGAATTGAAGTTCAGATAAGTTGTTAGTCTGGGGTCAAACCCCGAATTAACTGCCGGGTTCTTTGGAAGTAAAAATTGTCCAGCAGGTCGTGTTGATGGGTCCTGATGGTTATTGTAAATGGTCATAACTCCTCGGAGGCAAAGGTCCCGTCACCATAAGTTCCTTTATTTACAATACAAGCTATGCAACAGAGGGCTCTCTGTGTGCTTCCTGTTTCAGCAGGCAGAGAGACTGACACACCTGCTTTAAATAGGGAACATGAGGCTCCCTGATTGGACCATCAATTAGGACTCATCAGGGAGTTCATACTCTAGTAAGCCAACCTCATTAGCCTGACTGAAGTCATTACACTCCTACCCCCCAAAGTCCGAGGAATCCTCTCAGTTTGCTTTCCTCAGGGGGCTTTTCGTCCATTTGCGCGCCGGGTCTGGATCCTCCAACTCGACCTCTGATGTCAGCGGGTGTTTCAGTTGGGCACCCATCTCTTCCACAGCGAATGCCAGAGGGTTGGTTCCTCTTCCACTTCTAGCAGTAGGGGAACCGCTGCAGCTTTGTCCCCGTGTCCATCTCAGACTCTGAGGTTCCCACCAGGGGTGCTGGAGAGACGGGACTGGTCCATTGAGGGAGACCATGCTTGTCCCGAGGACTGCAGGGCCAACTCGGCTCAAGGAACAGGTGGAGGGTTTGAGGCACGGATCTGGTTCAGGTGTTTCCTTACAATGGCCTCGCCCATGTGTACTCAATAGGATACTGGTCCTGTCTTGGACTCAACTGTTCCCGTTATCCATGCAGGTCCATTTATGTAATTTCTTACCCAGACTTTCTCACCGGCATCAAAGTGCCTTTCTTGGTGAGTGTTGTCATGGCCCTTGCATTGGTCTTCTTGGTATCTTTCCACCTTCCCTCTCGGGTTTGGAAATAACAGGCTCAGTCTGGTGCGGGGTCGCCTGCCCATCAGTAATTCTGCTGGAGCTATTCCCGTGGTGGCCAAATAGCCAGAGCAAGAGTTTAGTCTCTAATGATGCAACTGGCTGTTTTCTCAACCCAGCTTTTAAGGTCTGGACTGCTGTCTCTGGTAGCCCATTTGATGCTGGGTGGTATGGTGCCATCTTGATGTGCCGAATCCCATTCGATTTCATGAATTTTGTGAACTCTAGGCTGGTGAAAACTGATCCAATGTTGGAAACTAACACCTGTGGCATCCCGTGTTTTGCAAACGAGGTGCGCAGTTTCTCAACGGTTACTGTTGTGTTTGCCGAGTTCAGTTTGTAGGCATCCAACCATTTGAAATGAGCATCTATTATTACCAAAAACGTGGACCCCATAAAAGGGCCTGCAAAATCGACATGGAGTCGCGACCATGGTTTACCGGCCATTCCCACAGGTGCAGCGGGGTTGCTGGTGTGCTTTCTGCTCCTGTTGGCACTTCTGGCACTGTCCCACCAATTCCATTATGCCCGCATCCAGACCAAGCCACCAGACATAGCCCCTGGCCAGCATCTTCATTTTTGACACTCCGGTATGCCCATGGTGTAGTTCGGCCAGTATGGCCCGACGGCCCCGAGTTGGGACTATGACCCGTGCTCCCCATTGCAGTGTCCTGTCTTCCACAATGATCTGCTCTCTTCTGCTCCAATATGGGCGGAACTGTGGCTGGACCGATGTTTCCAACTCCCCTGTTAGCACCAGGCGCTTCACCTTCGCTAATACAGGGTCTTTTTGTGTCCACTGGCGTATACTGTGTGCGGCCGCCGGGAGGGTATCCAAGAAGTTTAGTGTCATCACCTTTTTTCTACTCTGGGTACCAACAGTGGGGTGTCCGGTAATGGTAATCTGCTAAGGGCATCGGCGTTTGCCCTTCGGGTCCCCAGCTGGTGCTCCAACCGATATTGGTATGCTGCCAGAAATAATGCCCAGCGCTGGATCCGGGCTAAAGCTATTGGCGGCATTGCTTTGTCCTCCTTGAGTAGGCCCAGCAAAGTTTTGTGATCCGCGACGATCGTGAATTTCCGTCTGTATAGGTACTGGTGGAATTTTTTTACTGCGAAGATTACAACCAGACCACCTTTTTCAATTTGGGCATATTTTTGTTCTGCTATTGCCAGGGCCCTGGAGGCATACGCTATTGGCTGTTCCTGTCCGTTTCGCCATCTGTGTGCCAGAACCGTGCTAACCCCGTATGGGGACGCGTCACAGGTGAGCACCAATTCCTTCTTGGGGTCATAATATGCCAAAACATTTTCCGATGACAGTTGCTGCTTAATTTTGTTTTTGGCGAGCAGATCATTCCCAGGCTTGCCCCTTTTTTAGCAACTGGTGGAGGGGATCCAGAATGGATCTGTATGAATTTTCCGTAATATGTCACCAGCCCTAAAAATGACCGTAGCTCCTGAATGGTTGTGGGGGTCAGGGCATCTTTTATTGCTCGCATCAGATCCTCGAGAGGATGTAGGCCCAACTTATCTACTTTGTCCCCGAGGTCGGTTACTTGCGGTGTTAAAAAGACACACTTCTCTCTTTTCAAATGCACACCCGCTGCTGCAAATCTCCTAAGGGCTTCCTCCAAGTTCTGCAGGTGTTCTACTCTTGTTTTTCCTGTAATGAGGACATCGTCCAGGGAAATGGCAACCTGTGGTAACCCCTGTAGGATGCTCTCCATGGTTCTCTGGAATATAACACAAGCTGACAATACCCCGAAAGGTAATCTTTTATACTGAAAAAGGCCTTTCAGCGTGTTTATTGTAGCAAAATTTTGTGAATCCTTGTCCAGCTGTAGCTGCAGGTATGTGTGACTCATATCCAGATTTGTTAATAGGAGCTTTGCGTAAAGATCCTCGATCCGGGAATTGAATATTTATCCATTTGTGAAAAACGATTTATCATTTTATTTATCATTACCAGGAAATATGATAGGATGAGGGATGAATTGGCTAAGGTAGACTGGGAGAGCAGGCTGGCAGGTAGGATAGCTGAGGAACAGTGGAGGATTTTTAAGGAGATCCTTTTCAGTTCTCAGCAAAAATATATTCCAGCAAAAAACAAGGATTGTAAGAAAAGGGAGAACCAGCCGTGGATAACGAAGGAAATAAAGGAGAGTATTAAAATAAAAACAGCTGCGTACAGAGTGGGCAAAAATAGTGGAGAAACAAGTGATTGGGAAAAATTTAAGAAACAACAAAGAGAGACTAAGAAAGCGATAAAGAAAGGAAGGATAGACTATGAAGCTAGGCTAGCAATTAATATAAAAAATGATAGTAAAAGTTTTTATAAATATATAAAAAGGAATAGAGTGGCTAGGGTGAATGTTGGACCCTTGGAGGACGAGAGGGGGGAGTTAATAGTAGGAAATGAGGATATGGCTGAGTCTTTAAATAAGTTTTTTGTGTCGGTCTTCACGGTGGAGGACACAAATAGTTTGCCAAATATTAACGATAGAGGGTTGGCAGCAGGAGAAATACTTAATACAATTAATGTTACCAGAGAGGCAGTGCTGGGTAGACTAATGGGACTGAAGGTGGACAAGTCCCCGGGTCCGGATGGAATGCATCCCAGGGTATTGAAAGAAATGTCAGAGGTAATAGTGGATGCGTTAGTGATTATTTATCAAAACTCGTTGCATTCTGGGGTAGTGCCGGTTGATTGGAAAACGGCTAATGTTACGCCGCTGTTTAAAAAAGGAAGGAGACAAAAGGCGGGTAACTATAGGCCGGTCAGCTTAACGTCTGTAGTAGGGAAAATGCTGGAATCCATTATTAAAGAGGAGATAGCAGGGCATCTGGATAGAAATGGTTCGATCAATCAGATGCAGCATGGATTCATGAGGGGAAAGTCGTGCTTGACGAACATGTTGGATTTTTATGAAGATGTGACTAGGGCGGTTGATGGAGGAGAACCGGTGGATGCGGTGTTTTTGGATTTCCAAAAGGCGTTTGATAAGGTGCCCCATAAAAGGCTACTGAAGAAGATTAGGGCACACGGAGTTGGGGGTAGTGTGTTAAAGTGGATTGGGGACTGGCTATCCGACAGGAAGCAAAGAGTCGGAATAAATGGGTGTTTTTCCGGTTGGAGGAAGGTAACTAGTGGCGTGCCGCAGGGATCGGTACTCGGGCCGCAACTATTTACCATTTATATAGATGATCTGGAGGAGGGGACGGAGTGTAGGGTAACGAAGTTTGCAAACGACACAAAGATAAGTGGAAAAGTGAATCGTGTGGAGGACGGAGAAGATCTGCAGAGAGATTTGGACAGGCTGAGTGAGTGGGCGAGGATATGGCAAATGGAGTATAACGTTGAGAAATGCGAGGTTATACACTTTGGAGGAAGTAATAACAAATGGGATTACTATCTCAATGGAAACAAATTAAAACATGCTACCGTGCAAAGGGACCTGGGGGTCCTTGTGCATGAGACGCAAAAGCCCAGTCTGCAGGTACAACAGGTGATCAAGAAGGCAAATGGGATGTTGGCCTATATTGCGAGGGGGATAGAATATAAAAGCAGGGATGTCTTGATGCACCTGTACAGGGCATTGGTGAGGCCGCAGCTGGAATACTGTGTGCAGTATTGGTCCCCTTATATGAGGAAGGATATATTGGCATTGGAGGGAGTGCAGAGAAGGTTCACCAGGTTGATACCGGAGATGAGGGGTTTGGATTATGAGGAGAGGCTGAGGAGATTGGGTTTGTACTCGTTGGAGTTTAGAAGGATGAGGGGGGATCTTATGGAGACTTATAAGATAATGCGGGGGCTGGATAGGGTGGAGGCGGAGAGATTCTTTCCACTTAGTAAGGAAGTTAAAACTAGAGGACACAGCCTCAAAATAAAGGGGGGTCGGTTTAAGACAGAGTTGAGGAGGAACTTCTTCTCCCAGAGGGTGGTGAATCTCTGGAATTCTCTGCCCACTGAGGTGGTGGAGGCTACCTCGCTGAATATGTTTAAAGCGCGGATGGATGGATTCCTGATCGGTAAGGGAATTAAGGGTTATGGGGATCAGGCGGGTAAGTGGTACTGATCCACGTCAGATCAGCCATGATCTTATTGAATGGGGGGGCAGGCTCGAGGGGCTAGATGGCCTACTCCTGCTCCTATTTCTTATGTTCTTATTTGTTTGAAATCGCCAAAGACGCACCGAGCCATCTGGCTTCAAGATCGGTACCACGGGTGCCGCCTATTCTGAAAACTGGACCAGTTTTATTATTTCTTCGTGCTGCAATCTTTTAATTTCTGTGTCGACCTTTTCCCTTCATGCAAATGGCACTGGCCGGGCCTTGCAAAATTTTGGGACTGCCTCTGGGTCGATGTGTAATTTCGCTTTAGCTCCTTTAATTGTTCCAAGCCCTTCCTGAAAAACCTCCAGGTATTTGCTCAGAACTTCACTCAGGCGACCATTTTCCAGCTGAAAAATATTTGCCCAATCTAGCTGGATCTCTTTCAGCCAATTTCGTCCCAATAGGCTCGGTCCCGAACCTTCCACTACCATCAATGGTAGCCTAACTAGTTGTTTTCCATAAGCAACTGGCACATGGGTTGTACCCATCACTTTCAGTGGTTCCCCCATTTAGGTCCTCAGCCTTGCCGAAGTCTTGGTCAGGGCTAAGGTTTGGAGCCCAGTGCATATCCTGTTCAACACCGTTTCCCCTGTGACCGATACAGCTGCGCCTGTGTCAACCTCCATTAAAATTGGACGTCCGCTCAGTCTCACTGACAATTTGATGGGTTCTGATTTTGTCATCACTATGCAAAGTAGCTGTTCCTCGTCGGAAATAGGTAGAGCTTCCAGGTTGTGCATTCTCCTGTCCCTCAGCCTGCGTGTTCTTTTCGGAATTGTTGGTTTTGGAACCTTGTTTTTCTTTCGTGCCTCCTGACCATTGCAATCTCGTGTCAGGCAGGGCTCTGCAGGGACTGCTGTCACTCTAAACTTAATCCAGCCTTGTCCAGGTGCGGGTTTTGTAGGTGGACCTGGGCTCCCTGATATTTGAATCCTTCCGGAGGGCCACTATGTAGTGGCCTGCCCTGTAGTGGTAGTCCGCTAACCCAGTTGCACTGGTGTTGGCGTCTACCTCCATCGGAATACCCTGTAGCTCATGCGCTCCGCTTGCCGCTTTTTCTAAAGACAAAGCCAGCTGTAATGCCTGTTTACAGTCCAGCTGGGCCTCCGCTAACAGACGTTTCTGTATGGCCATATTGTTGATTCCGCACACCAATCGGTCACGGAGCATCTCAGTTCATGTCACCTCGAATTTGCAAGACTCTGCCAATCATCTTAATCTTGTCAGGAAACTAGTGATTGACTCCCTGATCTCTCGGAATGCCGAGTAAAACCGGTACCATCACAGGATCAGAGGTGGCTAAGGGTTGTAATATTCTTTTACTAAATCCATCAACTCCTGGAAGGTCTTTGTGTCCGGTGCCTCTGGGAAAGTTAAACTGTGCATAATAGCAAAAGCTGCCGGTCCACAAGCCGTCAGCAGGCTAACCCATTGTTTTTCATCTGAGGCTATGTCGTTAGCCCTGAAGAAATACTTGATCCGTTCCACATATTGGGCCCAGTCTTCACTGCAAGGTCAAATGAGTCCAACTTGCCGAACAGCAGCATGTTTGTCCAGCAATGGCTTACCCTCAATATGTGTGGTGGTTAAGCAAGTTCCTTCAGGTCACTTCTTTTTTTCCCCATCGCCACTGTAATAACCCCTGAAGGTCTCGTCACCATAAGTTCTTTGCAATACCAGCTATGCAACAGAGTGCTCTCTGTGTGCTTCCTGCTTCAGCAGGCAGAGAGACTGACACACTTGCTTTAAATAGGGAACATGAGGCTCCCTGATTGTGTCATCAATTAGGACTCATCAGGGACATTTTATTGTGTTCAAGCCAAATAAACAAAATCAACTTAACTTAGGGACAACTCGAAAAGGGCAGCTCCCTAAAAGGAGGGGAACCGCCTGAAACAAAAGACAAAGTGGAAAGGAAACTTAAAACATCAAATTAAAATGTGATTAAAGAATCAATAATACACCCCAGTCCCTGCGGTGCCCAGCGGGCATGGAAGGCATCAACCGCATGCTCCCTTTCCAGAAACCCCCAGCTGCGAATATAGCCATGGTAGAGGGGCAGACAGTCAAGGTGGACGACCCCTTCAATCACCCGCTGCCTGGATCTGTAGATGGAATGCCTTGCAAGGCCCAGGAGCAGGTTCACAAGGGGGTCCTCCTTCTTCCCCGCCCCCTCCGCACTGGGTGCCCCTAGATCAGGAGTGTGGGACTGAAGTGCAAACAAAACATCAAAAAAAGATTTTTGAGGAAACTGAACAGGTTGTGCAGCCTATAACACAGAACATAGATGCGGTGCACGGACTCCACGAGGTTGCAAAAAGGCCACGCTTGGGAGCCCGTGAACTGGTACAACCTACGATTGGACGGTACTGCTGCGTGCAGCACCCTCCACCCCAGGTCCCCAAGATAGTGGGGGGGAGATCCCTCTGTAGAGGGACCTCCAGTGGGAACCTCCGCTGCCCGTTGGCAACAAGGCCCGCCAAAGTGTATCCGGGTGATGGGCGAGGATGCGGTAGTAGAAGGTGTGCAGAAGCAGCCCGTACAGGAAACGCCTCTGTGTGGTAGCAAAGGGCACAGATGGCATTTCCACGAGGTGGCTCAAGCTGTGGGGCACCTGACCCAGGAGGGGGCGGTCTAGGTTTAGGACCAATGTGAAATTCCGTCCGAGCAGGGGTACGCTCGGGTGGGATCCCACCGCACAGTTGTGCCTCCTCGAGACCACGTGTACCCTTGGGTCCGAGCACGACCATCCTAAGGTCTTGAATGGCTTTGGTCATATGCTGGATGGCCACCCACACGTGCTCAACGGGCTCCTGGGTGTTCATCCAGCCCACTCCTCCACCATCCAGCACGTCCCCAATCCTGGTCACCCCGTCGTCCACGGCCCTCCTCTCTACCAGCCACCTGAACTTACATGGTTAGAGGAGCAGATTCCTGAGCAGCGGCTCTTGCATGATAGCCGCTACTCCTGACGGGGGAGAGCTGCATCGTGAGGCTACCGTGTTCCAGACTGTGAGACGGTCCTGGTAAGAGACAGGCAAGGAGGTCTGAGGACTCCCCAGATTTACATACAGGAGCTGCATGTCATAGTTCAGGCCATGCACCTGGCATAAGAAACACGCCGCCAGGGCACACCATCGTGGAGGAGTCTCGACGTAAAGGTATCTCTGCAGGATCTGGAGGTGGAAGGTCGCCACCTGGGTGCGAAGGCACGCCGGTGCCTGACTGCCCTCCCCAAGCAGGAGATGCAGAACCTTAGCAAGGACCCAGTGCAGTCTGTTGTCCCAAAAGAACCGGACGAGGGTTCTCTGGATGTTTGTGACAAAGTCAGACGGAGGGATCACAGTGACCAGTCAGTACCACTTCATGGAGGCGATCAGCTGGTTTATGATGAGAACTCGTGCCCTATAAGACAGCACTCGGTGCAATCCTGTCGAGCGACTCAGGCGAGCGGTGATTTTGGTCTCCAACTCCTACCAGTTTGCCGGCCAGGATTCTTCAGCTGGGCAATGACGAACTCCCAAGTAGAGGACGCTGGTCCTGCTCCAGGTGAAAGGCCTGGATTCCTCCAGGAGGGAGTCCATCTGCCACGGACCGACCAGGAGTCCGGAGCACTCGGCTCAGTTGATCCTGGCAGAGGACGTGGCGGAGTACACAGCCTGGCACTCTCCTCCACAAGTCAGCTTGGTCCATGAACATGAGGATCACATCATTGGCGTAAGCCGACAGGACCACCTCGATGCCTGGCCCGCGCAGAGTCAAACCCGACAACCTGCTCCGCAAGAGGCGCTAGGACTCATTGGGGAGTTCATACTCTAGCAGGCCAACCTCATTAGCCTGGCTGAAGTCATCACAAACTAGAAGTCAGATTTCTCACAAACAAACTTGGAGCTGGTCAAAGCAGGTTAGAGAAGGCATTTAAAAGACTTTAAGCTTCACAGGTCCCACTGAGGCCAGGTGACACAGATCTTTGCAGATGGTTGTCATTGCTGGTGTTCTGCAGACTGCCCCACTCTCAATTTTCGGATGTAAGGATTTTAATATCAGAGGGCAGTTTTGATCACATGATGAATGGCTATTAATACATAATAGGAAGCAAATGATAATCCTTCGTATTGAAGGAGTTTCAGTTACATGGTCCAAAACCATTGATATACAATGAAAGGTAGATAGCGTCCTTTCATACTTCATTATGGTTAGGCAATCTCAATAAGTCTCTTTTGTTACATGACAAACTGGGAGTCAGACAGCATGAGAATCCTTCCTACTACAAGGAAAACAAAAGGAATTTCTCTTAACTTTTTTTACATGATTTCTTGTGATGCAAATGGGAAAAAGGTATACACATGCTCTTCCATTCACCCTTGAGTTTTCACACACGGTAATTACAGTTTTCCCTTTTCAGGTATATCACCATCACCACACCCTCCACCATTCTCTCCCCCTTGCGCCCCACTCTAGCCTCACCACCACCCCGCTGGGCCTTTAGTTGGGGTGACATTATTCTTCCCTGCAATGTGGATAATCTTTCAATTTAATGGTCATAGGAACAAGCTCCAGCAGAACAATCTGACATTGGTCTCTTTGAATCTTTCTAGAAACTTCAAAGGGTGATGGCCCATGTATATTCAGTTCTCTTGGTGTACATTGATAAAATGGACCACAAATTGCTGGAGAACTCACAGGAAGCCTCGGGTTTCTTTCCCTGATGTGGAGTACATTTTCTGATGTTTCTTCAGCTTTCTGGAGAAATAACCACTGGGGGAGGTGGACGGAGGGCGGGAGGGGGGCGGGGTGGGGGGGGGGGGGGTGCGGGTGTGGACGGTTGGGAGGGAAGCAATAAGTGATCTCGGTTTCCGAGAGTAGACTAGGTGCATGGCGGGAGGGAGGCCATTAAAGTTTATTTATTTGTGTCACAAATAGGCTTACATTAACACTGCAATGAAGTTACTGTGAAAATCCCCTGGTCGCCACACTCTTGCGCCTGTTCGGGTACACTGAGGGAGAATTTAACATGGCCAATGCACCTAACCAGCACAGCTTCTAGACTGTGGAAGGAAACTGGAACACCCGGAGGAAACCCACACAGACATGGGGAGAATGTGCAGACTCCGCACAGACAGTCCACACAAGCCGGGAATGGAACCCAGGTCTCTGACACTGTGAGTCAGCAGCGCTAACCATACCACCCTGCCTTCTCCGACCATGTAATTGTGCCTGGGTCAAGGTGGGCAGGATCCCAGCGGGAATCCTGTCTATTCAATTTTCTGCTCCCCCCACCCCACCTGGGTGGAACATAAAATTCTGACCCTGAAGTAGAGTGGCTCTTCAAATCAGTGGCGTTGAATTTTGGGCCAGCCGGCATGGGTTTGTTTATTACTATAGCTTTTAATTTCTCAATAGCCATTTGGCATGCCACTTTCCGCGATACCTTGGAGGTTTTCTTTCATCAGTGGAGTGACTGGGGTGCTAAAGTTTGGGACAAACCTGCAGCGGAATCTGCACATTCCTCGAAACCACAGGATTTCTCTCTTTGTTCTGGGCATGGGAAAATGGCGCACAGTTCCAGTTCCCAGGGTAGACTTTGTCTTTGTCCTGCCATGTGCCTCAGGTAAATCATCTTTGCCTTGGCAAGCTCGCTTTTAGCCAAGGTTAGCCCCTTGTAGGTGCTGGACACTGCCTCAACTGGTTCCTACAAATTTTGTTAAAATTCCTGAGCATGGTGGCTACATTCTTCTGCTGCTCTTCTGTCAGTTGAGTTAACGGGACTTCTACGTCTTGCGAAATTTCTGTATTTGCCAGCTTAATAGCTGAGGGTTCAGTGAGGTATCTCCAGTCCCTCCTCCTCATCTGAGTCCCCCTGGCTGCTCTTGGTATTGCTACCCTCTGGCAAACACTCACTGGTTGATTAGGCTCTCAGCTGTCGTATTTCTTTAGCATGTTAATGTTTGATAACCGCTGCTGCTTTCTGCTGTCAGGCTACTTCACTAATCCTTTTGTTCACACGATGCGGGCCACTGAAATTGTCCCTTCAGGGATCATTTGACAATGGCAGCAGTACAAGAAGCTGCTGTCCTGGCTAGAGTGGGCGAGTCACAGCTTGTCTGTCTGTCTGCTTTTTTATCATTTGTTGTGAGACTTTAAGATGTTCCTTGGCCACAGTACAGACATTAAAGATTCATTCCTAGAGGAGTAGTCCCTCTATAAAGACATACTCCAGATTTGAAGTGTCCTCATTGAGCTCCAGAAACTTTCCCTTTAAAAGTTTCAGGGGGCCTTCCACCTAATGACTACAAATTAGTCATGGGTAAAATGGGCTAAAGCCTCTGGACTCATTAGGGTTGACATTGTATTAGGATTAGGGTTACAAAAGAACAAACAAAGAACAAAGAACAATACAGCACAGGAAACAGGCCCTTCGGCCCTCCAAGCCTGTGCCGCTCATTGGTCCAACTAGACCATTCGTTTGTATCCCTCCATTCCCAGGCTGCTCATGTGACTATCCAGGTAAGTCTTAAACGATGCCGGTGTGTCTGCCTCCACCACCCTACTTGGCAGCGCATTCCAGGCCCCCACCACTCTCTGTGTAAAAAACGTCCCTCTGATATCTGAGTTATACCTCGCCCCTCTCACCTTGAGCCCGTGACCCCTCGTGATCGTCACCTCCGACCTGGGAAAAAGCTTCCCACTGTTCACCCTATCTATACCCTTCATAATTTTGCACACCTCTATTAGCTCTCCCCTCATTCTCCGTCTTTCCAGGGAGAACAACCCCAGTTTACCCAATCTCTCCTCATAGCTAAGACCCTCCATACCAGGCAACATCCTGGGAAACCTTCTCTGCACTCTCTCTAATGCCTCCACGTCCTTCTGGTAGTGCGGCAACCAGAACTGGACACAGTACTCCAAATGTGGCCTAACCAGTGTTCTATACAGCCACAACATCAGACCCCAACTTTTATACTCTATGCCCCGTCCTATAAAGGCAAGCATGCCATATGCCTTATTCACTACCTTCTCCACCTGTGACGTCACTTTCAAGGATCTGTGGACTTGCACACCCAGGTCCCTCTGCGTATCTACACCCTTTATGGTTCTGCCATTTATCGTATAGCTCTCCCCTACATTAGTTCTACCAAAATGCATCACTTCGCATTTATCAGGATTGAACTCCATCTGCCATTTCTTTGCCCAAATTTCCAGCCTATCTATATCCTTCTGTAGCCTCTGACAATGTTCCTCACTATCTGCAAGTCCAGCCATTTTCGTGTCGTCCGCAAACTTACTGATAACCCCAGTTACACCTTCTTCCAGATCGTTTATATAAATCACAAACAGCAGAGGTCCCAATACAGAGCCCTGTGGAACACCACTAGTCACGGGCATTCGGCCTCTGATATTCGGGTAAGCGTTCTCCAAGGCGGCCTTCGCGACACATGACAGCGCAGAGTCGCTGAGCAGAAACTGATAGCCAAGTTCCGCACACACGAGGACGGCCTCAACCGGGATATTGGGTTCATGTCACACTATTTGTAACTCCCACAGTTGCGTGGACCTGCAGAGTTTCACTGGCTGTCTTGTCTGGAGACAATACACATCTTTTTAGCCTGTCTTGATGCTCTCTCCACTCCCATTGTTTTGTTTCTTAAAGACTTGATTAGTTGTAAGTATTCGCATTCCAACCATTATTCATGTAAATTGAGTCTGTGTCTTTATAAGCTCTGTTTGTGAACAGAATTCCCACTCACCTGAGGAAGGGGCTAAGAGCTCTGAAAGCTTGTGTGGCTTTTGCTACCAAATAAACCTGTTGGACTTTAACCTGGTGTTGTTAAACTTCTTACTGTGTTTACCCCAGTCCAACGCCGGCATCTCCACATCATGAACACCACTAGTCACAGGCATCCAGCCGAAGAAAGACCCTTCCACTACCACCCTCTGTCTTCTGTGACCAAGCCAGTTCTCCACCCATCTAGCCACCTCCCCCTTTATCCCATGAGATCCAACCTTTTGCACCAACCTACCATGAGGGACTTTGTCAAATGCCTTACTAAAGTCTATATAGACGGCATCCACGGCCCTTCCCTCGTCAACCATTCTAGTCACTTCTTCAAAAAACTCCACCAGGTTAGTGAGGCATGACCTCCCTCTCACAAAACCATGCTGACTATCGTTAATGAGTTTATTCCTTTCTAAATGCGCATACATCCTATCTCTAAGAATCCTCTCCAACAACTTCCCTACCACGGACGTCAAGCTCACCGGCCTATAATTTCCTGGGTTATCCTTCCTAACCTTCTTAAATAATGGGACCACGTTAGCTATCCTCCAATCCTCTGGGACCTCACCTGTGTCCAGTGACGAGACAAAGATTTGCGTCAGAGGCCCAGCAATTTCATCTCTCGTCTCCCTGAGCAGCCTGGGATAGATTCCATCAGGCCCTGGGGATTTGTCAGTCTTTATATTCCCTAAAAAATCTAACACTTCCTCCCTTGTAATGGAGATTTTCTCTAACGGGTCAACAGTCCCCTCCGAGACACTCCCAGTCAACACATCCCTCTCCTTTGTGAATACCGACGCAAAGTATTCATTTAGGATCTCCCCCACTTCTTTGGGCTCTAAGCATAATTCCCCACTTTTGTCCCTGAGAGGTCCGATTTTTTCCCTGACAACCCTTTTGTTCCTAACGTATGAATAAAATGCCTTGGGGTTCTCCTTAATCCAGTCTGCCAAGGACATTTCGTGACCCCTTTTTGCCCTTCTAATTCCTCGTTTGAGTTCTTTCCTACTTTCTTTGTATTCCTCCAGAGCTCCCTCCGTTTTTAGCTGCCTGGACCTAACGTACGCCACTCTTTTCTTTATGACCAATCGCTCAATTTCCCTGGTTATCCACGGTTCTTGAATCCTACCCTTCCTATCCTTCTTTTTTACAGGCACAGATGTAATTATTATTACATCTCATACTTAACAATGGTCAGGAATTTGGGTGACCATTGCCTTAGAGCAGCCAGTTTGTGTTTTGCGCTTTAATTCAGGGTAATTTAATTAAGAAGGCTTGACTCCTCCTCTTCAGGCAGGTTTTTAACGAATGTCTCAGCTTGCCAGACCTCTAGTTCATTCTCCTGGGGTTCTGGCTCCTCCTTATTTAAACCTGCTTATCTGGCTTAGGACTGAGTCACTACACAATTGGGTCAGGTTGGGTCCTGGGGAAGGGTGGGGGGATGAGGTCTCGGGATAGAGATTTGAATCAGGTTGGGCCCTGGGAGAATGGGTGTCAGGTCAGATTGGAGCTTGGGAGAGGTGTAGAATCAGACCTGGTCAGAGGTGAATGGGATATGGGGGGGAGAGTTCCCTTGTGGGCGTGGGGAATTCCGTGTGTTGGAGGAGTTCCTGTCAGAGGGTGGATTCCTTTGTTGGGCATAATCGGGGCGGTGGGTAGGTGGAGGGAGCCCCCTGGGGTGTTGGCGGTGGTGCAGTCCCATGGGGCAGATGGGATGAGACCTCTAGGGGGTTGGGAGGAAGGGGTGGGCGGTGGTGCGGAGGTCACATGGGGGATGCTGGGGGGAGTCCCATGGGGGTCAGAAGTAAGGGGGTAATCCCATGGGAGGTCACTACGGGCCTGTGCAATAGTTACCCAGAAGTTAGAAGAGATTTTAATTCTTCTAACATTTTATGGGTGACAATTGGTGTAAACTATTGCTCCAAAGATGTGCAGGTTAGGTGGACTGGCCAAGCTAAATTGCCCTTTAGTGTCTCAAGATGTCTAGATTAAGGGGAGTAGCAGGGTAGATGCATGGGGTTATGGGAATAGAGCCTGGCTAAGGTGCTCTGTCAGAGTTGGTGCAGACTCAATGGGCCAAACGGCCTCCTTCTGCACTGTAAAGATTCTGTGATCTAACCCTGTTGGAACCATCCAAAATTTACAATTTAAATTGCATTTTCACATGGTTTGCAGTGCAGGACAGTTGCTGTCGTGGTTCCCCAGGACGACAATTTATTCACATCAATTAAAAACAGAGAGTCTGAGCAGCGATCTTCCAAGCAATAGACTTTATTTCTCAGCACAAGAGACAAAGCCGGGAACGTCCGGAACACTCCAAAGAGCCCTTGGGCTTACAGTCTTTTATGTACATTTCAGCCTCATATTTCAAGATCCTCCTCTCCCTTTTACAGCCTGTCCTTGGTTGTTATCTTACCCTACAGCCCTATCTTTCTTTGGCCACCATTATTTTTAGTTGACCCTTTATCTGTTTTCTTTGCAATCGGTCGTTCACTGTTATATCTCTTCGTTTCTTAAACCATGGTGGTTATAACTCTTGCTCTTATCTGAACTTTTCTGTTTGTACAATAATCGTGGTTTTGTAGGCTAAGGCCGAAAGTGTTTAGAAGAAAAGACATTCTCTCTGCTAATTTATGGTCCACTAATGTGTTTAGAAGAAAAGACATTCTCTCTGCTGATTTATGGTCCACTATTAAGTTGAACCACCGAGCAGTCTTCCTTGTTTTCTTAAGTGACTATTGTCTGCTTTCCTTAATTAGTGATTGCTATATTACTTCTCTAGTTCCTCCACTTTGACTATATCGACTACACTTGATTATATTAGGTCGCACGAAGTTACTTTAGGTTACATTGGTTACATACCCATCTCACTACTCACCTAAATCTGCTTTATCACTTCACTAAGACCTAAATCTGCTTTATCACTTCACTAAGACCTATGAATCTGAATTCCATACTAAACTCATACAATATCCAGTACAATTTCCCTTACATTGCCCAGAGGAAGTTTGCACATCTGGGCAATTGCCGTGTAAACCTTACCTGTGAACATCCGTGAACATTTCCTCAGCTCATCTTTGGGGTGACCCCCATCATGACACCCTAGAGCTAGAAAGTTACGGCCCTTAATAACTCTGTAAGTGGACCTGATGGAGGGGAACGGGCATGTATGCTCTTCAAACTCCCTTAATTAGGCCTGTGCTTTCTGGGAAAATGTTACATTTTTTCTCAGCATTGGGGATTGAGTAGCCCCTATATCCCTGTGTGGTACGGTGGACTTGTTTGTTTCCCAGGGGTGCTGTTCATTGAAGGACAAAATTTCGGTAGCTTTTGAGAATTTTGTCAGGTTCTGTGGCACATAGAAAATGTACTATTCAGAGTGGCTAGCTTCTGAAGCAAGGGTCACTGCCTGATCTGCTGTGCCACTGACAGTTGCATCCTCCTCGGGCCTAAATATGTGGATTCTTTTAAGTCCCACTAAATTCCCCTTGAGCTTCCAGCATTCAAGTGTGTGGTGCCCTGTTTTATTATATTTGGAATATCTTCATGCCCACACTGGCATGATGTATCAGATAAAGTAACCTCTCTCCTGGTTGTGTGGGGCCTGTTCACTAGAATTGCTCACGTGTTGACAATCTCAATGTGTGGTCACAAAAATGACTAAAGATAGCCTGTCATCAGCAGCAATAGCAGGATAGGAATTTGCTTTTCTGAAGTTAAAATTAAGGCATGTTGATGGTCTGTATCTAGACTATGTGATAGTTTTTGATATAATGATTGGACACATTTATTCTACAAAATTGGCCTCCTTTACCTTGGTGACGATCAAGTGAAAAGCATATTGAAAGGAAACACAGAAAATCAAGCGTAGCACACGATGAACAAAATAGCTATTCAAGCACTTTCCCAACATTATCCTTATTTGTCCTTCAGATTTACCAGTCTGCCTAAAATCCTTCAATCGTCCATTTCTTATCATTTTAGATAATACATTTTCTGATAGCTGATTAAGTGGACAAAGTAACGCTGAATGAGAAAGTTGAATTAGAGTTCATTACACTTGTGGGGAAAAAAAGCCTTTTTTTTATTCTTAGGGCGGATTTCATATTTTCTAACTCTCCATCTATCAATAAATTTAGCAAGATTTATGCATTATCAAAAAAACAGAAACCCAAGCGAAGAAAAAGAGATATTTTCAAGCTCCACTTACTTGTGTACCTGAAACTGCTGTTCTAAGTGATTTAGGGATCAACAGGAATAAAAATTGAATTTAGTATTTAAATTTAATTTACATTGTCAAGCACAGTAGGATAGCGAGCAAAACAAGCCATAGCAATATTAAATCCACGCATATTAGGAAAATAGCAATTCACATCAAGGTAATGCATGCACTGAAGCATATATAATTAGCAATGATTCACTTGCGGGGTTATGCATAGAATTATGTCGGTTTAAAATTTAATCAGGGTTTAGAGTGTGATTTTAATGCACATTTGCAACAGTGCAGGCTAATCTTGAGGTTTTCTATGGGGAGCTTAGAATTATACACGGTATCCAAAATCAACAGGGCAACGGTGATCAAACTAGAATTAAAATATCTATTCTGGTTAGAGAGTGCTTGAAACAGCTCTGTCAGCCATACCTCACTGGAAATGCAGCAGCGGAAAGCCAGTCCAATTATCAGACCTTTTATTTTAACTACACATCCAATGCTGACAGGCAACCTCTGCAGCTTCAGACAGTTTGCACATGCCAACTCTCGCAAATCTCTTCCAAGAGATGTAATTTCTAAGTAAAATTAAGCTTCACTTGCAACCTTGCGGGAGGGCTCTGAAATCTTGAGATTTTCAAAAACATACATTTCTTTGGATAAAGCAAATGAACGTGATCTTTCCGTCTTCTGCCACGTGTTGTTGTCTGAGCAGTAGTCACTACTTCACAGGGTGAGGAGCCCTGGCTTTATTTCTGTACCGCAAACCATCTTCTTAGACCCCTTTCCCCTTGTCTCCTTCAACCTCACTTCTAACAATAAGTGTGAGGAGTTCATAGACTCAATGAGATCAAAACCATCCAATCAGTTGCTTCTGCTGCATGCCTCCTGTAATGGTGCAAGTGATACACTTCAGCTGGAACACAAAGGCCCCAACCCTTCCAGCTGTCCTGGAGCAGCCCACTAGCTGCCCCAATCCCTACATGTCTTCTCCTTGCCTTCAGACTGTCTTCTGCCTAAGAGAGGACTCCACCCCCTGGGGTGATTACCCATTCTCAGTCCCAATTGGTCCCTCAAGCCAGGTGACCCTCTTCTGCTGTGTTGCCCTTAAAAGGACAATCCCTACACCACCCTTTCACTCGCTACCTGGGTAAACTTCCTCTAAGACACCCCCACCCTACCTCTGAAATCTTGTCTTTCTCTAGTTTCTCTCCTATCTCCCATCATGCCCTCTTTGACTGCATCTTGTCCATGAGACTCACATTCTTCTCCCTTGATCCTATTCTAAATAAACAGCTGATCAACCAACTTTCTGTCCTGGTCCCCATCTTAGCTGATATTGTTAACATTTCCCTCTCTTAAGGTGTTGTCATTCTCTACTTTAAATTTGCTGTCATCACCACTCTCATCAAAAGACATTTGTGACCCCACAAATGCTAACAACCACCAAATTTAGAAACATAAAAAACATAGAAACATAGAAAAACTACGGCACAAAACAGGCCCTTCGGCCCCACAAGTTGTGCCGAACATATCCCTACCTTTTAGGCCTACCTATAACCCTCCATCCTATTAAGTCCCATGTACTCATCCAGGAGTCTCTTAAAAGACCCGATTGAGTTTGCCTCCACCACCACTGACGGCAGCCGATTCCACTCGCCCACCACCCTCTGTGTGAAAGACTTCCCGCTAACATTTCCCCTGTACCTATCCCCCACCACCTTAAAGCTGTGTCCTCTCGTAGCAGCCATTTCCACCCTGGGAAAAAGCCTCTGAGAGTCCACCCGATCTATGCCTCTCAACATCTTATGTACCTCTATTAGGTCTCCTCTCATCCTACGTCTCTCCAAGGAGAAAAGACCGAGCTCCCTCAGCCTATCCTCATAAGGCATGCCACTCAATCCAGGCAACATCCTTGTAAATCGCCTCTGCACCCTTTCAATCTTTTCCACGTCCTTCCTGTGATGAGGCGACCAGAACTGAGCACAGTACTCCAAGTGGGGTCTGATCGAGAGTCTTATATAGCTGCATCATTATCCCCGGACTCCTAAACTCTATCCCTCGATTGATAAAGGCCAGCACACCATACGCCTTCTTAACCACCTCCTCCACCTGCGGGGCCGATTTTAGAGTCCTATGGACACGGAGCCCAAGGTCCTTCTGATCCTCTACGGTACTAAGAGTCTTTCCCTTTATCTTGTACTCCTTCATCCCATTAGACCTGCCAAAATGGACCACTACGCATTTAACTGGGTTGAAGTCCATCTGCCACTTGTCCGCCCAGTCTTACATCCTATCTATGTCCCTCTGTAACTTCTGACATCCCTCCAGACTATCCACAACCCCACCAACCTTCGTGTCATCGGCAAACTTACCAACCCATCCCTCCACTTCCTCATCTAGGTCATTTATGAAAATGACAGACATCAAGGGTCCCAGAACAGATCCCTGGGGCACACCACTGGTGACCGACCTCCATTTAGAAAAAGACCCATCTATACCCACTCTCTGCCTCCTTTGGGCAAGCCAGTTCTGGATCCACAGGGCAGCAGCCCCTTGGATCCCATGCCCTCTCACTTTTTCTAGAAGCCTTGCATGGGGGACCTTATCGAACGCCTTGCTAAAATCCATATAAACCACATCTACCGCTTTCCCTTCGTCAATGTGTTTAGTCACATTTTCGAAGAACTCCACCAGGCTCATAAGCCACGATCTGCCTTTGACAAAGCCATGCTGAGTATTCTTGAGCATACTAAACCTCTCCAAATGCTCATAAATCTTGTCCCTCAGGATCTTCTCCATCAGCTTACCAACCACTGAGGTTAGACTCACCGGTCGGTAATTTCCTGGGCTATCCCTATTCCCCTTCTTGAAAATAGGAACCACATCCGCAATCCTCCAATCCTCCGGCACCTCTCCCGTCTCCATCGACGACGCAAAGATCATCGCCAGAGGCTCTGCAATCTCTTCCCTCACCTCCCACAGTAACCTGGGGGACATCCCATCTGGACCCGGCGACTTATCTATCTTGATGCCATTCAAAGATTCCAGCACAACCTCTTTGTTAAAGTCCACGTACTCAATCTTTCAGTCCACCGCAAGCCCACAGTACATCCACCCAGGTCTTTCTCCTCTGTGAAAACCGCGGCAAAATACTCATTAAGCACCTCTGCCATTTCTACTGGTTCCGTACAGATTTTCCCGCCTTCACCTTTTATTGGTCCTATTCCTTCACGTCTCATCCTTTTACTCTTCACATATTTATAGAACACCTTAGGGTTTTCCTTAATCCTACCTGCCAAGGCCTTCTCGTGACCCCTTCTGGCTCTCCTAATTTCCTTCTTTAGTCCCTTCCTACAAGCCATATACTCATCTAGATCCCTATCTTTGCCAAGCTCTCTGAACCTTTTGTACGCCTTCCTTTTCTTCTCGACTAGGTCCCGCACAGCTTTCATGCACCACGGTTCCTTTAACCTACCAACTCCTCCCTGTCTGCTCAGAACGTTGTCCTGTAGAACTCTAGACAGACATTCCTTGAAAAACTGCCACCTCTCTTCAGTACATTTCCCCGAGAATACCTCCTTCCAATTTACTCCTCTAATTTGCTGCCTTATGTCTTCATATTTCCCCTTACTCCATATAAACGCTTTCCTAGCTTGCCTGATGCTCTCTTTTTCCAATGCAAGCATGAAGGAGATAGAGTTATGATCGCTATCCCCAAGATGCTCTCCCACTGAGAGATCTGACACCTGTCCAGGTTCATTGGTCAGTATCAGATCAAGTACAGCCTCTCCTCTTGTAGGCTTGTCCACATGCTGTGTCAGGAAACCCTCCTGAACACACCTAACGAACTCCTCCCCATCCAATCCCCTTACCCTAGGGATATTCCAATCTATGTTTGGGAAATTAAAGTCTCCCATCACAACAACTCTGCTATCATTGCAACTCTCCAGGATCTGTTTCCCTATCTGCTCCTCCACCTCCCTGTTACTATTGGGCAGCCTATCGAAAACTCCCAGCAAAGTGATCGACCCCTTCCCACTCCGAACTTCCACCCACAGAGACTCTGTAGACAAGCCCTCCACAGCATACACCTTCTCTACAGCTGTGACACTATCCCTGATCAGCAGTGCCACTCCACCCCCTCTCTTGCCTCCCTCCCTGTCCTTCCTGAAACATCTGAATCTCGGCATCTGGAGTATCCAGTCCTGTCCCTGAGACATCCAAGTCTCTGTAATGGCCACCACATCACACTTCCAGGCATCGATCCACGCTCTGAGCTCACCCCCTTTATTCACTATACTCCTGGCATTAAAGTAAACACATCTCAATCCTTTGGTCTGAGCTCCCTCCTTCCCCATCCATCCCCCCTCTTGCACTGTCTATAACCCTTCTCTGTTTGCGAGCTAACTTCCTCACTCCCAGTCACCTCGTCTCGATCCCCTCCCCCCAATCTATCTAGTTTAAACTCTCCCCAGTAGCCTTAGCCAACCTTCCTGCCAGGATATTGGTCCCCCTGGGATTCAAGTGTCACCCGTTTTTTGTGTACAGGTCACACCTGCCCCTAAAGAGGTCCCAATTTCCAAACTCTCTTTCCTTTTCAAAGTCCTTGAACATATTGTCACCTCCCAAATCCATTCATATATTTTCCGTATCCGCATGTTTGAATCCCTCTCTATCTCTGCAATCTCCTCCAAGATATCTGCGCTCCTCTCTTAAATCACTCGACCATTGGTGGCCATTTCTTCAGTTGGCTAAGCCCTAAGCTCTGGAATTCCCTCCCTACATCTCTCCACCTCGGATCTCTTCCTTTAAGTAACTCCTTGAAACTTACCTCTTTGACCAAGCTTTCGATCATCTGACTTAATCTAACCATTTCTCTTTATGTGGCTCAGTGTCACCTTTAATTTAAAGATGCTCCTATGATGTGTTTTAAGATGTTTTATTCTATTAAAGATTCCATAAAAATATGTTACTGGTGTTGTAATAGGACAGAAGCCTAGGGAAGAGAATATGTGGGCCAGCAATTACTTCCATTGATGTAATAGATTTCAACAGTTGTTCGCTCTTGAAGTCGGCAGACGCTGCAAGCTGATGTCTTGCTCTGAAGTACTGACATGTCTTGGGACTTGTAGCCCAGCACAATCCTTCTATTCCTTTTTCCCTTGTGTGTTTATCTGGCTCCTCTTGAAATACATCTGTGCTATTTACCTTAACTACTTCTTGTGGTGATGTGGTCCACATTTAAACTAGCCTCTGGAGAAGGACGTTTCCTTTGAATTCCCTATTGGATTTAATAGCGACTATCTTATATTTAAAGCCCCTGAGTTTTAAATTCCCAGGCAAGTGCCGATCTCTTCTCTGTATCTATCCTATCAAATGCTTTCCTAATTTTGAAGGTCTCAATCAGGTCATCCCTCAGTCATCCCTTTATATGAATGCTGAACTTCAGTGGTCCTGTCCCCAAACCTTTAGAACACCACTGACCTTTTGGCCAGTCTGAGTAAATAGTTAACCCCTTAATTTCTGCTTTCTGTTCTGTGGCCAGCTTGCTTTCCATTCTGTTACCTGTCCCCTGACTGTACATGCTCTAGTCATGAGTGTCCTACTTTTAAAAAATTCATATTTGGGACATGGGCGCGCTGGCTGGCCAGCATTTATTCAGTAAGAAGTTTAACAACACCAGGTTAAAGTCCAACAGGTTTATTTGGTAGCAAAAGCCACACAAGCTTTCGAGGCTCTAAGCCCCTTCTTCAGGTGAGTGGGAATTCTGTTCACAAACAGAACTTATAAAGACACAGACTCAATTTACATGAATAATGGTTGGAATGCGAATACTTACAACTAATCAAGTCTTTAAGAAACAAAACAATGGGAGTGGAGAGAGCATCAAGACAGGCTAAAAAGATGTGTATTGTCTCCAGACAAGACAGCCAGTGAAACTCTGCAGGTCCACGCAACTGTGGGGGTTACAGATAGTGTGACATGAACCCAATATCCCGGTTGAGGCTGTCCTTGTGTGTGCGGAACTTGGCTATCAGTTTCTGCTCAGTGACTCTGCGCTGACGTGTGTCGCGAAGGCCGCCTTGGAGAACGCTTACCCGAATATCAGAGGCCGAATGCCCGTGACCGCTGAAGTGTTCCCCAACAGGAAGAGAACAGTCTTGCCTGGTGATTGTCGAGCGGTGTTCATTCATCCGTTGTCGCAGCGTCTGCATAGTTTCCCCAATGTACCATGCCTCGGGACATCCTTTCTTGCAGCGTATCAGGTAGACAACGTTGGCCGAGTTGCAAGAGTATGTACCGTGTACCTGGTGGATGGTGTTCTCACGTGAGATGATGGCATCCGTGTCGATGATCCGACACGTCTTGCAGAGGTTGCTGTGGCAGGGTTGTGTGGTGTCTTGGTCACTGTTCTCCTGAAGGCTGGGTAGTTTGCTGCGGACAATGGTCTGTTTGAGGTTGTGCGGTTGTTTGAAGGCAAGAAGTGGGGGTGTGGGGATGGCCTTGGCGAGATGTTCGTCTTCATCAATGACATGTTGAAGGCTCCGGAGGAGATGCCGTAGCTTCTCCGCTCCGGGGAAGTACTGGACAACGAAGGGTACTCTGTCCACTGTGTCCCGTGTTTGTCTTCTGAGGAGGTCGGTGCGGTTTTTCGCTGTGGCGCGTTGGAACTGTTGATCAATGAGTCTAGCGCCATATCCTGTTCTTATGAGGGCATCTTTCAGCGTCTGGAGGTGTCTGTTGCGATCCTCCTCATCCGAGCAGATCCTGTGTATACGGAGGGCTTGTCCGTAGGGGATGGCTTCTTTAACGTGTTTCGGGTGGAAGCTGGAGAAGTGGAGCATCGTGAGGTTATCCGTGGGCTTGCGGTACAGTGAGGTGCTGAGATGACCGTCCTTAATGGAGATGCGCGTGTCCAAGAATGCAACCGATTCCGGAGAGTAGTCTATGGTGAGCCTGATGGTGGGATGGAACTTGTTGATGTCATCATAGAGTTGTTTCAGTGATTGTTCACCATGAGTCCAAAGGAAGAAAATGTCATCGATGTATCTAGTGTATAGCATCGGTTGAAGGTCCCGTGCGGTGAAGAAGTCTTGTTCGAACCTGTGCATGAAGATGTTGGCATATTGAGGTGCGAATTTGGTCCCCATGGCTGTTCCGTGTGTCTGGATGAAGAACTGGTTGTTGAAGGTGAAGATATTGTGGTCCAGGATGAAGCGGATGAGTTGTAAAATTGCATCTGGAAACTGGCAGTTGTTGGCGCTGAGCACTGAGGCCGTTGCAGCAATGCCATCATCGTGGGGGATGCTGGTGTAGAGTGCCGAGACATCCATTGTGACGAGGAGCGCTCCTGGTTCAACTGCTCCATGTGTGCCGAGTTTCTGTAGGAAGTCCGTCGTGTCGCGACAAAAGCTGGGGGTTCTTTGTACAATGGGTTTCAGGATGCCCTCGACATAGCCGGAGAGGTTCTCGCACAGGGTCCCATTGCCCGATACGATGGGACGGCCGGGTGTGTTTGCCTTGTGTATCTTCGGGAGGCAGTAGAGATCTCCAACGCGGGGAGTACGTGGGATGAGAGCACGGAGGGTGTTCTGAAGGTCCGGATCAAAGGTCTTGATCAGAGTGTTGAGTTGACGGGTGTGTTCTTTGGTCGGATCTGCAGGTAACTGTCTGTAGTGTTCCTCGTTGTTGAGTTGTCGGTACACTTCTTTGCAGTAATCCGTTCTGTTCAGTATGACGATGGCCCCTCCTTTGTCTGCTGGTTTGATGACAATGTTGCGGTTGGTCTTGAGAGCGTGGATGGCGTTGCGTTGTGCTTGGGTGATGTTCGGGGCTGTCTTGTGAGTGCGGCTGATGAATTTGGTGTTGACGCACCTCCTGACGGCTTGGGCATACATGTCAAGTCGAGGGCAGCGGCCTTCCGGAGGAGTCCAATTCGACTCTTTCCTCTTCGGATGCACTGCGGATCTCTCTGTCGGCTGTTCCAGTTCATTGGCTGTCTCATTGTGTTCGTTGTTGGCCTCTTGGGGTTTGTGGAAGAACTCCCGCAGCCTCATTAGTTGTAAGTATTCGCATTCCAACCATTATTCATGTAAATTGAGTCTGTGTCTTTATAAGTTCTGTTTGTGAACAGAATTCCCACTCACCTGAAGAAGGGGCTTAGAGCCTCGAAAGCTTGTGTGGCTTTTGCTACCAAATAAACCTGTTGGACTTTAACCTGGTGTTGTTAAACTTCTTACTGTGTTTACCCCAGTCCAACGCCGGCATCTCCACATCAGCATTTATTGCCCATCCCTAGTTGCCGATGGAGGGCAGTTGACAGTCAACTACGTTGCTGTGGCTCTAGAATCACATGTAAGCCAGACCATGTAAAGATGACAGATTTCCTTCCCTAAAGGACATTTGTGAACCAGATGGGTTTTTCCGACAATCGTTTCATGGATCAGTAGATTCTTAATTCAAATTCATCATCTGCCATGGCAGGATTCGAACCCAGGTCTACCAGAACATTAGCTGAGTTTTCTGGATTAATAGTCTAGTGATAATACCACTAGGCCATCACCTCCCCTACTTTTTAAAGGCCTTTTGCAATATTGTACATCAACTACATTAACCCTTGTCTACTCCTTCTGATACCTCTTCAAAATAATTCAATAAATTGATCAATGATTACCTCTTTTGAAATTTGTTTTGATTACTTTTTCTTATATTTTTCTTTTGTTTCTAAGTGTTATATCTCTGGTTAGAGATTCCATTATCTACCTTATCATTGATATTAACCTAGGTGGTTTAGAGTTACCTGGACTGGTTCTCTCTTTCTCTCTTTCCAAATATAGGAATCACGTTAACTGAACACCATCCCTTTGGCACCATTCCCTTTTCTAATGAATTCCTATATATATTGAATAAAACAAGCAAGCATAGTTCACAAAAGACCATAGGTACCTTTTTCCATTACAGAAAGACAATTGGTTATATATAGCTTGAGGAGCAGGCATGCGACAAGGCAGGTCTCCATGAACTATAGCCCTTACAGGGATTGAATCCGTGCAGTTGGCATCATTCTGTGTCACACTCTAGCCATCTGAACTAACTGACCACCACCCAAACCATTTATATAACAGTACCTCTGTTAACTCTTGCATATTTCTTTTAATATATATAGATACAACCCATCTGGGCCAATGACTTTATCTTCTCCTAGTTTGATTACTCTAACAACTATCTCCACCCCCTCCCCACTTTTTTTATCTTGGGTGTTTTAAAATCTTTTTTGATCCTTCATTCGAATGTCAACCTTACTTGTCTCCATGTTAAGTACTGAGGCAAAGTAACAATTTAATGGCCTGGATTTAATGCAGCCCATCACAGCAGGAACCATGGTGGCCGGGCCTAGTTAATTGTGGGTGTGGCCCTGCGTCCATCTCTCGACAACTGGCGAACTCCCCCCTCATTAATTGGGAGGGTAAAAGGGGGCTGATGAGGAACTCCCAGCTGTGAGTGACATTAATAAGTCAATTGACATCCATTATGCCTGAGGCCACTGAAACTTGATGCTGCCTCAGTGATTTAATAGAGTCCACATGACTTTCCCATGCTTGCAGTAAGACATCCAACAAACCCTCCCAGCAGGGCACTGCATTATCACATGATCAGGGCACACAGCATGGGAAGGAATGGAGGGGGGGGGGGCAATTAAATCAACCCCGCTGCCCTTGCCTCCAATCACCCTGCCGCCCACATCCCGTGACTCCCAACCCGCAACCTCCATCCTGCCCTCACTCACCTTTGGTCTGGGGTCCCACGCTGTTCCTGGACCTCTAGTGAATGCAGTGTGGCCAGCAAGCACTGACCCTGGTGGTGGCGAGTAGCTGCCGGCCTCCGATTGACTGGGCTTTCTCTGCAAGCGGGATTTCCCATCACCAGGGACCTCAGTTGTGGGGTAGGCCCTGATGGTGGTGACTTAACTGCTGAAGGACACTTGATTCAGCCAGGCCTCCCCACCTAATTGACAGGGCTTCCTCGCCAGTTCACCGACCAGGGGCAAGACCCCCATCTACCCCCACAAAAACCAGCCCATTTTTGTGCCATTTTGCTTTAATTACTAGTGTGTCTATTTGCCTCTACCCTTAGTGGCCTATCCTTATCCTTATTTATCTTCTATTATTTATGTGTCTGTAGATTTCTTTTTACATTCCATGACAATTTAACTTCACAGTTGCTCCATATTTCCTTAATTACTTTGTTGACTTATTTCCTGACCTCTTCATATTCTCCTTTGACATCCTGTCCTTTACTCTCTGTGACTACGCCTTTGTCGTCAGTTTCTGTTTTAACCTTGTCTTTTTCTTCATCCAACGTGTTTAATTATTCCCCAGTTAGTTTTTATTTTTAGCAGTATATATTTCTTGTGGAGGCTATTGATCACGTTTTTAAAAATTCTTCCCAGTGTTTTGTCTCAGTCTTTGACAGCCTTTTTCTACTTGCATTTCCTCAGTTTCATTCTTATTCCCTTGAAATTAACATTTTCCCCATCTGTTTCTTTGGTTATTGTCTTACTTACGACTTTCTCAGTCATGATTTTGAACATCATGGGTGGAATCTTTCCAAAAAATGACGAAGTGTCAGAATCTGACTGAAAACTGGTGTGTTTGTCTCCAGACAAACAGGCAGGTTTTCTCTCCAGATCTTATTACACTTTGTCCAAAAAAAAGCAATTCCGCCACCCCATCCTGGGCATGTTTCACGCTGTCATTTTGAGGGGTGGAATCTAAAGACACCAGCAAATCCGGCTCTACAGTACCCATTTTTAGAGGGCCCCTAGTCAGAGCAAAAAATAACCTTCCCCAAACCCCACCATGGAGGTATCCGGGGCTTCCCGCTTCCCACCCCTATAAATAGTTATCGCCAGCATTGCTCCATTACCCCATCCGATCATTGCTGGCATCTCCCTCTCACCACCCACCCCAATCATTGCCAACATTTCCTCCCATCTTCAGTGCAAGATCTTCTTAACCTGTGAGGCCCCCACTATTGTTCCGCCCCTGACATTGCCCCCGGCACAGGTTGGCACTGTCCATGCATGTCCCTCTCCCCTAAGGGCTATACTCACCTTTGGGGCCCCGGACATATCCTTATGACAGGTTCACATCTGGGTGAACCTATTGTAAACCTCGCCGACGTGACGTCACATTGGTGAGGTTTGGAAATACAGCGAGGAGAGAATATGAGGTGGGGGGGCGGGGGGGTGGGGGGGAGTTAATAATATTTAAATAAATTGAAATTAATGTAAAGTAGGTTCATGCCCATCATGATGACATCGCTGGTGAGGGGCAGGAACATCCAATGTTGTGAACTCACTGGCGGGAACTGCGATTTCCGGATCTTGAGGCCCTGTCGGCATTTGCACGAACAGTGAGCGTGGGCTCACCCCCAATATTTCCACGTGCTTACTTGCCTTACCGCTCTTGTTCATTTCCCATTATTTGATCCAGCAATGTTTCCTTGCTGGTTGAGTTTCTTTTGTACTGCATGCGGAAACAGTGTTGAATTCAGTGTAAAGACACTGTCGGAAAATCCATTCCTACTCCTCCTTTCCCTCCCTCCTTGTCAGCCTTTTGTTTGTGGTAGCTGAAATCTTCCATTATTATTCCATGTCTTTCACTCATTCCATAGATTTGTTTACATATTTATTCCTTCAGATCTCTTCCACCAAAAGGTGATCTTAAGGATACACCTGTTACTCTCATTGATCCATTCTTATTTTTTATCTTAATTCATATGAATTCTGTATCTATTCTAATGTCAATTACGTGCCTTTATTCTACTTCCATTATGTTATCTCTAATTAGTAAAGTTACCCCAACCCGCCATCTCCTTTTGCTATTCTTTCAAGATATGTTATTCTATAAATGTAATGGCCAGTCCTTTTCTGTATTAAACCTTGGTCCTGCTTATGATCTGTTCCTTGGAGAGTTATAACCAGGAGCTACCCCATAATATGCACTCGGGACCTTTCAAATGACCCAATGCAAGCATTTCCCAGGAAGTTTCAACTTCCAGTCGGGAATCACCATCTGGGACACTCTGAAACTCCAATTTAAAGTCAATGAATTTGGACGTATCTAATTTACTTAGCAGAGTAATTACCCGGGCAAAGTTGGAAGGATTAACACCAATTCTAACTTCTGGTCAACTATATTGCTGCCTCCGCTGAACTCTTACTGGATCTCCTGGGTACACCGCCCACCCCCCCCCATACCCCCGATTATCCCCCCACCCTTTAACTGTTCCCCTACCACACCCCGGACTCCCTGACCACCTGACTAGCCTCCACCCCGGCTTACACCTACACCCCGACTAAAAACCCAAGCCCTGACTCAACCACAAACCCCAACTATCCCCACACCCCCATCTCCTGACTATACCCTCTGATCCCCCCCACCATCTCTTGACTCCCAACCCCATCCCCTTAACCTTTCTACCTCCCCCCGACTACCCTACCACCCACTCATCAACCCACCTTACCCCCTTGCCCACTTTCCTCACACACTTACCTTCATTCCGAAAGTGGTTGGAACATTTAGATGCACAGGAATCTGGCAGCTAGTGCTGTGAAAAGGGGCAGTGGTTTCCTTTCCCCTAACGCTCAGACACTACACTGAAGGAATCCAAGAGCAGCATTGCTTCATATTTCTGGGCAGGTCTGGGTCGGAACTCCAGGCAAGAAATGTGGAGTTCCCACCCAAGGTGAGAAAATAGGAACTAAGTGGCAATCCAACACTGTTTTCCAGACTCCACAGAAGACTCAGTCCCATGTTTCAGTTATTCTGACCATATCATGCTCTGCATATGGCTATACAGTATATTTAATTCATCTTAATTATTCTAATCACCTTATTTTTAACAGTCGATTTATACTTAAGTTCTAATCCTTAACCAGTTATGTTACCATTATTCCCTATCATGGTCCAAACTTCACTCTCATGTCCTATTTATTACATCTTCAGGCTTATGTTAATTCACAAGATCCCTTCCCCCATCTTGTTAGTTAGTGTCTCATCCACAGTCCTATTTATCCTTTCTGCTCAGTCTCTCATCCATTAATCATAGAATCCCTACAGTGCAGAAGGAGATCAATTGACCCATAGAGCTTGCACCAACAACAACCCCACCCAGGCCCTATTCCCGTAACCCTACGCATTTACTCTGCTAGAGTCCCCCTGACATTAAGGGGCAATTTATCATGACCAGTCCACCTAACCTGCACATCTTTGGAGTTTGGGAGAAAACTGGAGCATCTGGAGGAAACCCACACAGACAGGGGGAGAAAGTGCAGACTCCATACAGACAGTGACCCGAAGCCGGAATTGAACATGGATCCCTGGCACTGTGAGGGCACTGTGCCACCGTGCCATCCCAAAAGGTTCTGGTGGAACCAATGTCAGTGGTACAGTGTCTTCTTGTGCCAGCACTGATGTCAGTAGCACATGAAATAGAATCCTCCTTGCCACACCGCTCTTTCAGTCACTTGTTCACCTTCCTGATCTGATTAGGTCTGTGCCAATTAGCACATATTTTGGGTGGTACTCCACCTGTGGAGTCCTTTTTAAAAAAAATAATTGTTCCTAATCTCTATTATTCCGTTAGAAGGACCACTTCCCTTTTCATTTCTCTGGCATTGACCGTGACATGAACCATGACAATTGGATTTCCCTGCCATCTTTCCAGGCTCTTCTCCAGTTACTCCATGGATGGAATCTTCCAACCTCGTCACAGTGGGGGCAGGACCAGAAAATGCAGCAAGCAATTCAAAAGTCCATGGATTTCAGGAGGACCAGAAAATCCCACTGGCAGGAGTGGCCTCAAAATTCCACCCAGGGCACCATTTACTTATCAGTGTCCAGGACAGGGGCATAAAAATCACAGCTGACACTTCAATGCAGTATTGAAGGTGTGCTACATTGGCACAGTCTTTTAGATGAGTCAGTAAAGTTTGCCCTCTAAGGTGCACATAAAATATCTATGGCACAGTGTTGAAGAAGATTATCCCATGGCCCATATTTATCCCTCGATTAAAGTCATGAAAACAGATCATCTGGTCATTATCAAAATGCTCTTTGTTTGATCTGATTCGATTTATTATTGTCACATGTATTGGTATACAGTGAAAAGTATTGTTTCTTGTATGCTATGCAGAAAAAGCATACAGTACATAGGGGAAAAGGAAAGGAGAGGGTGCAGAATGTAGTGTTGCAATCATAGCTAGGGTGTAGAGAAAGGTCAACTTAATATATGGTAGCTCCATTCAAAAGTCTGATGGCAGCAGGCAAGAAGCTGTTCTTGAGTCGGTTGGTACATGATCTCAGACTTTTGTATCGTTTTCCCGGTGGAAGAGAATATGTCCGGGTGCGTGGGGTCCTTGATTATGTTGGCTGCTTCTCTGAGACAGCAAGAAGTATAGACAGAGTCAATGGATGGGAGGCTGGTTTATGTAATGGACTGGGCTATATTCAGAATCCTTTGTAGTTTCTTGAGGTCTTGGTCAGAGCAGGAGCCATATCAAGTCAGTAGCAGGAGCCATATCAAGCTGCGATACATCCCGAAAGGATGCTTTCTATGGTGCATCTGTGAAAATTGGTGAGAGTCCTAGAACATAGAACATAGAACATTACAGCGCAGTACAGGCCCTTCGGCCCTCGATGTTGCGCCGACCTGTGAAACCAATCTAAAGCCCATCTAACCTACATTATTCCATTATCATCCATATGTTTATCCAATGACCATTTAAATGCCCTTAATGTTGGCGAGTCCACTACGGTTGCAGGCAGGGAATTCCACGCCCTTACTACTCTCTGAGTAAAGAACCTACCTCTGACATCTGTCCTATATCTATCACCCCTCAATTTAAAGCTACGTCCCCTCGTGCTAGCCATCACCATCCGAGGACAAAGGCTCTCACTGTCCACCCTATCTAATCCTCTGATCATCATGTATGCCTCTATTAAGTCATAGTGGACATGCCCGATTTCCTTAGCCTCCTGAGAAAGTAGAGACGTTGGTGGGTTTCTTAATGATAGCATTGGCGTGGGGGGACCAGATTGTTGGTGATCTGACCACCTAGATACTTGAAGCTCTCGACCATTTCCACTTCATCACCATCGATGTAGACAGGGGCATGTCCTCCACTATGCTTCATGAAGTCAATGACTATCCCCTTCGTTTTACTGACATTGAGGGGAGATTATTTTTATTTCACCAATTCACCAGATTTTCTATTTCCTGTACTGTGAGAGCTTGTTGTTCAATATTTAGCTATCACATTTGCAACTCTACTGACTACACTTCACTGGCTTTGAAGAACTTTGAGACATCCAGTGTTTGTGAAAAATTGCATATTAATACAGGCTTTTACCCCTGCTCAATCTCCACTGACGTAAGTAAGCTTCCTTTTTTTGTTCAAGCCAACGTGTACCTTTATATTCCTTACAGCTGGGTAATTACTGCAAGAAGAAGTTTAACAACACCAGGTTAAAGTCCAACAGGTTTATTTGGTAGCAAAAGCCACACAAGCTTTCGGAGATCCAAGCCCCTTCTTCAGGTGAGTGGGAATTCTGTTCACAAACAGAGCATATAAAGACACAAACTCAATTTACATGAATAATGGTTGGAATGCGAATACTTACAACTAATCAAGTCTTTAAGAAACAAAACAACGTGAGTGGAGAGAGCATCAAGACAGGCTAAAAAGATGTGTATTGTCTCCAGACAAGACAGCCAGTGAAACTCTGCAGGTTCAGGCAACTGTGGGGGTTACAAATAGTGTGACATGAACCCAATATCCCGGTTGAGGCCGTCCTCGTGTGTGCGGAACTTGGCTATCAGTTTCTGCTCAGCGACTCTGCGCCGTCGTGTGTCGCGAAGGCCGCCTTGGAGAACGCTTACCCGAATATCAGAGGCCCGAATGCCCGTGACCGCTGAAGTGCTCCCCAACAGGAAGAGAACAGTCTTGCCTGGTGATTGTCGAGCGGCGTTCATTCATCCGTTGTCGCAGCGTCTGCATAGTTTCCCCAATGTACCATGCCTCGGGACATCCTTTCTTGCAGCGTATCAGGTAGACAACGTTGGCCGAATTGCAAGAGTATGTACCGTGTACCTGGTGGATGGTGTTCTCATGTGAGATGGTGGCATCTGTGTCGATGATCCGGCACGTCTTGCAGAGGTTGCTGTGGCTCGAACAAGACTTCTTCACCGCACGGGACCTTCAACCGATGCTATACACTAGATACATCGATGGCATTTTCTTCCTTTGGACTCATGGTGAACAATCACTGAAACAACTCTATGATAACATCAACAAGTTCCATCCCACCATCAGACTCACCATAGACTACTCTCCAGAATCGGTTGCATTCTTGGACACACGCATCTCCATTAAGGACGGTCACCTCAGCACCTCACTGTACCGCAAGCCCACGGATAACCTCACGATGCTCCACTTCTCCAGCTTCCACCCGAAACACGTTAAAGAAGCCATCCGCTACGGACAAGCCCTCCGTATACACAGGATCTGCTCGGATGAGGAGGATCGCAACAGACACCTCCAGACGCTGAAAGATGCCCTCATAAGAACAGGATATGGCGCTAGACTCATTGATCAACAGTTCCAACGCGCCACAGCGAAAAACCGCACCGACCTCCTCAGAAGACAAACACGGGACACAGTGGACAGAGTACCCTTCGTTGTCCAGTACTTCCCCGGAGCGGAGAAGCTACGGCATCTCCTCCGGAGCCTTCAACATGTCATTGATGAAGACGAACATCTCGCCAAGGCCATCCCCACACCCCCACTTCTTGCCTTCAAACAACCGCACAACCTCAAACAGACCATTGTCCGCAGCAAACTACCCAGCCTTCAGGAGAACAGTGACCAAGACACCACACAACCCTGCCACAGCAACCTCTGCAAGACGTGTCGGATCATCGACACGGATGCCATCATCTCACGTGAGAACACCATCCACCAGGTACACGGTACATACTCTTGCAACTCGGCCAACGTTGTCTACCTGATACGCTGCAAGAAAGGATGTCCCGAGGCATGGTACATTGGGGAAACTATGCAGACGCTGCGACAACGGATGAATGAACACCGCTCGACAATCACCAGGCAAGACTGTTCTCTTCCTGTTGGGGAGCACTTCAGCGGTCACGGGCATTCGGCCTCTGATATTCGGGTAAGCGTTCTCCAAGGCGGCCTTCGCGACACACGACGGCGCAGAGCCGCTGAGCAGAAACTGATAGCCAAGTTCCACACACACGAGGAAGGCCTCAACCGGGATATTGGGTTCATGTCACACTATCTGTAACCCCCACAGTTGCGTGGACCTGCAGAGTTTCACTGGCTGTCTTGTCTGGAGACAATACACATCTTTTTAGCCTGTCTTGATGCTCTCTCCACTCACATTGTCTTGTTTCTTAAAGACTTGATTAGTTGTAAGTATTCGCATTCCAACCATTATTCATGTAAATTGAGTTTGTGTCTTTATATGCTCTGTTTGTGAACAGAATTCGCACTCACCTGAAGAAGGGGCTTGAAGCTCCGAAAGCTTGTGTGGCTTTTGCTACCAAATAAACCTGTTGGACTTTAACCTGGTGTTGTTAAACTTCTTACTGTGTTTACCCCAGTCCAACGCCGGCATCTCCACATCATAATTACTGCAAGGTCAGGGATTGCACAGAAGTGCATGTTATTGTGTTTCGGCTTAATTGGTTAGATCACAGGTCCACTTGTTGTCTTCTTGATTTCACAAGACTGCACCATGTTGAGGGTTCTTACCTACACAATGGGGTTACTGATATTAATTGGATAAATAAGGTCACAAAGACACACAACAAACATACAGCTGCACAACTTGACAAATCCTCCTTGATCTGCAGAAAATAACAGGCATATTCCTGAACTGAAACTCACAGTACCTGGAAAAAATATCCATGACTGTAATTAAGTATGACAGTCGCTGTTAACTTTTCACAGGTCTTTCTGTCAGTCTCTTTCTCCACGGGCTTCCATTGCACTTGTAAATTGGCCAAACACTACTGGATATGAAGCCAGATCAGGTAGCTTCTGGTTACAAGTGGACTAGAATAATTGATGGCTCAACTACCTCTAAAATTCAGACCAAAGCCTTTCCTTGATGCCCAAGACAAAAATAAATTACAATAAAGTTTGCTCTGATAACATAAACCTTGTACTCATTATCAGGCTCAAAGATCTCACAGCCTGATGCTCCCCACTTGTAGGAGCATTTTCAGAGACTATGGGCCCTATTTTACCATTTTAATTCTAAGTGCTGGGCTGACTTGAAACTAGGAATGTTTCTGATCCGACTTTTAGATCCACTCTCCGGCGCCCCCATATGCACTCTGCCTGAAAAATAGCAGCAATTCTGAATCGAGCTGCAGAAGCCTGTCAGTGGGGCTTAACGCGCCCGAAGCCCTGAGGCTCCAATCGGAGCTTTCAACTGCGCATGCTCAGTGAAAAAAATAGAAAAGGTCTCCCCTGCTACATCGCTCCCAGGCCAGATAAAGCCTCCCCCTGGCCCCCACAGATATTGCCCCACCCCCACAACACTACTGACCCCTTTATCTGCCCATGCCCCCGCTACCCAGATCGCAGCCCCCTGCCCCCCTTCTCCCTCACCGATCACATGCAGAGTGGCAGCAGACCCCCCTTGCCCCTGGCCCCCCAGGACCCCCCACCAGAGAGCCATCTGACCCGCCTCCCTCCCCCCCCCCCTCTGACCAGAGAGCCATCTGACCTGCCTCCCTCCCCCACCCCACCACCGATCTGAGTCAGAGAGCCGCTGCCGGAAGCTCTGAACTTACCTCCTCAGAAGCTGGAGCACCCGAATCGGACCTTTGTGGACCATGTCTGTTTCGTGCCAAATCTGGACGGGCAAACGCGATGGTAAAGGGGGAAGTGCCGGTAAGGTTGGGTGTGCAGCCCATTAAGTCAATTTAAATCCATGCAAATGCATTTAAATGATGTCGCGCCTGTTTCGGGCATGGTCCCAATGGTGGCCATTTCCAGCCCTTGGTAAAGGGGGAACGGGCGCGGAGGAGGGCACGGATGGTGTTACTCACCTCATGCCCGACTTTATCAAGTTTTCGCACCCGAAAATGGGCATAACTTAATGGTAAAAATGGGCCCTATGTATTAAGCTCGCTTTCATGTAAGGGATTTCCCTTCTTAATTGCAGCTCAGCTAATGTAAAGACTCATGCCGATGCGTACTCTGGTAAAAGATGTTCTTTATTTTCCAAGCTTGGTCAATGTATGAGGGAGAGTGATTTGGGGCAGTTCCAAATCTACTCTGAAATTGCATTACTCTTGTGCTACAATTATACAATTTTTGAAAGCCACTTGCCCACCCCAGTTGGGTATGAGCCAATCATTATAAGTATAGATTACATACCTTAACCAATAACATTTTCTCCTGAAATGGCAGAGCCATCAAGAGTATAGAAACACAGAGGGACCTAGGTGTGCAAGTCCACAAATCCTTGAAGGTGGCAGCACAGGTGGAGAAGGTGGTGAAGATGGCATATGGTGTGCTTGCCTTTATAGGACGGGGTATAGAGTATAAAAGCTGGAGTCGTTTATTGCAGCTGTATAGAACGCTGGCTAGGCCACATTTGGAGTACTGCGTCCAGTTCTGGTAGCCGCACTACCAGAAGGACGTGGAGGCTTTAGAGAGAGTGCAGAGAAGGTTTACCAGGATGTTGCCTGGTATGGAGGGTCTTAGCTATGAGGAGAGATTGGGTAAACTGGGCTTGTTCTCCCTGGAAAGACGGAGAATGCGGGGAGACCTAATAGAGGTGGACAAAATTATGAAGGGTATAGATAGGGTGAACAGTGGGAAGCTTTTTCCCAGGTCGGAGGTGACGATCATGAGGGGTCATGGGCTCAAGGTGAGGGGGCGAGGTATAACTCAGATATCAGAGGGACGTATTTTACACAGAGAGTGGTGGGGGCCTGGAATGCGCTGCCAAGTAGGGTGGTGGAGGCAGACACACTGGCATCGTTTAAGACTTACCTGGATAGTCACATGAGCAGTCTGGGAATGGAGGGATACAGATGAATGGTCTAGTTGGACCAATGAGCGACACAGGCTTGGAGGGCCGAAGGGCCTGTTTCCTGTGCTGTACTGTTCTTTGTTCTTTGAACAGCATGGGACTGCATGATCAGCTCATGAACCTTAAGGGTCTTTACTCATAGTCTCCTGATGCTTGCCAGACCCCCCTTATCCAGTGTCCTTGGTACAATGTGTATCCCATTCACTAGGACTGTCTGAAGACCCTGATAAGAGTTACTTTTCCCCTTTGCTCAACAGCTGCATTATTATAACGAATGTGGTTCATTTTACTTAATTACGCCCTATCATGCCTTACGAGCACATGCTTTTAATACAGAATATGTTTTCAAAATTACATGTCTAAATTCTCTAATAGTGGCTATATGTGGCTCTATGCAAACAGTATATTTCAGACACTTTGTAACTTTTCTGTATCCTATTCACTCTGATCTTATCTACCCTGATTTGCTGCTCTTTAGTCCCAAGCCATTCTGAATCCCCCCTTACATCACTGAACTAAGGAGTCAAGTTGCTGAAAACCCAGACTGAACAGTTGCAACATTACTTAAGGGAAGATTTTGCTACAATAAATAGAGGGTTTGTGTTTGTACATTATTTTACATGAACACTTTCAGCAGAAAATGCAAAGAAGGCTGGCTGTGAATCACGAATTCTGTGAAAGTATATCCTTTCCAAAGAGCTAACTGAAATTATACTGAAAGGGCAGCACAGTGGCACAGTAGGGTGGCATGGTGGCACAGTTAGCACTGCTGCCTCACAGTGCCAGGGACCCAGGTTCAATTCTGGCCTCTGGTCACTGTCTGTGTGGAGTTTGCGTGTTCTCCCCGTATCTGCGTAGGTTTCCTCCAGATGCTCCGATTTCCTCCCACAGTCCAAAGATGTGTGGGTTAGATTGATTGGCCATGCTACATTGTCCCTTAGTGTCAGGGGGATTAGTAGGGTAAGTATGTAGGATTACGGGCATAGAGCCTGGCTGGAATTGTTGTCAGTGCAGGCTCAATGGACCAAATGGTCTCTTTCTGCACTGTAGGAACTTTATGATTCTATGATTCTATGATTTTATGATTACATTGAGAAAGCATGCAAAATTAAATACGTGCATTCAGATGACAGGACAAATAAAAAGGGAAAAGAAAGCTACAAATGGTGGAAATCTAAGACAAAAACAGAAAAATGATGGAAACATACAGCAAGTCTCTCAGTATCTGTAATAAGAAAATAAATATCAATGCTTCTCTTTTAATGCATTTGGCAACTTATTCCACCAGTTAAACTTATTTCTTTCCAGAGTATCTCTTGTTTCTTTTCCTCCCTTGCCTCTTTTTTTTCTCATTCATTCTATAAAGGTGCTTACTTATCTTTCAGCTTTCGGATTTGAGAATGCTACTCACCTGAAACGACAACTTGTTCTTTCTCTTGACAGCTATGGAGCAACCTGGCATGTACTTCCAGCATTTTCTGCCTCACATTTCAGACCTCATTATTAAATAACAATTTTGCACTCAAACACTAATATCTTCTGTTAATGTTACTCAAACACCAGTGGGGGAATTAAATACTTAGCATTACGTTTTAAGTCCCAATTACTCACAATATTTTTTTGTTTTGCAAACCAATCTATTGGTTCTGATACGAAAATAAACAAAACAGGCTAACAGAATGCATAACCATTTGACGTTAGGTTTTATAAGTTGGCTGACATAATTAGCTAATTTAGATCATTTTAAAAGGCTCTTGGTTAACTCTGACAGGTAGCTGTTGATAGTTGAAAAGTGTTGCTTGGCTACTCCATTTCTGTTCTGTTCATCTGAAGTTTGAAAGACCTTTGGAGATATCTGACAAAACAAATGCTTTCTTCATTGGCTTAGCAAGATCCAAGACTCTCGTCATCTTAATCTAGTTCACCAATGGTCCAAACCTTCTCTCAAGATTCATTAATTAAGTAGAAATATGAAAATCTATTAAGACTGGATGACACTTGTAAAATAACAGAAAGTTAGGATATACTTTTATTTTGTATTTAATGGTATAAGACTTGTCATGGGCCTTTGGGTTGCTACATTTAACAAGGCAGTAACAACATTGATATTGGCAAGCTTCTCAATTCATGTTCAGACCTTAAAAATAATGAATCTGTATTTATAAAACCCCCTTTCATGATCTCAGGACATCCCAAAGCACTTTACAGCCAATTAGATCCTCTTGAAGCGTAGTCAATGTCATAGTGTAGAAAATGTATGAATTTATTTCACAAACAGCAATAGGATAATCACTAGATAACCTGCTTCAGTGACGTTGGTTGGTGGATAATTATTGTGCAGGTGAGAGCTCACCTGCTCTTCTTTTTTCCAAAAATATAGGGCCCGATTTTCCCATCCTGATGCATTTAGCCATTTTGCAGGATTCGCCCATGTGTCTCCAACCAGCGAGAGAGCAAGAAGGAAGACAGGTAAGTGATTTCAATCTATTTTTAATCTTATTTAAAAGTCATTATCGGGAATTCTCCGGGCCCAATAGCATCTCTCACCCCCCCAGGAGTATTTCACTCTGGCAGGGTTTAGAGTAGCTCCCCGCTTGTGGGGAACTAGCGGGAGACCCTGCCGGAGTGAAGGGGGCACAATTGGGACTCCCTAGGGGGTCAGGCGATGGGGGGGTGGTGCTCCCAGGGCTTGAGCACCCTGGCATTGCCAGCCTGTGCCCCCTGGCACTGCCCAAGGGGCAAACTGCCCATGCCTGGGGTCACCTTGGCACTGCCCATGGGGCATCGGGCAGTGCTAAGGGGTGGGGCCTAGGGGGCTGGGCCGAGGGGGGAAAGGGGATGGGGCTTAGGGGGCAGGTTCTAGGTGGACAGGGGCAACACCAAGGGGCAGGGGCAAGGGGCAGGGCCTATTGTGGGCAGGGCCTATTGTGGGCAAGGTCTATTGTGGTTGGGGCTGGGGCAATCAGTGGGGATGGGGGGATCCCGCTGCCACTCTGCAGACAGAATCTGTCAGGGCTGGAGGAAGGCCACCGATCGGGGCGGGCTGGGGGGTGGTCTGCCAGGAATGTCTGCCTCCCAGGGGTTCTGCCTCCTTGGGGGGGGATGTCAGCGGGGAGGGGGTCTGCTGGGTGGGGTTGGGGGAGGGATCGTCACTGCTGGGGGCAGGGGGGGCTGGAGATTGTGGTGATCCAGGATGAAGGGGGGGTTCAGAGCTGGCCCGGGAATGCTTATGCAGGCTGCAATCAGGCCGCAATTAGGCCATGGGGGGGCTGTAGGGGCAGCACTGCAAGGGTCCTGGGCTGGCCAGCGATCGAGCTGGCCAATAGACTGCAATCTGACAGGTCGGGCCACTGTGTATGCAGAGAGGCCCGGAACTGTCAGACTCCGGCATGAATAGGTCCCGCCCCCTGAGTTTTTAATGATATTCATGATTGTGACCTCTGCATTGCACAGTGTGGGAGATTCGAGTCTGAACTCCCACTGAAAAAACAGTCATGATTTACCCTATTTTTCTCGCCAATTCAGCACTTAGAAATTTTTTGGGAGAATCGGGCCCATTCCTAATTCATCAGAAATCTGCAAGAACATTACAAATGTTCCAAAATGGCCATCACACAAAAAGCAATATTCAGGTTCTTTACATACATCAAGTAACATTCTGAGATGATTCAGCACAGTGAAGGAAACGTTTCAGACATTTTACAATGGTCTTACAAATGTTGCAAAATTATTTTAAAGGTTGGCTAGATAGAACAAGTTGCACTCTGAGGTGCTTCAGTACACCTGAGATACATGTCCCTGCTCTGCTTCAAAACAGTGCCATAGGATCTTTTATATCCACCTGAATCACTATCAACCGAGCTGAGACTAGTTGAGAGCAAGACAAACAGGCTTTTATTGGCAAGAACTTGGAGCCATCCCTGTCGGTGATCGGGTCTGAACTGAGAGCAAGGGGGGTGGAGCCACCGCCTTTATACCCAGACCAGGGGGAGGAGACTTGGGCGGAACCGACAGGGATGTGCCACATATACAGGTAATGAGAAATACTAACTACAGTGGTTAACCACTACAGATAACAGATAACAGTGGTTTACCACACCACCCGAAAAAGCTGGGGTGGAAATGTGTAAGGGAGAATTAGGTAGGCTTACTGCACTCTTTGGAGTGGCTCATCATGTACTGGCCCTCACCTACAGACAGCTCTCGCACCAGAAATATGGTGGCCTCTCCCACCATCCATGTCAGGGTGCGCATAACCTCTGGAAGCACCTCAGACTGTGGCTCCAGCAGCTTTGGATTTCGGCGGCCTGTCATCAACTTGAGGTTCAGCCCTGCTCTGGTCTCCCACAATCCTCTGCTTAGGTGCATGTGTGGTGTACTCACCAGAGTGTGATCCCAGATCTACTTGTGAACACAATCCCACCATAGTCAGATTATCTGCAGTAGTGGAGGGTGCATTCATGGGAACAATGCACCAGTGCATCCTCTGAGGCTCCCTCCTCAGGTGCATTTGGCTATCCCCCTGTCTCAGGAGCTTCTGCCCTTGTCTTTGAACTGCTTGAGATTACTGGATATGTGCATTCCATCACTCCTTTCATACTAGGCTTAGTGTGGAGCTCCATGTGGCCTGTGATGGATATATTAACACTGCACCTCATGTGTGCCAGAGGTTCTCTTGTGCTCATTCATGTAGCTATTCAATCAGTTACGCATGTCTTCATTCCTATAGGGTGGCACGGTGGCACAGTGATTAGCACTGCTGCCTCACAGCGTTCAATTCCTGGTTTGGGTCACTGTCTGTGTGGAATTTGCACATTCTCCCCGTGTCTGCGTGGGTTTCCTCGGGGTGCTCCGGTTTTCTCCCACAGTCCAAAGATGTGCGAGTTAGGTGGATTGGCTATGCTAAATTGCCCCTTAGTGTCAGGGGAATTAGATAGGGTAAATGCTTGTGGTTATGGGGATAGGGGCTGGGTGGAATTGTGGTCAGTGCAGACTCGATGGGCTGAAAGGCCTCCTTCTGCACTGTAGGATGCTACCATTGATGCCTTACAGTGCCAGGGACACGGGTTCGATTCTGGCCTTGGGTGTCTATCTGTGTGGAGTTTGCATATTCTCCCCATGTCTGCATGTATTTTCTCCGGGTGCGCCAGTTTCCTCCCACACTCCAAAGATGTACAGGTCAGATTGATTAGCCATGCTAAATTGACCATTAGTGTCAGGAGGATTAGCAGGGTAAATACATGTGGTGACAGGGATAGGGCCTGGGTGGGATTGTGGTCAGTGCAGACTAGATGGTCCGAATGGCCTCCTTCTGTATTGTAGGGATTCTATGATTCTATCTCACCATCATCAATGGAGAAGGCCCCAATATGTTCTTCAAGTTCTAGTGTCTCCTCCTCCGTGAGCTGAGAATTGCAAGGGAGAGAACACCACAGTCAGTCTTTGGTCTCTCCTGCAGCCATCCTAAAATATGACATCAGCACTCCAAGTGGCATGATTCCATTTCCACCACTGCTACCTTACAGTATGCCGCCTTCGCCTTTAGTGACAGTATATTAGCCAGCCACCGTGGAATACCCCTCGATGATGTGTCCTGCCCATCCAAGCGGCAGTGGCTCCCACCTCTGATCCTGGCAAGGGTACCTTGGGCATTACCACAAAATTCAGTCCTCTGTTTCTATGATGAGAGTGCTGCCATCTCTAGACGTAAAATTGTTATTTCTCAGTCGTGCAACAAGGGGATGAAGTGAAATGACTTGTATTCTTTACAGGGCCTTTCACAAATTGTTTAATATGAAATCAGTCAATTTTCACAGTAAACAGAGAAACAAACAGAAAATTAAATAAATGAGCAGGTAATATGCCTGGAGGTTTTGGCCAGGATGCTGAGAAAGTCTCCATGCTCCTAATCTAACAATATTGTGTGATCTTTAATGTCCATCTCAAAGATTTTGGCTTAACGTTTCATTCATAACTTTGCCCTTCCTTTGATGCAGTATTCCCTCAGTACTGTGCTGAAATGTCAGCATAGATTGTGCATTTAAGTTCAGGGAAAGGGTTTGAACCCGAAACATTTCCGAATCAAAGGCAAGTGTGATACCATTGAGCTGAGGTGATGCTTAACACAGATCATTGAGTGTGGAGCCGACTTATCTGAGACGGCCATTGTTTGAATAAGATAATTTGTACTCATGTAAGAATGCTTTAACATTATTTGTTTAGTCAAACTATTCCAGGACTCTTTCCACTTAGGTTTATATTTGTCTCTATTCAGAGACCACACATTCCACAGTAAGAGATAAGCTGCATTTACGGGGCTATAATCAAACATTGTAGCATAGGGATGGAAGCTGAATAGATTATGACACCTAACATGTGGCACCTATGCTTTTCTATTGAGTGCACGTGCAGCTCAAAGTTGTCGAATAGTGTAAGCATGGGACATATTTCTTCTATTCGCATGGTAGCGCAGTGGTTAGCACCGCTGCCTCACAGCGCCAGGGACCTGAGTTTGGTTCCCGGCTTGGGTCGCTGTCTGTGCAGAATCTGCACACACTCCCCGTGTCCACATGGGTTTCCTCCGGGTGCTCTGGCTTTCTCCCATATTCCAAAAGAGTTGGTTAGGTGCATTGGCCATGCTAAATTCTCCCTCAGTGTACCTGAACAGGTGCCAGAGTGTGGGGACTGGGGGATTTTCACAGTAACTTCATTGCAGTGTTAATGCAAGCCTACTTGTGACACTAATAAAATAAGCTAAACTAACTAAACTTCTGTCAGTCAGATAAACATCGCATTGGCAGCTGGAAGCCCACAGTCATGAGCCTACAGAGCTGAAAGGCACCACCTTGCACCTGGGAGCTAGGTTGCTTCACCTTAGGATTTAATATTGCACTGTAGGACAAATATATGAAATCTAATCATATTATTACTCACCGGATTAAAGCCTGTTTTGGGGAAAACATCTGCACATGAATTATAAATGGAATTATTGTCGGCCGACTAACAAGCCTTTTTTGCCATGGTAACCATGAAGAAATCCACTAACATTAGCACCTCCTGGTGAGCATCTGTCAAAGGCGCCAAAATAACAAGCGTTGATAGCTCGGCAAAAGTTCTGGCCTCTCAGCCTGGAAGGAATATTTTGGTTATGACCACATTACAAACAGTAGCCTTTTCCAACAGTAAAATAAATAAGAATGACAAGTGCACTGAACGTGTTCTGCAATTCACGCATAGGTGGAAAATCATTTGATTCATGTAACCCTTTGAGCAAACAGAAAATATTGAACAGACTAACCAAAGGGAGGCAGTTAAAAAAAATGGAAAGCTGTGATTGTTCCCTGACAAAGACAGCTAATTATAAAACTAAAAAGACAAATGGATGCAGGGAGCAATCACAGCCAGAGGCTGGAAACTCAATTAGATTTAAAAAAGAATAAAGAAAACACAATCTTAGCTGTGTCAGTGGATTATCTTCAAACTGAAGGTGTGAGGAAGTCAAGAAAATTAGGAGCATGTGTAAGGGAAATTGTACTGGATATTGTATGAGTTAGGTATGGAATTCAGATTCATAGGTCTTAGTGAAATGATAAAGTAGATTTAGGTCTTAGTGAAATGATAAAGCAGATTTAGGTGAGTAGTGAGATGGGTATGTAACCTATGTGACCTAATGTAACCTAAAGTAACCTCGTGTGACCTAACGTAATCAAACCTAGAATGGATGACCTAATGTAATCAAGTATAGTTGATATGATCAAAGCAGAGGACCCAGAGAAGTAGTATAGCAGTCACTAATTAACGAAAGCAAACAATAGTCACTTGGGAGAACAATGAATACTGCTCAGTGGTTCAACTTAATGTTGGTCCATAATAAAAAGAGAGAATAAAGTGAGCATGTTTTTTCTAACACATTCGGCCTAAGTCAGCAAAACCACGATTATTGTACAAACAGAAAAGTTCAGATAAAAGCAAGAGTCATAACCACCATGGTTTAAGAAACAAAGAGATATAACAGGGAGCGACCAATTGCAAATAAAACAGATAAAGGGTCAACTAAAACAATGGTGGCCAAAGAAAGGTCGGGCTGTGAAGTAAGATAACAACCAAGGACAGGCTGTAAAAGTGAGATAAGGATCTTGAGATATGAGGCTGAAATGTACATAAAAGATTGTAAGCCCAAGGGCTCTTTGGATTGTTCCGGACATCCCGACTTTATTCTGTTGTGCTGGGAAATAAAGTCTACTGCTTGGAAGATCGCTGCTCAGACTCTCTGTTTTAATCGATGTGAATAAATTGTCGTCCTGGGGAACCACGACAAAATTGGCGCTGCGAGCAGGGTTGGTGAGAGATCGCCCAGAAAAGCATCTGGAAGGAGTGGCGGAGACGGTGGTCCGACCGGAACCGAGAAGTCCCCAGCCGGCCTTCTGTCAACAAGGTAAGCAGACTTGCATGCATGTAAATCCTTGTTGTCAGAAAGGGGTTTTCTCGAGGCCCGGTGCGCCCGGCTCTCTGCTGGTCCTGGATCTCCCCAACCCAAAAAGATATCCTGCACAGGTAAAACCAAATTGTGTAAAAATTTTGAGAGACTGAGTCTGATCCGAAGAGCAGAATTTTTGCATGCAAAAGCGCGCTGCGAATACTGTATTGTCTGTGAATGGGTAAAAAGTGAGACGGGAAAAAGGCTGAAAGCTAAAGTAATGCAATTAGGTTAAGTCGAGCGGTTTGGAGCGGGTTTTTCAGGTTACGACTTGCCCAGAAGAGAGTAAGTGTGGGAAAATCTGCCAGTCCAAACCTACCCAGGACCTTGGGTAAGGGACGTCAACCGAGAGGGAGAGAGATCAGTGAGAGATCGCTCTCTGACCTAATACAGTAGTCAAAAGCACAGGAGTAGATTCTAACCCCAGGAAAGGGGAGTAGCAGCTAGAATAGAGGAAGTAAAAGAACAAAAACGGAAGCAACACTGGATTGGAAAAAGATTACACATATAACTAACTTAGAGGAGATAAAGAATGAGTGGCCGTATGTAAAATGGGAAAGAGTAGCCGATAGGAATTGGATAGACGAAATAAAATTGGAAACTCTAGAGAAATTAATAAAGGGATCTGACCGATACAGGGTTTTTATACACATAGACGAGCAAGTGAAAACCTACTACCCTCTGGCCCGGGAGAGGAAGATAGTGCCGGGACAGGGGACTACGGGGAAGTGGATATCGGGACCCCGGTTAGAGTTACAAATATTGGCAAGGGAAACCCAAAGGAAAGGTAAACAGGGGACTGAGCACGGAAAAACAATACAGCAAGTAATAATCACTGTGATACCTAACTCTGACAGATTAAGTGATAAAAATTGTGACAGTGATCCAAAAAGACGAGTAATGGCACACCAAGTTAAAACACCAGTGGAGATATTAGGGGATAAGTTCCCAGCCCTCAGGGGAGATATAGAACACGTCTCTAAAAAATGGGCCAAAAGAACAAATAAGACCAATACACAGTGGCCGGAGGAAGGCACATGGTCCATAGAGAGGTGTGAGGACCAGAAGGGAATGATAAAGAACTATAAGATTAAGGATAAATCGAGCAAAAGAAGGGAAAAGCGAGAAAAGGAGTTAGAGATATTAGCCCTATTCCAACAAGAAGGGAAAGAGAGAAGAGGGGTGTGGAGGGGAGGTAGGATGCAGATGCCAGTACAACTTGAGGAAAAAGCAAAATTGGAAGATCCAAACGTAGCCCCACCCCCTACTTAGAGAAACAGAGCTCCACGGGACTGTACCCAGTTATATCAGGCACAATGAATTTTGAGGGAGAATATGACATAGAACAGATGACGAAGGAGGAATGGGCACAAAGGGAGAGAGAAAAGAGACAAGGTATAGAGGAAGCGGCTAGAAAAATAGAAGAGGATTTGGATGGGCTGAGCCAAAAGAAAAAGGAGTTGGAGGAAGAAGTAAATGTGGTAGAACTTTTGGAATGGGCAAAGAAGGTAATGAAAAAGGAAAAAGAACGAGAAGAGGGAGGAAAGAATGTTAGAAAAGAATATGAGGGGAAAACAGGAGATGATCCTCACGAGTGTGGAAGTGAGACATCACAGGGAAAAGTAGAAGAAAAGAGAGTCAGAGTGAGCAGAGAGGAAAGAGAAAGGAGCGGAGAAGGAATATGCTGGGAAGTGTGCAGAGAGCCAGACAGACAACAATGGGGGAAAGGGTGGAGGTGGACGCACCCAGAGAAAAGTAGGATGGAAGAAGAAAGATCGCTGCTCAGACTCTCTGTTTTAATCGATGTGAATAAATTGTCGTCCTGGGGAACCACGACACATGGAAGACAGAGCAAAGAGAGCAGGAGGGTTTAATTAGCACGTTAGCACAAGCAGTGGAATGTTTGGGCATTGAGCTACATCCTAAGACTGGAGGAACAGTGTAGTGCACAAACAAATGGACACACACACATGCCTACACACTGACACACACACACACCGACACATACACACACACACACCAGTCGATTAAACATACATGAATCCAAGGACAGGATGAAGTAGAAGAAAGACATTATACACTCCATGGTCCAGGATAGATGGGAGATAGGATATACCCCGTGGGACTCCCTCAGAAGTCCCAATGCAGTTACTCTTTGGGAATTTCCAGAATGTTTGAACTTTCGATGGATAATTCCATGTTCCCCAGGACCCTCCGAAAAGTCACTGAGCTAGAATCAGAGACTTCGGACAGTTCCGACAGACTTACCTGGTTAGTTACCCAGAAAATGTTAGACAGATTACAACCTAGTCAAACTCCTGGGTAGCTGCAGAACTGATGCCCCAATTACCCACATCAACGTCCCCCCACACCCCAATGACCTCACCAATGCTCCACTCACCCCCCTGACCATCCTATCTTCTCCCATCTGACACCCCAAATCCATGAGACTAGCCCCCACATCCCAATTACCCTCACACCCGCCCAGCCTTCCGACTCCCCATTGGCATGACTTAACTAGTCTCCACATTGACCACCTTAAACCATTCAGCTATCCCACTGACCTCCCAATTCCCCTTGGCCAGAATGGATTAACCCCCAACCTCTGACCACCCCCCACTTTCTGGCCCCTGATTCCCTCGACTACTCCCTGAACAGACCTGATTAATGGACCAATGGACTAACCTCTGAACCCCTAACTCCCCACTGACTCTACCTGAATTAACTTTAGCATCCTATCCACCTACCACTTACCCTCTAACCCACCTTACCCTCTCACCTGACTCACTCTATCCTCTTACCTACTACACCCCCTTACCCAATCTACCGTTACCCACTTACCAGACTCACCCTTTCCATTCACCCAGGTCACCCACCTTAACCCATTACCTACCTTATCTTCTTACCCATGCTGCCCCCTTACAAAGGATCAAGGGAAATAAGAGAAAGGGGAGTGGGATACTGAAAGTGCATGATTAGCCATGATCATATTGAATGGTGGTGCAGGCTCAAAGGGCCGAATGCCTCTTACCAACCTTGCCCCCTTACCCACCTTAACCTTTTACTCAACGTACCCTCTTAACTAGCTTACACCCTAAACCTTGCACCTTTACCTACTGATCTAACCCACCCTATAACCTCACCCGCCTTCCCCTTACCACCCTACCCCCTTACCCACTGACCTTCTCTCCATTGATTTTCAAAGAAATCTTTGGACATTTGAACTCTTATTTAGCAGATTATGGCAGCTAATACCATAAAAAGGTTTATGCACAGAATTTCTACATCATTCCCTCTGAGGATTCCTGCACATCCTCGAGTCATTTCTGTAGGATCCTCCACTGGAAGACTGCCCTGAAAAATCAGAGGCAGGTAAGCATGTATTTTTTGTCTGATAGCATTTGGAAATAAGGGTTCCAACTATGAACGGAAGATCCAGACCCATAACTGTTCATGAGACTGGCCATAATATCTCCTCCTGAGATGAGGCATATTGTCATTGCCTGGTAAAGGCTGTTCATCAGTTTAAAAAAGAGAGATAGTTGTGTCCCTGGAGACACAACCTCCTGACATCTCCACAGAGTGAATGATGCCAACACAGACCAGTTCTTGGGAAGGTGGAACCTGTACACACCTTACAAGTTGCACCTCAGTAGAACTGGGACCAATGTCCTCACAACGAAGTTCGCAAGTGCAATGGGAGAGAATTTAAAATAACTTGGCAAGGGGAATGGGCATGAGGATGTCGCATTAGAAAGGAGAAACAAGGTGCACAGAGGATTTGGAGAGACTGATAGCAAGAGAATAAGAAATAGTATGGTATTAGGTGGGTTCAGACCAAGTTAGAATAGATAGGTTTGCAATGCATGTCATAAAAGGTAAAGTCGCCATAGTCCAAGATGACCATAGGCTGTGACTGGTGGTGATTTAACCTGAGGATCACCACACTTCAGGCAAGGGGCAAGGTTGAGAAGGTGCCTTCATGAAGAAGCTCAGCCAGTATGGGAATTGACCCCAAGTGGTTGGTGCCACTCCACATCATTAACCAGCTGTTCAGCCAGTTGAGCCACACCAACCAAACTTTAGTGAGCTGCAGGTGGAAATAGTCGCATGAGAGTATGAAGCTGTGGTATTAAGGAAGACGTGGCTCCAAAAGAACAGGAATGAGTGCTAAATAGTTCTAGATATGAGGTGTTCAGGAAAGGTAGGGAAGGAAAGAAAGGAGAAGATGACTGTATTGATTAAGGAGAATATTGCTGTGCTGGAGAGAGAGGTTGTCTGAGAGTGGTTAGGGACAGAATCTATTTTGTTAGAGTTAAGAAACAATAGAGCTACCATTACACGACTGGGCACATTCTATAGGCTACCTCCTTGTGGGAGGGCTCATAGGAGCAACATTGCAAGGAAACGACAGAGAGGTGAAAAAACTATAGAGGCATGATAATAGGGAACCTTAATTATCCTAATGTAGACTGGGATAGTAATCATGCCAAATTTAGAGTGGAGTAAGAAGTGCTCATAGATTCTGGAGGACTTTCTCAATCAGTCCAATGAGGAAAAAAGCTTTAGTGGATCTGGTTCTCGGTCAAGTGGAACAATTGTCACAGGGGAACATTTAGGGAACAGTGATCATGTAGTATCATAATGTTTGGAATAGCTATGGAAAAGGACAAGGAGCAATCTAGAATAAAAATATACTAAAAATAGACAGCCATTAAAGATGAGGTAGTTAGAGGACGGATCTGACACAGGTACATTGGAATCAAAGATTGGCAAGCAAAATTGTTATCAAACAATAGGCAGCCTTTAAAGAGGAGATAGTCTGAGTAGTCGAAATACATTCCCACAAGTGGAAAAGGCAGGTTGACCATAGCCAGTGCACCCTGGATGACAAAAAAAGAATAAAATTAGAAAAAAGAAACATTTAATAAAAGTGAGGACCAAGACAAATGTAGAAAGTTAAAGGGCGAAGTGTCAAGGGAAATAAAAGCGGCAAAGAGAGAATGTGTGAACAGACTCGCAGCTAACATAGTAAGACAGATGGGACAAATTCTGGACCAAAAAGGAAACCTACAATGGAGCCAGAGGACATAATTAAAAAATTGCACCTGCCTTTAAAATTAAAAAGATACTGGGCGAATTTTCCTGTTCTGCCCACCACAGGAATCGTAGCAGGTGAGGGGTGGACCATGGAAAGATCTGTTGACCTTGGGCAGGATTTTCCAGGGTGAGCGTGGCTGGAAAATCCCATCCACTGTCAAAGTCACAGTAAAACCATAAGACCATAAGACATAGGAGCAGAATTAGGTCACTCGGCCTATCGAGTCTGCTCTGCCATTCAATCATAGCTAATTTTTTTCTCACCCCCATTCTCCTGCCTTTTCCCCATAACCCCTGATCAAGAACCGATCTATCTCTGTCTTAAAGACACTCAATGACCTGGCCTGCACAGCCTTCTGCGGCAAAGAGTTCCACGGATTCACCACTCTCTGGCTGAAGAAATTCCTCCTCATCTCTGTTTTAACGGATCTTCCCTTTAGCCTGAGGTTGTGCCCTCTGGTTCTAGTTTTTTTCACTAGTGGAAACATCCTCTCAACGTCCACTCTATCCAGGCCTCGCAGTATCCTGTAAGTTTCAATAAGATCCCCCTCATCCTTCTAAACTCCAACAAGTACTGACCCAGAATCCTCAACCGTTCCTCAAATGACAAGCTCTTCATTCCAGGGATCATTCTTGTGAACCTCCTCTGAACCCTTTCCAAGGCCATCACATCCTTCCTTAGGTAGTTGAGTTAACGAATGGGCTAAAATTTTATAAACAGGAAATATTGGAAAGGCTAGCTGCACCTAAAGTTGACAAGTCACCAGGCCCAGAAGGAATCTGGTTGCTGAGGGTAGTAAGGGTGGACATAGTGACCATATCTTCTAATCGCCTATAGATACAGAAGTGGTGCCAAAGGACCAGTGAATGTCTTTGTTCAAAAAAGGGTCTGAGGATAAACAAAGCAAATGCAAGCCTGTCCTTTTAACCTTGATGGTGGGATAGTTTTTGGAAATGATAATCAGGGGTGAAATTAGCAGTCATCTGGACAAGTATGGTTTAATTTTGGAAAACTAGTACAAATTTGTAAGAGGCAAATTGTGTTTGACTAAGTTGATTGAGTGTTTTAATGAGGTAATAGAGAGGTTTGATGAGGGAATATGGTTGATATGGCTCTATATGGACTTCCAAAAGGTGTTTGATAGAGTGCCACATAATCGGCTTGCAAGTGAAGTTGAAGCTTGTGGAATAAAAAAAGCCATGGGAGCATGGATATGAAATTCACAAAAGGACGGTAAACAGAGAGTGGTGGTCACCAGTGGTTTTCAGATTGGAGGAGAGTGTGACGTCCCCCAGGGGTTGGTATGAGGACCATGATTTTCTTGCTTCATATATTAACGATGAGGGGCGGGATTCTCTGATCTCCTTTGCCCCATCGCTGCTGCCAGTGAGATTGGAGAATTTGGCACTTAGCCAAATCCCCATTCACTGCAGCAGGACTGGAGAATCCCAGCTGCGGGCAAGGTCAAATAATCCAATCCCTAGACTTGCGTTTACAGGACACAATTTCAACGTTTGTAGATGACACAAAGCTTGGAAATGTAGTGAAGAGTGAGGAGATGGTGATAAACCTCAAGAGGATGCAGACAGGCAGGTAAAATGTGTGGACAGTGGCAAATGAAATTCAAAGCAGAAAAGTGCAAAGTGATACATTTTGGTTGAAAGAAGGAGAGGCAATACAAACTAAAGAGTACAATGCTAAGAGGGGTGCATGAGCAGAGAGACCTGGGGATATATGTGGTCAAATTATTGAAAGTCGCAGGACAGGTTGAGGAAGTGGTCCAAAAAGCAGATGGAATCCTGGACATTATAAATAGAGGCATTGAGTACAAAAGCAAGGAAGATATGATGAATCTTGCTGAAACACTGTTTTGACCATAACTGGAGTGTAGTGTCCAATTCTGGCTACCACAATTTTTGAAGGATGTGCAGATCATAGAGAGGGTGCAAAAGAGATTTGCTGGCATGTTTTTAGGTTTGAGGGATTTCAGTTACATTGCTAGATAAAGAAACTGGGGTTGTTCTCCTTAGAAGGTTGAGAGGAGTTTTGATAGAGGTGTTCAAAATCATGAGGGGTCTAGACAGAGTAGATATAGAGAAACAGAATCACAGAATCATTACGCGCAGAAGGAGGCCATTTGGCCCATTATGCCTACATCGGCACGGATTAGTGTCATTCCCCTGCCTTTACTCCATACCCCTGCACATTGTTTCTACTCAAGTAATCATCTAATGCCCTCTTGAATGCCTCAGTTGAACCTGCTTCCATCACACTCCCAGACAGTGCATTCTAGGCCCCAAACACTCATTCTGTGAGAAAGTTTTTTCTCACATCGCATTTGCTTCTTTTGCAAATCACTCCAAATCTGACTTCTCATTCTTGATCCTGTTATAGGCGGAAACAGTTTCTCCCTATCTACTTGTCCAGCCCCTCTCATGATCTTGAAAGTTTCTACCAAATCTCCTCTTAACCTCCTTCTCTCCCTGGAGAACAGTCCCAATCTCTCCAATCTATCCTCATGACTGAAATTTCTCATAAAGTCATAGAGGTTTATAGCATGGAAATGGGCCCTTCGGCCCAAATTGTCCATGCCGCCCTATTTTTACCACTAAGCTATTCTCAATTGCCTGCGTTTGGCCTATATCCCTCAATACCCATTTTACCCATGTAACTGTCTAAATGTTTGTTAAAAGACAAAATTATACCCACCTCTACTACTACCTCTGCAGCTCATCCCAGACATTCATCACCTCTGTGTGAAAAAATTGCCTCTCTGAACCCTTTTGTATTTCTCCCCTCTCACCCTAAACCTATGCCCTCTAGTTTTAGACTCCCCTACCTTCAGGAAAAGATGTTGACTATCTACCTTATCTATGCCCCTCATTATTTTATAGATCTCTATAAGGTCACCCCTAAGCGACTCCAGAGAAAATAGTCCCAGTCTATCCAGCCTCTCCTTATAACTCAAACCATCAAGTCACGGAGTATCCATGTAAATCTTTTCTGCACTCTTTCTAATTTAATAATAAATTTTCTATAATAGGCTGACCAGAACTGTACACATTATTCTAAGTGTGGCCTTACCAATGTCTTGTACAACTTCAACAAGATGTCCCAACTCCTGTATTCAATGTTCTAACCAATGAAACTACGCATGCCGAATGCTTTCTTAACCACCCTATCCACCTGTGACTCCACTTTCAAGAAGCTATGAACCTGTACCCCTAGATCTCTTTGTTCTGTAACTCTCCCCAACAGCCTACCATTAACTGAGTAGGTCCTGGCCTGGTTCGATCTACCAAAATACATTGCCTCACATTTATCTAAATTAAAGTCCATCTGCCATTCATCAGCTGACTGGCCCAATTGATTAAGATCCCGTTGCAATCTTAGAAACCTTTTCACAGTCCACTATGCCACCAATCTTGGTGTCATCTGCAAACTTACTAACCATGCCTCCTAAATTCTCATCCAAATCATTAATATAAATTACATCCCTGGAAGCCTCTTCTGCACTCTCTCCAAAGCATTCGCACCCTGCCAATGGGAAGTGTTTCAGAGTACCAAAGGCGAAATGAACCAAAAGGTAAAATGAAGGGATTAAAAATACACAGATAATGGTTTTGACCTGGAATGCACTGCCTGAGAATGTGTTCAAGGTAGATTCAATCAAGGTCTCCAAAAGGGAATTGGATAAGCAAATGGAGGGTAAAAATTGCAAGAGCTACTGGGAGTAGGACTAACAAAGCTCTTACAGAGAGCTGACAACGCTCAACCGGCTGAATGGCCTCATTCAGTGCTCTCACCATTCTAAGACAAAGAAGGAAAGAAAGCAAGGGTTTCTAACATCCCTTTCAATACTAAACAATTCCAGGACCTAGCCACTGGAACCCCATGAGTTAAAAATAAAGAACTCCCCAGCAGTAATCTGGCAGCTGTGGAGCAAGTTAGTAAACTTTACCAGCATGATGAGAATGAAATCAGAATAACTGTTCCTTTGACAACCTTGAACTGTATCAAGGCTTGCAAGTGGAGGTTAGAACACGAAAGTTTGATCGGGAAGGAACCAAAAATGAAGAATGGAAAGTGAGGGAGTTTGGAAAAATGTCAAATAGAATGATTGTAAAGTGCTTGTTGCCGGGACATAACAAGTGAATGTGATATCAATACCGGGCTGCGTTCTCTACTTTAGAGATGAATGATTTAGTGTCAGGTGACATGCAACTGGGGGTTCAGTACCTGATAGAGGGAGTTAAGGATCAACATGAAGCAATTAGTGATATCTATAATATTGAAATCACCCACAAGGAGGCCTGGATGTATCAGTGGCTGAGCCATAAATGAGCAAATATACAGGAAATAACCACAATCCCTCCCAGCTTGATAAAACCCTACATCCTGAAAGAATGAGACTAGAAATGGAAGTGTAGCTATGGAGTGCTGATTTTGTAGGAAATATAAGCCATAATTCTCAGGTTTGCCTCAGTGGGCAACCAAAAGCCAGTCACTGCAATTGGAAAGAGGAAAATCGGATTTTCTGGTCAATGCTCTGAGATAGGAAATCAAACCTGGGGAAGCACTGAGACTAGTTTGAACCTTCTCTTTACCAACCTCGTCACCCGAAAATGGACATAAACATTGCCTCCCGAATAAACAGTTCATCCCCTCCCCACCATGTTCAGCCTTCAGGTTTAAAGGGCCCAGTGTATGATGCATCAGGACCCTCAAGGATGTCCCTATAGCAATAAACGGGGCAGAAGCCGCCCAAAAATAATTTAATAGATTCTGGTTCATCTGATTATAAAAGCAATGCTGGGATCTGAAACAAAGGGTCCTCCAGATTTTCAACATTGGCTCTATTCTCCCTCCACAGTTGCTGTCAGACCTGGTGGGATTTTCCAGCATTTTCTGTTTTTGCATCACACACTGTTGTCTGGGGTATATTCAATTGACCGGTTGGATTTCAAGGCACATGAGAGGTGGTGGATTTGGAGGAGAATACAGGTGTGGAGAATGGTAGAAATGGAAGTTACAATAGGAAATCACATGGCAATGGCCCAAAGCCAAGCTTATGCCTAAGCAGGTTCCTCTACATATCTGGAATCCATCACAGCCAGGTGTAGCGTAGGAGACTATAGGGGTGGGATTTTCCGGCTGCCGGTGTCATGGGGAAATTCCGCCCTAGGTGATGCTCCACATCCTACATGTCTCCAAGCATGTTTAAAATTAAGTTTATTTATTGGTGTCACAAGTAGGCTTACATTAACACTGCAATGAAGTTACTGTGAAAATCCCCTAGTCGCCACACTCTGGCGCCTGTTTGGGTGCACTGAGAGAGAATTTAGCATGGTTAATCAGCACATCTTTTGGACTGTGGGAGGAAACTGGAGCACCTGGAGGAAACCCATGCAGACACGGGGAGAAAGTGTAGACTCTGCGCAGACAGTGACCCAAGCCGGGAATTGAACCCAGGTCCCTGGCACTGTGAGGCAGCAGTGCTAACCACTGTGCCACCGTGCTGCCCCAAGTGTAGCAGCCCAAGTTCCAAGGATACTACCCAGTACAGTGTAAGACAGCCCAAATGCACACACAAGGTGCTTTGTAATAATATAAAGCAGTAATCAGGAGACCGATGAATCCACACCATCAATTAAAATCCCACATGGGACCAGAGCTAAAATGTCAGTTCCAGAGCATGTGCAACATAATTCTGAAAACTGGAGATCAATGGTGGCCACATCTATACCTGACAGTCAGGAAAATTGGAGCTTGACTCACTGCACCACCACAATAAGTGGCTTCAAGCAAATATTCTCATCACATGTCCCTCAAATGCAATCAAAAGAGAAAGTAAGGAGAGTTCTAATTCAATTAGAAGCGCAATACAGAAAATTAGCCCCAGCTGTGGTAAACAGTAGAGGTCAATATGTAAGATATACACAGCTACTAATCCAACCAAGTACAAAAGGGGGTCTGGAGTGGCCCAACAGTGCAGCGAACTACCATGACAAGAAGGCTAGGATTCCATTGGGTGCTAACAGCCAATGTTGGCTACCCCTTATATACAAACTGGATGGATAAGCAAGCATAGAGCATGTAGCTTGGAGTACCTGCGATAGCAAGGAAAATATTGCTAACAATGTACACAGATATTGCCTTTGCCAACACCCCCAGTCCAAAGTGACCACAGTTCCCACACATCACACCCGATAGTAGTTTGTAAAAATCCCTACTTGCAACATAGCGATGAGGACAAGTGACAAAGTACCAGAAAAACAAGGGATATGATTTTTTTTTTATTGGGATGTGGCTGCTGCTAGCGAGGCTAACACTTGTTGCCAATCCAAAAGTATCTTTGAGTGTAATGGTGAGCAACCTTTTTGAACTGCTGAGCCCATCTGGGGCAAGTACACCCACAGTGCTACTGGGAAGGGAGTTCTTGGATTTTTTGATCCCACCATTGTTCCTTTATATGTTATAATTCAGGTCAGAAACTCCAAAGTGTTTTATGAAGTCTGCCTGGATCATACATTTTGCAATTTGAATTTAACCAGGGTAAGCATGAGAGCTCTCATTTCAAGTATGATTCGAATAACCCACTAGGGAGCTTTAATCAAACAAAGTTTATTTACGAATACAGTTAACATGCATAGAAAGAAAATTAGCAATACATTTTACCAATTACAAACAATGAAAAATAAACTTGATATTGTATAAACCTTAACAACTAAATACTGTTCCAACCAAACAAATCCCATAAACAAACCCTTGTCACAGATTTAGCACAGATAATACGAATGCTTACATGGTGCTGGAACTTATTCCTTTGGTTGGATGCTGCAGTTTTCTTGACACACACACAGACAAGCTTGAAGTCAGAACATCTTCCCAAAACATCAAGGAGAGAGAGAGAGAGAGGGATGCTAGCAAGCAAACCACCAATAGCAGAATTTCACTCCAGGAAGGCAAGAAGCCTTACTTACAACCAGCCAGCAGAATTTGCAATACCTGGGAAAGCAAGAATCACTGCTTTTCAGTCTGATGCCCAAACGCCTTCTAATTTAAAAAAAGCCCAAAACTGAAAATAAAAGAACTCCTGTCACCTGGTCTATCAATCAATTGTCCCCCGAACAATGCAGGATCATAAAAAATCCCAGAAAGTACCTGAGGCCCAGAGTAAAAATAAACAAAACCACATTTAAACCATTGAAGCAGCAATAAAATGACTTCTAGCAGGCAGCTTGGCAACAATGAAAAAAACCAAAGCTGCTTAACTGCAGAGAACATGATTTTTAAAAAAATATTAAAGGCATACTAGTGTCACACTGGACACCATTGAACAAAGAACAAAGAACAATACAGCACAGGAACAGGCCCTTCGGCCCTCCAAGCCTGCACCGATCTTGTGTTCCTAACTAGACCATCCGTTTGTATCCCTCTATTCCCAGTCTGTTCATGTGGCTATCTAGATAAGTCTTAAATGACCCTAGCATGTCTGCCTCAACCACCTTGCTTGGTAGTGCATTCCAGGCCCCCACCACCCTCTGTGTAAAATACATCCCCCGCATATCCGTATTGAACCTTGCCCCCCTTACCTTGAACTTGTGACCCCTTGTGTTTGTCATTTCTGACCTGGGAACAAGTTTCCAACTGTTCATCCTATCTATGCCCTTCATAATTTTATAAACTTCTATTACCAGGCAACATCCTGGTAAACCTTTTCTGCACTCTTTCCAAAGCCTCAACGTCCTTCTGGTCGTGTGGCAACCAGAACTGGACGCAGTATTCCAGATGTGGCCTAACCAACGTTCTATATAACTGCAACGTCATAGAGTACTTTTATACTCTATGCCCCATCCAATAAAGGCAAGCATGCCATATGCCTTCTTCACCACCTTTTCCACCTGTGCTGCCACCTTTAAGGATCTGTGGACTTGCACACCCAGATCCCTCTGTGTGTCTATACTCCTGATGGTTCTGCCATTTATTGTATAGCTCCCCCCTGCATTAGATCTACCAAAATGCATCACTACGCATTTATCTGGATTAAATTCCATCTGCCATTTCTCCGCCCAATTTTCCAGCCTATCTATGTCCTGCTGTATTCTCTGACAATGTACATCACTATCCGCAACTCCAGCAATCTTTGTGTCATCAGACCAGCTTCATCTTCTTCCAAATCATTTATATATATCACAAACAGCAGAGGTCCCAGTACAGAGCCCTGCGGAACACCACTAGTCACAGACCTCCAATCAGAAAAAGACCCCTCCACTGCTACCCTCTGTTTTCTATGGCCAAGCCAGTTCTGTACCCATCTAGCTAGTTCACCTTTGATCCCGTGAGATTTAACCTTTTGCACCAGCCTGCAACGAGGGACCTTGTCAAATGTTTTACTAAAATCCATATAGACGACATCCACGGCCCTTCCCTCGTCAATCATTTTTGTCACCTCCTCAAAAAACTCAACCAAATTTGTGAGGCATGACCTCCCTCGTACAAAACCATGTTGTCTATCACTAGTGAGACTATTCAGTTCTAAATTTGTATAGATCCTATCTCTAAGAATCTTCTCCAATAATTTCCCTACCACGGACGTCAAGCTCACCGGACTATAATTACCCGGGTTATCCTTGCTACCCTTCTTAAATAACGGGACCACATTTGCTATCCTCCAATCCTCTGGGACCTCACCTGTGTCCAATGAAGAAACAAAGATTTCTGTTAGAGGCCCAGCAATTTCATCTCTTGTCTCTCTCAGTAATCTAGGACAGATGCCATCTGGCCCTGGGGATTTGTCTACCTAAACGCTTCCTAAAACACCTAACACTTCCTCCCTTGTAATTGTGATTTGTTCCAATGGGTCTACACATCCCTCTGAGGCACTACCAATCAACGTGTCCCTCTCCTTTCTGAATACTGATACAAAGTATTCATTTAGGACCTCATCTACTTCCTCGGGTTCTAAGCATGATTCCCCTCCTTTGTTCTTGAGAGGTCCGACTCTTTCTCTGACAACCCTCTTGTTCCTAATGTATGTATAAAATGCCTTAGGATTCTCCTTAATCCTGTCTGCCAAGGACATGTCGTGACCCCTTTTTGCCCTTCTAACTCCCTGTTTGAGTTCTTTTTTACTTTCTCTGTATTCCTCCAGTGCTTCATCTGTTTTTAGCTGCCTGAACCTTATGTATCCCTCTCTTTTCTTTTTGATTAGACCCACAATTTCCCTGGTTATCCACGGCTCTCGAATCCTACCTTTCCTATCCTTCCTTTTTACAGGCACATGCCTGCTCCTTAAAAGGCTCCCACATGCCAGATGTGGATTTACTCTCGAACAGCCTCTCCCAATCAACAGCCAAAAAATCCTGCCTAATCCGGCTGTAGTTAGCCTTCCCCCAATTCAGCACCTTACCCATAGGACAACACTCATCCTTTTCCATGACTATCCGAAAGTTTACAGAATTGTGGTCACTGTTCGTCACATGTTCCCCCACTGAAACTTTGATAACCTGACCGGGCTCATTCCCCAGTACTAGTTCCAGTATAGCCCCCTCGCTAGTTGGACTATCAACATATTGTTCCAAAGGACCTTCCTGGACACATTTTACAAATTCCTCCCCGTCCGGACCCCCAGCCCAAAGGGATTTCCAATCTATATGAGGGAAGTTAAAGTCTTCCACTACAACAACCCTATTTTTTCTACACCTGTCCAGAATCTCCTTACATATTCGTTCTTCAACTTCCCATGGACTGTTGGGAGGCCTGTAGTATACCCCCAGCATAGGGACTGCGCCCTTCCTGTTTCTGAGCGCTACACACAGTGTCTCGTTACATGATCCTTCCAATTTGTCCACCCTCTGTACCATTGTAATATGCTCCCTAACCAGTATTGCTACTCCCCCACCTCTTCTAGCCCCTCCTCTGTCTCGCCTAAAACACTTATACCCCGGAATATTCAGCTGCCAGTCCTGTCCTTCTTTTAACCAAGTCTCTGTCATTGCAACCACATCCAAGTTCCGCGCATTCATTAAGGCTCTAAGTTAATCTGTCTTGCCCGTTACGCTCCTTGCATTGAAGCAGATGCACTCCAGACCTCCAGGCCCACTGAGTTCATCCTCCCCCAGATTGCTCTTCCTCTTAGGCAGTCTTGTCTTGGCCCCATGCTCGTCCCCAGTCTCTGCGCTTGCTGACCTATTGTTCTGATCCCCACTCCCCTGCCACATTAGTTTAAACCCACCCAAACCACACTAGCAAACCTCCCAGCCAGGATATTGGTGCCCCTCCAGTTCAGGTGTAACCCGTCCTTCTTGTACAGGTCCCATCCTCCCTGGAAGACTTCCCAGTGATCCACGAATCCGAAACGCTCCCTCCTGCACCAGTTCTTTAGCCACGTGTTCAGCTGCACAATCTCCCTGTTCTTAGCCTCACTAGCACGTGGCACAGGGAGTAATCCAGAGATTGCTATCCTAGAGGACCTGCTTTTTAGCCTTCTACCTAACTCCCTAAATTGCTCTTGCAGGACCTCCCTGCTCTTTCTGCCTACGTCATTTATACCAATGTGGACAGTGACGTCTGTCTGATTACCCTCCCTTTTTAGGATGCTTTCTGATGTTAGATAACCAACTGCAGCATACCTTGTTCTGTTCCGGTTTTCTCACGTCCCTATCACAAATAGAATTTGATTGACATCCACTTTACATCTCATTCTTATTCTTAATATGAGATTTGAATTTTATTCCACTTTAATATCACCACAGGGTAGGGGCAAGATAATCCCTCATTCAGAGCAATTTATTTCTTACACTGAACACTATCTGCAACATAAACTGGTATTAACGAGCAGATGTTGCTGGTGGTAAGTCACACAATGCATCATTTTATAAAAACATGAGCACTACATCGTGTAATGTAAGTATACTATTCCGCGACTGAGGCACAGCTGTGTTTAACTTAGTTGTCATCTTTAATGCCAGAAGACTAATTACAGTATATAGCAAGATTCGGAGACTGTATAAAAGTTAATTGTTGTTGGTGGGAGAAGTTTGAAGATTGGCAGGTCGTTCCAAAATCCTGACTCTGGGTCAGAAATGAAAATAAAACATTTATTCAAAAAAAAAATCATTTTGACATTTTGAAATGCAAGATCCGAATGGCAACAGACTCTAAATCTAATAAAATCAAAATATTGCGGATGCTGGAAATCTGAAACAGAGACTCAAAATCTTTGATTTTGAGGGTGGCACGGTGACACAGTGGTTAGCACTGCTGCCTCACAGCACCAGGGACCTGGGTTCAATTCCGGCCTCGAGTCACTGTCTGTGCGGAGTTTGCACATTCTCCCCATGTCTGCGTGGGTTTCCTCTGGGTGCTCTGGTTTCCTCCCACAGTCCAAAGATGTGTGGGTTAGGTGGATTGGCCATGCTAAATTTACCCTTAGTGTCAGGGGGATTAGCAGGGTAAATGCATGGGGTTATGGGGATAGGGCCTTGGGGGGGCTTGTGTTCGGTGCAGATTTGATGGGCCGAATGGCTTTCTTTTGCACTGTACGATTCTATGAAAACTTTGCTGTGAGGAATTTTAAAATTCTTCCATGGAGCGTGTCACTGTGGCTGCGACAGAGATTTTTCCAAGTTCCTTTAGATTCCAGTCACAGACCCCATCAAAGGATGGCAGATTTCCTTCCTTCCAGGATGAGTTGTTCTGATCTGCCACCATAGCTTTGGCAGAAGATCACCAAAAGCCCTGGGGAAATGACATAAACAACCATAATTATCCACTGAAGTTTTGTCAAGATTTTGAAAAAAAATCCTGTAGAATTTAAAGTTCATTTATTAGCCACAAGTAGGCTTATATTTGCAGATATGTAGACTCCACACAGACAGTGACCCAAGCTGGGAATCAAACCTGGCGCTATAAGGCAGTAGTGACACCCACTGTACCACCCCTAAATTTTAATGGCAGGCCCCAGTGAGGATTGAACTCACAAACCCCTGGTTTACAAGGCCAGTGTGCTAACCACTGAGCTAGGGAGCCAGCCAACCCAAGGAGCTGACTATTCTTAATTTATTTGTAAATCTGCATAATGTTTCCAATCGCAATGAGATGATGCGCTGTTTTTACAAGCAGAAGTATCATATACTTTATAATCAAAATGGTAGGAATAGGAGTTAGGCCATTCAGCTCCACGTCACTGTTCAAACTGTCCAATTGATCATTGCTGATCTGTACGTCAACTCCATTTACATGCCTTAGCCTTAGACCACTCGATACCTTTAGCTAACAAAAGCCTACTGATTTCAGTCTTGAAACTCAAAGTGTGGAAGAGAGTTCCAGATTTCTACCACTCTTTGTGTGAAAGTATACAATGTACAATTCAGCAAAGGTGAACTGAGTCTCCAAGATTTCAAAAGGTTGTTAAGTAGACAGGCAGAGACAATATGGAAATCAATTGTTGCTCTATCAGCAGACTGTTAAATGCATTTTGTGGTTATTGGGTTCAGCTGTAGATGTATATAGCAGAAATATTCAGCGCTTTTACTTGAAGAGATACTAAATTATTCAGGGTTTTATTGTTTAAGCAGGGAAGTTTGTAGGTTTGAATTGTCATCCTTGGAGTAGAACACTTCTGATGCTCTCCTATTTGATGTACCCAGTTACCATAATTCTTTTGTTTCCTGTCTATCAAATAGATGGTGGGTGTGATTTTTCTTCCTCTCCGTGGTGTGTTTCGCGGTGGCGGGAGTCAGCATGCGCTGGCTGGTGGTGGGATCTTCTGGTCCCGCAATTGTCAATGAGGTTTCCTGTTGAACGCATCCGTCACTACAGGGAAACCCGCGGCGCGGGTGTGCTGTCGGCGGGACCACAAGTCCCTGCCGCCATGAACAGCAGCAAGATTCCAACATTCATATTGATATGGCCATGTGAGGAGGGGTAGAATATGTCCCCCCCTAATTTACCACTCCAGGTCCGGCTGTAGCAGTGATTTGTTGTGGATTTGGAGTGGCTAAAGGTATTTTACTCAATGTCTGTATTTGACTGTTTGCATACTGATTGCAAAGACACAAGTCTGACAGGTTTTCTTTGAGGTTTAAAATAAAAAGGAGTTGGATTTTATTGAGTTAAGAAACCACCCAGATAATGATAGCAATATATTTTTAAAAAGTAAAATCACACTTCTGGAACTTTCACAACCTGCATCTACACAAGTATGTGAAGTTTACAAAGTTAGATCATAGGTGGATAGTTTCCAAGCCAAAATGATGTTTAATGCTGAAAAATAAAGCAATTGAAAGTTCACCATGTATGAGTCCTAGGCTGTGTCACTGTGCTTGCAGTTGTGGTTTTCCAAATTCCTTTAGATTATAGGAGCTGAGTTGAAGCTCATTGTAACTACAATTGCCAGTGACAATTTATTTTTAATCTGCGATTATTCTCTTCTAGAAGTCAATGAGTTTTGCATTTGAGGTTCTTTTTGATAGAAAATTCACAATCTCTGTGCTGGAATTTTAAACTGTAAGACTGGAATGTTTCACCCTAACTGTGGTGGGGTTTGTGTTGGGCTGGGGCAGAGAATATGATGGAAATATGATGGGAATATTCTGAAATAAATCATGTCTCCAATGACAGAAAATGATAGTGGGTACTTGTGGTCTTGGCTGTCATGGTGGGATAATGGTGGATCACTACTCCCATTGAAGGCCATTGAGGACCCTTTACCATGTAATTAATAGAATTTAATTTATCGCCTCACCAAAATTCTCCCACCCCAGCATATCAACAACTCAATCAGTGCAATTTCAAACCAAAGATGAATTGAGATGGAGACTGAAATCACTGAGGATGAGAAGCCATTTGGTGTAGAGACTGAGGGAGAAAAGCAGCAAAGATCGCAGTGAGCAAACTTTTATCATGCTTGTTCACATTGTCAAGAACAAAGATTTTGAATGTGGGTTGAGAGGAGTGGAACAAGGGGTGTGATGCTCAAAGGAGGAGAAAGTGCGAATGGAGCAGGGCGTCAGCCGCGGTGTGGTTTGTTGATAAGAGATTTACCAACTCTTCACTTGGTGAGGTAGGTGGTGGAATGTACAGTTGGGAAGGGAGTCATCGCTCAAGGGAAAGGTGTCATCAACTTGAAGCCGTATTTCCATCAAGACCAAAATGCTGATTTAATAGTCAACAATAAGTTATGGATCCCAGGGGCTCTGCATACAAGTGGATGGATATTCTGGAGAGAGTTCCAGAAAGGGGCGATGAGGGTGTGCTGAAGCTGTGGCAGACTCCACACAGTCAGCAATGGTGAGCTAGGTGGGAAGGTATTTGGTGAGATTAGTCCCCGGTGGATGCTTTGACGGAAAAGATTTCAGACTAAATATTTTATCTACACCAATATCCTAGCTTCTCCCATTATTTGTAAAATCCAATGAAAAGTATTTGTTTAATCGCTTTACCATGCCTTCATCCTGCATACTTAGACGCATTTGTTCATCCCTCAGCAGTCACTCACTCTTCAAATATTTTTTGTAATTTTTAATAGGCTTATAAAAGCTCTCATTCTTTTATTTTATATCTGTTTATCCTTTTTTCCCTTTCACTGTACTTGGTATTACTTTAGGATTATATTTTGTAACTTAAGCTTTAATTTTGTTATAAACCTCCCTTCTGAAGTTTTAGATTAAGTTTCAATCCCTTTATCAACACAATTTTTCACTTTGATGTAACTTTTTTTGCCTCATATGAATATATTTATTTTGCATTCCACCTGTCAAATATTTGTAAATTTTCAACTACTGTTCCCGCAATCTGTTAGCTGAATTCTCTGCCTACTTAATGCAGTCCCATACATTTAACTTTGACTCTTAGAATCCCTACAGTGCAGAAGGAGGTCATTTGGCCCATCGAGTCTGCACTGACCACAATCCCACCCAGGCCCTGTCCCTGTATCCCCATTTACCCTGCTAGTCCCCTTAGCACTGAGGGGCAATTTAGTATGGCCAGTCAACCTAAACCGCACATCTTTGGACTCTGGGAGAAAACCGGAGCACCTGGAGGAAACCCATGCAGACATGGGGAGAATGTGCAAACTCCACACAGACAGTGACCTGAGGCCAGAATTGAACCTGGGTCCCTGGCGCTGTGAGGCAGCAGTGCTAACCACTGTGCCACCGTGCTGCCCCTTTATTATCATTTTCTATTGTTGCATTGAAACTAACCCATATTGTGGTCGAAAATAAAAGCAAAATACTGTGGATGCTGGAGATCTCAAATGAAACCAGAAAGTGCTGGAAAAGCTCAGCAGGTCTGGCAGTGTCTGTGGAGAGAAGAAGAGTTATTAAATGGGATTCTCCAGCCTCGCTTGCCCCGAAACCAGAAAATTCCGCCCGAAGTCAACGGACTCTTCCATGGTCTGCTTCTTACCTGCTCCAATTTCCGTGGTGGGCGGAATAGTAAAAGTTGTCCCAATGTTTTCGAGTCCAATATGACTCTTCTTCTGAAGAATATCCACATTGTACTTGAAACTGTGGCTGGGGAGTTTTCCGGCTGTTCACGTCAGTGGGATATTCCGGTCCTGCCGATGGTGCAGCCCCGCGATGGGTTGCGTGGGGGGCAATCAATGAGAAACAAGCTGTGGGGAGGCCAGAAAATCCGCCCCCCCCCCCCCATTTACTCTGCTTCTTTCTCCACAGAGACTGCCAGACCTGTTGAGCTTGTCTTTCTGTTTTAATTCCACATTACAATTGTTGGCCGTGATTCTTCCAAAAGTGCTGAATTGGTGGGAGAACTGTTCTAAATCCTGACTGTTCTGTCAGTTCAGCTTCTCACCTGAATCGCCGCACTCTGTGCACTGAAGAGGTCTCAGTCAGGAATCTCATTAAAAACCCAGGGGGGTGGGGCCTACTGGTGCTGGAGTTTTCAGTTCTGGAACTCTGCACACGTGCAGTGGCCCCAAACTGTCAGCCTCCCGTTTGCTGGCCAGCCCAATCGCCGTGCTGCCCCTCCAGTTCCCTCCGTGGCCCGATTGCGGCCTCCACAGCAATTCCCGAGCCAGCCCTGACCGCCCCCTGTCCCGGAGTGCCCCGATGTCCAGGCTCCACTCCCCAGCAGTGGTGATCCTCCCACCCCCCTCACCCCAGCAGACCCCCCTCCCCACTAACTTCCCCCGGGTCAGACCCCCGAGAGGCAGTCCTCCCCTCCCACCTCGGCAGACCAGCAAACCCCCAAGCCTCCCCCCCCCCCCCCCCCCCAATCGCTGCCCTCCCTTCAGCCCAGACCGATCCCAATGCAGAGTGGCAGCGGGATCCCCCACCCCCACCGATTGCCCCTAGGCACCTCCCACGATAGGCCCCACCCCCTTGGCACTACCCGGTGGGCAGTGCCAAGGTGCCCCATGGGCACTTTGCCCCTTGGGCAGTGCCAAGAGGCACAGGCTGGCACTGCCAAGTGCCCATGCCCGGGGCACCAACCCCCTGCCGCCTGACCCCCTGGGGGGGCCTGATTGCCCCCCCCCTCAATCCGGCGGGGTCTTCCACTCGTTCCCCGAATGTGGGGAGCTAGTCTGAACACCGCCAGAATGAAGTACTCCTGGCAGGGTCGGAGATTCAATTGGGACCTGAAAGGTCCGATAATTAACTCATATACATATCTAAAATACATGCAGAAAAGATTTAAATTACTTACCTGCCTTCCCACCAGTTTCCAGCGTGCTCTGGCCGGTGACTGTTCGCCGGCTCTGGAGATGCACATGCATTCCCGGTGCATCCGCAAATCCCGGGACAAGGCCAGAGACGCGCGTCTCCCACCGCAACCCGACAGAAAAGTTGCGGGTCGCGATGGGAGAATTGCGGCCATAATGGGGAGGAATTCTCCAGTTCTGCCCTTCACAGGAATCATAGCGGGCGGCGGGGGTGGGGGGTGGGGGGGGGGGGGGGGTGGCGGGCGGGGGAGTGGACCATGCAAAGGTCCATTGACCTCAGGTGGGATTCTCCAGGTTTGGGGCGAGCGCGGCCGGAGAATCCCACCCAACATCTAGTTCCTTTTAGGGAATAAATTATGCTGTCCTCACCCAGTCTGGCCTATTCATGACTGCAGACCCACTGCAACAATTAACTACCATCTGAAATGGTCGAGCCAACATTCATTTGGGGCGAATGAAGTGGGGCAAATAACTAATACAAGAGAAGGAGAACAAAGAGGAAATAGTTGTTTTAGGTTTATTTTCCAGAACTTGATTTTCCAGAACTAAGTCAATCATACTTATTTTTTTATTGGGCTAGGGACATGCTGAATGAGGCAACTGACTGAGACATATTGAATTAACAGTTCCCCACATCAACTACATGCATTATTTTTATTCCAACTTATCTTGGATAGTTAAAATCATCCTGAAATAACTCCTCAGAGGCTGGTGTCTCTTCACCAGACTCTCCCTATTTACAAACTCTATTCCACTCCTACAGTGCTTCTGGTACACAGTCAAAATGCGGAGTGCCAGTGGACCTGACGCTCCCATTTTAAATACAGCTGAGGCTCCCTGCTTGGGCAGGCAATTATGATCTCAATCAGGGAGTTCATACTCCAAGAGCAGCATGGTGGCACAGTGGTTAGCAGTACTGCTTCACAGTGCCAGGGACCCAGGTTCGATTCCTGTCTTGGATCACTGCCTTTGTGGAGTCTGCACATCTGCGTGGGTTTCCTCCTGGTGCTCCAGTTTCCTCCCACAGTCTGAAAGAGGTGCTGATTAGGTGCATTGGCCATGCTAAAATCTCCCTCCGTGTACCTGAACAGGTGCCGGCGACTAGGGGATTTTCACAGTAATTTCATTGCAATGTTAATGTAAGCCTACTTATGACACTAATAAGTAAACTTTAAACAAGAGGTCAACCTCATGTGTCTTGTTGAAGTCATTGCACATCCAATCTCTATTGTTTTCATGTTGCCCCTATCGTTTTGAAGATCTCTCCTTCTATTTGATTCTTACTATTTGCTGGCCTACAATATACGCATGTATTGGAATATTTACCTTCCTATTTCTTAACTCTATTAACACGGATTTTCTGCTAACCTTATATTCGAGCACTAATAGAATCCTTTAATAGCATTGCTACTCTACCCCACTTTTCTCCTCTTTTCTCTCCTGAAATGCTATAAGCAGGAATATTCAAGTTCCTAGTCCTTGCAAAGATAAGCAACATCTTCATTGTAGCTAGTATGTCATAAATCTCCAATTTTGAATATTTTTCATGATTTCAAATGCATCCCGCCCAAAGCTTCACTATTTCTCTTGAAAGGCAGAACCTTATTCTTTAGACTGGCTCTCTCATTTAATCTTTTGATATCCCTGTTCTATCTACAATGGTGAGTTTATCTCTCATATTCTCGTCAGATCAGTTGCATCCATCTTTCAGTATGTGGGATGTGGTGCAATGAGAAATCCATGCTTCTGGATGGTGAGTTCCAAAGCACCCCCAAAAATTAATCTTCACCTTTTCAATGATAACGTAGAGTAGGCTGTCCCTCTCAGCTCCTTGATAACATTACGATGTGGCTGGCATTGGTGTCTATGGGGTGGCAGCACTCAGTTTCATTTCCTCAATGGCAGCACAGGTTGGTTGCCTTGATAATGCAGGTACTAATAAATTGTTGCCTGTAATACAATGATGCCCTATATACACACTACAAACACACATATATACATTTAAATACACGGTATATATTTAAATTTTGAACATCTTGATTGCATCAATTATTCCATGAAGATGAAAAATATTTTGAACCTTCATTTATTCCGAGCATTATTACGAACACTTATATGAGCAATGCAGTTCATGAATTATGCATGTTTTGCAAATTACACTTGGTACTCGCACAAAGATGTCAATTATTTTTGCATGACTTTGGACATTAGGATGTGCTCATAACAATATGCAATATGCATTGGTGAAAGGTTTCTCTACATTTGTCTTACCCCTGCCATTAACACCCACAGATACAAGCCTCGCTGTTAATGAATTAAGCAGGCTCTGGAATTCATGTGCCTCTCCTGCCAGGTATTGATTTTAACGCCATTGAAAGGGTCTTCACCTTTTGTATATACTCTGGTTTATCTTTAATTTTATGTGATGTATTCTCAGCAAGTCTGTACCTGAACACAAGCCTAGAAGTTTAACTAGGAGCTAAATAATGAATTACTGAAATCCGATAAAAGAACGATCCTGTTAACCAAATAAAAACAAACACACACATTGAATGTGTTAACCAAAATTAGAAGGAACTCATATTTTGGACACGGGTCAACCCTTAAAAAAAAAGCAAAACGCGTAAGTGGAGAAACAAAGACTTCATTAGCCTTTCCGGAAACACAGTAGTTAATAAGGTATCATTTAGTCCTTATGCCGCTAGCAGTAATCTCGAAGCTGGATGTCAAGGTTTAATATTTTACAGAAAAAGAATAGTTTGCAATTTGATGAAATGTCGTCAGTAGAATGTAGTAATACTTAATTGTTCCTGGAGGCATGGGTGTAAAAATAGACGACCCTGCTTGTGGCAGTAAAACGTTCAATTACTGATGAATGCATGGAGCTGAGTTGAAGACCAGTGGCACTGAACCAAAAGTTAAACATATGAAGCTTATTACAGTTGAAGTGCAGCATAATATACAGTTAAGGTGTAATCCAGTGAATGGTTTTCAGAAATGAAACTATATTTTCAGGTTGAATATGTTATTGAATCTTCTATAAATTTCTCAATGCTGTCAGGATGTGACAGCATTGATTTCTAAGTGTATTATGCACATCTCAGTCCATATTCGCTCCGACGTTAAGACTTCCATTTATCTACCCTGACATTGTTCTGCTCAAACCAAGATTAATACATGAAGTATTATTATCTCAAGGAATAAAAAATTTGGTTAAATTTAACAGCAGGGATGACTTAGATTTATTTCTCTAAATGTGTGTTGCCCATAAGCTGCAGACTGTACAATTATGGGGTGGGGGTTGGGGGCAGTATGTGTTCCATGAACAAATCTCATTAATTTCATTGTGGCGTGGGATATACATTAGGACCTGCGATACGATGGACATAATCAGTAGCATACTGCTCAGCAGTTAAATAAACTGTGCAACTGATGAAAAGCACGAGTTCTCTTCCTTGCCTGGAATTGTCAAGCAATTTTTTTAAAAAGAGCATGACACAGGATTTGACAGATGCAGCACAAGTGGAAAAGACCGACAGAATTTATAACAAAGTAAGCATTTAAAATAGAACCGTAATAAATACTGTGCAATAGCACTGCCAAGGATGTGCTGTGAATTTAACTTTCTGTTCTGAGGAATGAAAGGTCATTGATCTGAAACATGGGCTGGACTTTTTGGCAGAGTGGGTGGGTGGTCAGGAAGCTCCAGCCTGATTTAATTCACAACTCTGTCCCCATCTGGGAGGAAGCCCTGCCTCTAAGGGCTGCAGGCCAGTTAAATAGGAGCGTCACCTGATGTGGTGGCAACAACTGGAATTGTGACCTGTTCCCCTCGAGGATTGTAAATGGAGTTGGACTTCAGTAAGGGGAGCTGTTTTGTTCAGATTAGTGAGGCAGAAGCCAGCAAGTATTCGGGAGCAGGTGGCCCCCTGGTGCTCTGGTAGTGATGCACCTTCACAAACAGTTCGGCCGGGATCTCCCTAATGCACTTAAGTGCGGAGGCCTTTGAGATACCACCAAAGTCACCTGTGGAGCTCTGAAAGGAGACATTGGCATAGAAATTTGGACCGGCTGTAACCTTCAGTGCAATAGGCAGTGGGTGGCCTCTGAATCCATGTAGCGCCAACTCTTGGAGAACCTGGCAAAGGTGAGTGACAGTCTCCTCCTGCACAAGTTCACACCAGAACGTAAGATCTGTATGTAATCTTGGGGCCAGTGATGGCGCCTCCTAATGGTCACTCTCTATGGCCCAATCTCTGGCAGCTGAGCAGGCCCTACCAACCCTTCCTTCTCAGGGTTCTGCTCCTGCCTATGGGGAGCCAGATGTTAATGCAGGCATTGTCTCTCTTGCCTCATGGTGAGAAGGAGTACTGCCAACCCTACTAGCTCCATTTGTAACTGTATGGGGAGAAAGAGCGAACATTGAGGAGTCCGGTCCAAACATGACCTATTGCCCATCCAACCCCAGGAGCATCCTTCCGATGGTCCGTGACTGCTGCGCTAACCACCACACTGAATTCCACTCCCCTACATTCTCCCAAACTGTGCAAGACCCTACACCAGCCTCTCCCCTCTCAGCCAGCCTTGAGCCCTAAATTCTCATGAAAAGTGCAGGCATTAGGCCCATGTTTAACTCTAAGGTCTTGTGTGCAAACCTCTCAAGCACCATGGGGTGGCTGGGTTGGGTGGGGAGTGAGGTGGGTGAGGGGGTGGGGGGGGGGGGAGGGTGGCCAGTGAAGACGCCACTGCGACAACGCCTATTGGAACTGGACAGCCTGGTGAACTCTGAAACCGTTGCCCCTTGTCTGAGATGCAGTAATTCTGCGTGTCCTCTCAGCAAATGCTGAAGACAAGCTTTGGAATTAGGAATGGAGAGCTCATCGTGCAAAGGGTTAACTGGTGAGCGGCGATTAGTGCCACTGGCATATATTAAAACTAAGTGAATGGGCATCATTGGCTCCTCTGTCAAAGCTAAGGAATGTCAATAGACTGGTGGGTTACTGATCTGACAGGCAGAGGTGAGCTCACTGCTGTCATGGCTCCAAACGTGATTGGTCGTTACATCGTTGGCAGCCCCCACCCCTGAGATTGTGGATCGACAAGAAATGTATTCCGGACACCCACCCACCCAGCCCAGCTGCCCGAGGCATCCCGACCCAGTACCAGTGCCCTTCAATAAGGCAGAGGCCATTCAGCTCTGGATTCCAGCCTAGGGTGGGTGAGCTTTGCAAGTGGCTCCACTGCCCTCTCATCACTGAGCCCTTTTTCCCAGGGTGGAAGAGTCAATTACTAGGGGGCACAGGTTTAAGGTGCGAGGGGCAAGGTTTAAAGGAGATGTACAAGGCAGATTTTTTACACAGAGGGTGGTGCATGCCTGGAACTCGCTGCCGGCGGAAGTAGTGGAAGCGGATACGGTAGTGGCTTTTTAGGGGCGTCTTGACAAATACATGAATAGGATGGGAATAGAAGGATATGGTCCCCGGAAGGGTCGGGAGTTTTAGTTAAGTCGGGCAGTATGGTTGGTTCAGGCTTGGAGAACCAAAGGGCCTGTTCCTGTGCTGTAATTTTACTTGTTCGTTGTTTGTTCCCTGCTTAAGGTGCCAAAACATCCCCCTCTCTCATAGTCAGACAATTTCCTCCTTCCGCCCACATACAAATGGCTTCTTCTTTCACTCTCACTTATGAACATTGCCCTTCGCCCTCCCCACCCCCCGCAAATGCTCCGTCCTCCTCTTCAATAAATGATCCTGACTTCCCTCTGGTGCCCCGATGGTCACATGGATGCAATCAATGATGTCATGCACCCTAGGGGAGCCAGCTCTTTCCATTTGACTACTGTTGTCTGTAGGGATGGCAAAGAACTGATGGGCGCAGCAAAACATGGCGTCTGTAACAACAAAACCTCCATGCTGTGATGTGCTGCAGGTTGAGTTATCCCACTCCAGTCTCGGAGGGTGGCCTGAAATGATCCAGATGTTAAAAGGTTCAGTATCACTGTGACTTTGAATGTCACAGGCATCAGATGGCCACCCACACCATTGGATGCTGTCCCTGGAGCAAAGTTGTAAAAGGGATGTCACAGTGGCTCGCGAAAGGTGAACTCTCCGCAGGCACGCTCTCCGTCATTTACAGATATGTCACATGCAACCTAGTCACGTGATTAGCAGGATACGCCTGTGTCAGTGTGTCTGCTGCCGCCTGCCCTCAGCAGCCCCTCGATCCTCAGCAGGCTGGTCTCCTTCCTCCACCTCGCATGGCTCCTGCGCCACTTCAGCTGACCTCTTCCTTCTCCTTCTGGTTCCTTCTCCTCCTCACAGGGGGAGGTGTCGCCCAGAGAATAAACTGTGCTCATATTGGACTCAGCAGCATTGGTGGAGTAATGATATATTACAGTGCCAACAGGTTTGGGGAGCCTGCAATGAGATCTACTCCAATAGATGTTCAGAGGTTCATCAAAGGTTTGCCAATGAAATGCCTGCCAGCAGCCTCTCCTGCTGAAACCAGGCTTAGACACAATCCCAGCTTTTGTATATGCCTCAATGACAATGAAGAAAATTGATATACCCACCTGGTGTGTATCATATGCAGGCATCATATTATGGCTTCAGGGATGTAATATTGCAGTCAATTTGACTGTTAACAAGCTTAAGCAGACATTAATTATCAACTTCAAAACGACAGGCAGGCAGGCTGATTTAGGAGCCCGCCCACCCACGACACTATTGCAAACCGGTTTAATGACACTGTGACCCCCCCATATCACATCTGACACTATGCTTCTGCAGACCACTTTCTGAGTATAAAATTCAACCCACAAAGGCAAACTTCAATGGAAGCACCATAGCAACTTGTCACTTAATTCCTTCTGCACTATTTACCTATTGTTGCTACAGCTCCAGATAGCCTTCTGAAACTTTCTGATTGCTTTTATTAAGGCATATTATTGCAATCCAAGGCTTAAAGTATTATTATCACACTAAAATGTATTACTTTAATAACTATCATAATGAAATCAATTAGTATCAGAGCTACTGGCCCAACATTTAATACTATGATGTACATCAAAGTGTAGCAGATTCCCTTTTAATTTTTCCAATCCTATTTTAAAAAGCGCAAAAAAAACATTCCGTATGGCTGATGATTTTAAAAATCTTTCTCAGACCATGTCTTCTTCGAGTTCTCATCTTCAGAAAGAGAGATAGAAGTAATCCAAGGCATTACAGATTAGTTAGCTTCATGTCAGTGGTAAGACAGATATTAGATTCCTTTATTAAACGATGGGATTTAAACAAAATATAGAAATGGGGAATATAATTTTTTTTAAATCAGCATGATATTCCAAAAGGAAAGCCATGTTTAACCAACCTCATTGAATTCCTTGAAGAGGTAAAAGAAAAGGACGAAAAAGGCACTCGGACATCTTGGTATCTGGAGTGATTGGTATCTCTGCTGATCATTGATCCTCTGGTAACACAGTGACAAATATTGCCATCAGTCTGGGTCCAGGCTGCATTTATAATCAGGAAATGCTTCCTTTTTCCACCTCCGGAAAATAAAAAAGACAAGAGGGGTATTCAAACGGCCAAATGTTCCTGAGACAGGGGATGAAGAAGTGCCTGAAGTGTGTTGGCTAAAAACTGCTCTACCTTTGGTGAGGTGCCACATAAGAGACTGATGATGAAGGTCAAGATATTGTGCAGTCAGAGGCCGGGTACAGGATAGACTTTGATTTGATTTGATTTGACTTATTATTGTCACATGTACTGGGATACGGTGCAAAGTATGGTTTCTTGCACACTATACAGACAGAACATACTGTTCATAGAGAAGGAAAGGAGAGAGTGCAGAATGTAGTGTTACAGTCATAGCTAGGGTGTCGAGAAAGATCAACTTAATATAAGGTAGCTCCATTCAAAAGTCTGATGGCAGCAGGGAAGAAGCTGTTCTTGAGTCGGTTGGTACGTGACCTCAGACTTTTGTACCTTTTCCCAACGCAAGAAAGTGGAACAAAGTATGTCCAGGGTACAGGGGGTCCTTGAATATGCTAGCTCCATTGCCGAGGCAGCAGGAAGTGTGGACAGAGTCAATGGATGGGAAGCTGATTCGCCTGATGGGCTGAGCTTCGTTCACGACACTTTGAGGCTTTTTGCGGTCTTGGTCAGAGCAGGAGCCATACCAAGCTGTGATGTGACCAGAAAGAATGCTTTCTATCGTGCATCTGTAAAGGTTGGTGAGAGTCGAAGTGGAAATGCCAAATTTCCTTAGCCTCCGAGAAACTTGAAGCTCTCGAGTTCCACATCATCCCCATTGGTGTAAACAGGGGCATGTCCTCCACTACGCTTCTTGAAGTCGATGACTATCTCCTTCATTTTACTGACATTGAGAGAGAGATTATTGTTGTGGCACCAGAAACAGGCAGTAGAAGTTAAAAGAAGTTTCTCAGACTGGCCCCATAAGGATTTGTGTTGGGGCTATTGTCAATCGCCATATTGACTTGGATCCTGGAACTGGAAGTCTGTTGTCAAAGCATTCAGATTATACCAAGCTAGGAGCATAATGTGAAAGACTGTTTACTCATGGGAGACATAAAAGAGTTTTCAATGTGGGCGAATAATTGACAAATTAAATTCAATATAACTAAATATGAGGTGGTTAATTTTGGCAGGAGGAATAAAGAAGCCACTTACTACTTGCAAAGTAAGAAACTAAATGAGGCAGAGGTGCCAAGAGATCTGGAAATACAGACAATTAAAATGCTACAAGTAGGAATACAAGTTGTTAAGCAATAAAAACTGCAAACAAAATAATGGATTCATTAGTAGAGGAACAGAATACAGAAACAAGAAGGTATGGTTAAATCTATATAGTAACTTGCTTAGACCAACAACAATGAACCTACATTAATAAAATGTCATTAAACACCTTCCGCAGTGCTTCACATGAACATTGCAAAACAAGCACGTCACTGAGCCAAATAAGGAGATGTTAGGGCAGAGGACCGAAAGCTTGGTTAAAGAGATAAGTTTTAAGGGGCATCTGAAATCATAGAATCCCTACAGTGCAGATGGAGGCCATTTGACGCATTGAGCCTGCATCGACAACAATCCCACCCAGACCCTATCCCTGTAACTCCACGTATTTACACTGCTAATCCCCCTGACACTAAGGAGCAATTTAGCATGGCCAATCAACCTGTACATTTTTGCACTGTGGGAGGAAACCGGAGCACCCAGAGGAAATGCACGCAGGCACAGGGAGAATGTGCAAACTCCACACAGTGACCCGACGCCGGAATTGAACCCAGGTTCCGAGAGCTGGGAAGTAGTAGTGCTAACCACTGTTCCACCGTGCCAGTCCTGGGATATGAAATAGCGAGGCAGAGACGTTGAGGGAGGCAATTCCAGGTCTTAGGGCTGAAGCTAAAAGAACAGTCACTATTGGTGGAGTGATTAAAATTGGGCATGCTTCAGATGCCATATTTAGTGGAGTGCACATCGGAGGAGGTCACAGAGATGGAAAGGGGAAAGGGCATGGAGGAATTTGAAAATAAGATTAAGAATTTTAAACTTGGTGTGTGGCTTAATGGAGAGCCAGCGTAGGCCAGCAAGCACAGGAATAAAATAGTGCTTGGTGCGAGTTAGGACACAAGCAGCAGAGTTTTGGATGGTCTTATATTTATGGAAGGTAGAACATAGGAAGTCAACCAAGAGTGCATTGGGATAGTCAAACCTCGAGGTAACAAAGGCATAGGTGAGAGTTTCAGCATCAGAAGGACAGAGGAAAGATTGGAGTTGGGCAAGGCTATGAAATGAGAATAACACTCTTGGTAAGGCTCAGATATGTTGTTGATCAAGTATGACACCAAGGTTGCAAACAATCTGATATTGCCTCACTCTGTTGCCAGGCAGAGAGATGGGATTGTTGGCTAGGAATGGATTTGTGGCAAGGACTGAACACAATGGCTTTGGTCTTTCCAATAATTAGATGGAGGAAATTTCTGCCCATCTACTACAGGACAGGGCAGTCAGACAATCTGTCTGACATCTTAGAGACAGTTGCCAAAATGTTCTGCCCTCGTCTGGGGCTGGGATCTTCTGATGCTGCTCAAGGTGAATTTGATTTTGGCCAGAATGCCAAATTTTCTGTTTGTGCTTGCAATGGGTCCTGCCATGCATGAGACTGGAGAACCCTGTCCAGTGGATGAGTTGAGAGCAATGATGATGAGGTTGAGCTGGGTTTCATCAGCATACATGTCAAAATTGATGTTGTGTTTTTAGATCATGTTGTTGAGGGGTAGGATACTCCTGTGAAGTGCTTCCCCAAGTGCTGCAGCATGCTGTTGAAGGCTGCTGGTCTCCAATTGAGGAGGACTCAGATGGCCTGGCCAGGCATATTCAAGCATTCCTAGATGCGGAAAGCCAGCTGATAGGCAACTGCAAGGGCTCTGACAGAGTGGCTGGAATTTTCCACCCATTCCTGCTGGCAGGATCTTCCAGTCCTGTTGATGGCGAACACCCGCTGCAGATTTCCTGGCGGCAGGGGCTGCATAGAACTGGAAAACCCGTGGACAGCGGTGGGATCAGAAGATCCCACTGCCAGCCAATGACGGGCTGTCTCCACCACCGCGAAACATGTCACTAAGGGTGCGGGGAAATCCTGCCCAGTGTGCGCAGTGGAACCAAGAATGTTGTCATCCTTAGATAGGGCAGCAGGTCAATGTTCCATGGAATCACTGCCAGATTACCAGTTTTCCTACTGAAGATTTGGATAAATGATTTGTGGTCTACTCTGATGCTATTAAAGCCCCTTTGAACATAGGTGTCCAAAGCCATAATGGCTTTTAATTAAGTTCAGCTTGCAAGGCAGCAATTTGAGCTTCCACTCAGACCTTTGATGGAAATATTTGTGTGACAATGAAAGTTGTGATATCAGCCATGAGCACTGCACCCTGCTGGGTTCTTTGGCTGTGCTGCTGATGGTGACCGCCTGATCCCTATCCTAATTGGTGGGCTCCAAGGTCTGAGAAAAGTCTCAGATTGAATTGATGCTCAACACCTCCATGATTCTTAACATTAAGCAAAGGCTTTCTGGTATGCTTTTCAATGCACCAAGCATTTGGTTATTCATATCCATCAGCCTTCTATAGCTTTACTCATCAAAGCTACCATCTGATTCCTCTAACCGCACCCTTGCATCTGCGCCAACATTTCCCCTACTCCGGAACCTCTGCACTTTTGCCTGGTGCCTCACCACATGTCGAACCTTCCTCTATCGTTGTGTCTAAAATTTATGTAGGGCAGAACTTTAGCTCTGGAAATCAGAAAGAGAAGTTCGGGACCTTTCTCAGTGGAAACAATGATCGGTCCCAAGTTTCAGGTCTCTGTTATTGGCACAACATTATATTCCTCTGGTGAACCATTGTTGGTTCCCACTAGGTAGTGCTGAGCCATGGTCTGGCCAGTACTATGAGTCTGTATATATGTTACTGTTGGGGTTAGGGTTGGGCTGTTCTACCTGTTAATATAGTTGTTATGGTACACCCCAGTCGGCTCCGCCTCCTGGGAGAGGTATAAAGGTCACTGCTCTGCCTGGTGACCCTTTAGTCTGGGATCGTGTACTGTATATGGTAGCTCTGTTATTGTTGTCAATAAAAGCCTTTATTTCCCGAGTACGTCACGCCTCTCGTGTGTTATATCGCGCATCAATTTTATTGACAACAAATAAATTCTTTTTTTTGTGAAAAAAAAACGACAAAGAAAACATGGAGCAAATGCTTAAACCCGAATGGCTTACATTGGACCCACGTGCGGTGGGAGCATCGAACACTTTCGACCACTGGTTGAAGTGTTTCCAGGATTACCTCGACGCCTCCACAGCGGTCACCGACGACGCCGACAGACTCTGGGTCCTCCATGCGAGGGTAAGCGACGCTGTATACCTAGCGATCCGTGCGGCCACCGACTACAAAGGGGCCCTTGAGCTTCTCAAGAAGCGATACAACAAACCGCCGAATGAGATGCATGCTCGATATCTTCTAGCCACTCGATGGCGGCAGCCAGGCAAAACAACGGAACAGTACGCGTGCGAGCTTCAGCAGCTAGCCAGAGCCTGCAACTGCAAGGCAGTGTCGACAGACCAGTACATGAACGACCTCGCTCGAGATGCGTTCGTGGCGGGAATTGGCTCGTCGTACATCCGCCTTCGGCTGTTGGAGCAAGGTAACCTCGACCTCACTAAATCCATAGAGTTAGCTGACGCTCTAGAAACGGCCTCCAAAAGTCTGGCGATGTACCCCGACGACCACGTGGAGACAGCGTGGCAGGGGCAGTCACAGACTCCACTTCATTCAGCGGGACCGAAAAACTGCGCGATTGCATTCCCAGCCTCGGACCTGACGACGGCTGCAGCTCCAGGCGGCCCGCGGTGTTACTTCTGTGGGGGGGGTGAAACACCCTCGGCAGCGATGTCCAGCTAAAGCAGTGTTGTGCTCCGCCTGCGGCAAGAAGGGACATAATTCCAAGGTATGCCGGTCCAAACTTTCATCCAAGACCAGCAGTGCGGCGTGTGACTCCCTGGAGCCGGCCTCCTTGTCTTCTGCATCTTCAAGGTCTTCTGCCACGTGCGATTCCAGGACATCGCCATTGTGAACGACGGAATCGCAAGACACGTGCGACCTGCAGGGGCCGCAGGTTTTGGCGCCATCCGCCATGTGCGACCTATGGGGGCAGGCATTTTGGTCGGCACCGACCGAGAATGACCAGCAGGGGTCCTCATCAACCATCTCAGCTGCCTGCAGTTGCGCCCATGAACCAACGGTGGCGTCGATCATCCTGGACCAGGCCAAGCCTCACAGACTCGACAAGTCCATGATGGACATACAGGTAAACAAACGTCCGATTTGTTGTCTGTTTGACAGCGGGAGCACGGAGAGCTTCATTCATCCAGACACCGTGAAGCGGTGTGGTCTCCAGATTCGGACTGTCAAGCAGACAATTTCGATGGCATCAAGTTCCCGGTCTGTCACCGTGCTAGGGAGATGCGTGGTCAATTTGATGGTGCAAAACACGGTCTACGAGAACTTCAAGCTCCTTGTGTTACCGCATCTTTGCGCGCCAATACTCCTAGGACTAGATTTTATGGTCCACTTGAAGAGTGTAACCCTGCAGTACGGTGGGCCACTCCCTCCGCTTTCAGTGGGAGACCCGCAGCCTCTAAATTGCCCAACGCGCTCCACATGTAGCCTCTCAACGCTTAGGATTACCACACCCTCCCTATTCCAGAATATCGTGCCAGGCTGCAAGCCCATCGCAACAAAGAGCAGGCGTTACAGCGCTGAAGATCGGATCTTCATTCGATCTGAAGTTCAGCGGCTCCTCAAGGAAGGGATCATCCAACCTAGCGCTAGTCCCTGGAGAGCGCAAGTCGTGCTGGTTAAGAATGGGAACAAACCCCGGATGGTCATAGACTATAGTCAGACCATCAACAGATACACGCAGCTGGATGCGTATCCGCTCCCGCGCATATCTGACATGGTCAATCAGATAGAACATAGAACATAGAACATAGAACATTACAGCGCAGAACAGGCCCTTCGGCCCACGATGTTGCACCGACCAGTTAAAAAAAAAACTGTGACCCTCCAACCTAAACCAATTTCTTTTCGTCCATGAACCTATCTACGATCTCTTAAACGCCCCCAAACTAGGCGCATTTACTACTGATGCTGGCAGGGCATTCCAATCCCTCACCACCCTCTGGGTAAAGAACCTACCCCTGACATCGGTTCTATAACTACCCCCCCTCAATTTAAAGCCATGCCCCCTCGTGCTGGATTTCTCCATCAGAGGAAAAAGGCTATCACTATCCACCCTATCTAAACCTCTAATCATCTTATATGTTTCAATAAGATCCCCTCTTAGCCGCCGCCTTTCCAGCGAAAACAATCCCAAATCCCTCAGCCTCTCCTCATAGGATCTCCCCTCCATACCAGGCAACATCCTGGTAAACCTCCTCTGCACCCTCTCCAAAGCCTCCACATCCTTCCTGTAATGTGGGGACCAGAACTGCACACAGTACTCCAAGTGCGGCCGCACCAGAGTTGTGTACAGTTGCAACATAACGCTACGACTCCTAAATTCAATCCCCCTACCAATAAACGCCAAGACACCATATGCCTTCTTAACAACCTTATCTACTTGATTCCCAACTTTCAGGGATCTATGCACACATATACCTAGATCCCTCTGCTCCTCCACACTATTCAAAGTCCTCCCGTTAGCCCTATACTCAACACATCTGTTATTCCTACCAAAGTGAATTACCTCACACTTCTCCGCATTAAACTCCATCCGCCACCTCTCGGCCCAACTTTGCAACCTGTCTAAGTCTTCCTGCAAACTACGACACCCTTCCTCACTGTCTACCACACCACCGACTTTGGTGTCATCAGCAAATTTGCTAATCCACCCAACTATACCCTCATCCAGATCATTAATAAATATTACAAACAGCAGTGGCCCCAAAACAGATCCCTGAGGTACACCACTTGTAACCGCACTCCATGATGAATATTTACTATCAACCACCACCCTCTGTTTCCTATCCGCTAGCCAATTCCTGATCCAATTTCCTAGATCACCCCCAATCCCATACATCTGCATTTTCTGCAGAAGCCTACCATGGTGAACCTTATCAAACGCCTTACTAAAATCCATATATACCACGTCCACTGCCCTGCCCCCATCCACCTCCTTGGTCACTTTCTCAAAAAACTCAATAAGGTTAGTAAGGCACGACCTACCTGCCACAAAACCATGCTGACTATCACCTATCAATTCATTACTCTCCAAATAACTATAAATCCTATCCCTTATAATTTTTTCCAACATCTTGCCGACAACAGAAGTGAGACTCACCGGTCTATAATTCCCGGGGAAGTCTCTGTTCCCCTTCTTAAACAATGGGACAACATTCGCTAACCTCCAATCTTCTGGTACTATACCAGAGGCCAACGACGACCTGAAGATCAGAGCCAGAGGCTCTGCAATCACTTCTCTTGCCTCCCAGAGAATCCTTGGATAAATCCCATCCGGACCAGGGGATTTATCTATTTTCAGACCCTCCAGAATATCCTGCACATCCTCCTTATCAACTGTAATACTGTCTATTCTACTCCCTTGCAACCCAGTGTCCTCCTCAGCTATATTCATGTCCCCTTGCGTGAACACCGAAGAGAAATATTGGTTCAATGCTTCACCAATCTCCTCCGGTTCCACACATAACTTCCCTCTGCCATCTATAACTGGCCCTAAACTTGCCCTAACCAACCTTCTGTTCTTGACATACCTATAGAACGCCTTAGGATTCTCTTTAACCCTATCCGCCAAAGTCTTCTCATGTCCCCTTTTAGCCCTTCTAAGCTCGCTCTTCAACTCCCTCTTAGCCAATCTAAAGCTTTCTAGTGCACTACCCGAGTGCTCACGTCTCATCCGAACATAAGCCACCTTTTTCTTTTTAACCAACAAAGAAACTTTTTTGGTGCACCACGGTTCCCTAGCCCTACCAATTCCTCCTTGCCTGACAGGGACATACCTATCACAGACTCGCAGTAGCTGCTCCTTGAAAAAACTCCACATGTCGGACGTTCCCAGTCCCTGTAATCTCCTAGTCCAACCTATGTTTCCTAATTCTCTCCTAATAGCCTCATAATTACCCTTCCCCCAGCTAAAACCACTGGCCCGAGGTTCATGCCTATCCCTTTCCATCACTAAGGTGAACGTAACCGAATTGTGGTCACTATCACCAAAATGCACACCAACTTCCAAGTCTAGCACCTGGTCTGGCTCATTTCCCAGCACCAGATCCAATATAGCCTCACCTCTAGTTGGCCTGTCTACATACTGAGTCAAAAAACCTTCCTGCACGCTTTGAACAAAAACTGACCCCTCTAACGAGCTAGAGCTATAACAATTCCAGTCAATATTAGTCAAGTTAAAATCCCCCATAACAATTGCCCTATTACTATCACTCCTAAGCAGGATTGACTCCGCAATCCTTTCCTCAACCTCTCTAGAACTTTTAGGAGGTCTATAAAAGACTCCCAACAGGGTGACCTCTCCTCTCCTATTTCTAATCTCCGCCCATACTACCTCAACAGATAAGTCCTCATCAAACCTCCTCTCTGACACTGTGATACAATCTCTGACCAATAATGCTACCCCTCCCCCTCTTCTACCTCCTTCCCTACTTCGACTAAAACATTTGAACCCCGGGACCTGCAGCATCCATTCCTGCCCCTGCTCTATCCATGTCTCTGAAATAGCCACAACATCGAAGTCCCAGGTACTGATCCACGCTGCAAGTTCACCCACTTTATTGCGAATACTCCTGGCATTGAAGTATACACATTTCAAACCCTGCTCCACCCCACCTCTGCAATGCCGTGCATTGCAGTCCCCATCCATGCATCCCTCACTTTCAGCCCCACTACTCAGGATCCCTCCCCCCCCCCGAATCAGTTTAAACCTCCCTGCATGGCCTTAGCAAGTACCGCAGTACCGGGTGTTCTCCACCATCGACTTAAAATCTGCTTACCACCAACTCCCTATTCGCCCAGAGGACCGACAATACACGGCCTTTGAGGTGGATGGTCGCCTGTACCATTTTTTAAGGGTTCCTTTTGGTGTCACGAATGGGGTCTCGGTCTTCCAGCGTGCTATGGACCGAATGGTGGAGCAGAACGGGCGGCGGGCTACCTTCCCGTACCTGGATAACGTCACCATCTGCGGCCATGACCAGCAGGACCACGATGCCAACCTTTTTAGATTCTTATGCACTGCATCTCGCCTGAATCTGACCTACAACAGGGAGAAGTGTGTATTTCGCACGCGCCGCCTAGCTATCCTCGGATACGTGGTGGAAAACGGGGTCCTTGGCCCTGATCCAGACCGTATGCGTCCTCTCCTCGAACTTCCCCTGCCCACTAGCGTCAAAGCACTGAGAAGATGCTTAGGCTTCTTCTCATACTACGCACAGTGGGTTCCCAATTACGCGGACAAAGCCCGTCCGCTCATCAAGTCTACCTCTTTTCCCCTAGCAACAGAGGCTCGCTTAGCCTTTGCAAGAATAAAAGCAGACATCGCGAAAGCCACGATGCACGCTATCGACGAGTCAATCCCCTTCCAGATGGAGAGTGATGCATCTGATTTCGCCCTGGCCGCCACACTTAACCAGGCGAGCAGGCCCGTCGCCTTTTTCTCTCGCACCCTCCAAGGCCCTGAAATTCGACACTCGGCGGTGGAAAAGGCGGCCCAGGCCATTGTGGAGGCCATTCGGCATTGGCGCCATTACTTGGCGGGCAAACGGTTCACTCTGCTCACGGACCAGCGGTCCGTGACGTTCATGTTCAACAACACGTTACGGGGTAAGATCAAGAATGATAAGATCTTGAGGTGGAGAATCGAACTCTCCACCTACAATTACGATATCATGTATCGTCCAGGGAAGCTCAACGAGCCCTCGGACGCCCTGTCGCGTGGAACATGCGCTAGTATGCAGGAGAATCGATTGCAGGCTCTCCACAATGACCTCTGCCATCCGGGGGTCACTCGACTCTACCACTTCATAAAAGCCCGGAATAGAACATAGAACAGTACAGCACAGAACAGGCCCTTCGGCCCACGATGTTGTGCCAACCTTCATCTGAAACCAAGATCAAGCTATCCCACTCCCTACCATCCTGGTGTGCTCCATGTGCCTATCCAATAACCGCTTAAATGTTCCTAAAGTGTCTGACTCCACTATCAGTGCAGGCAGTCCATTCCACACCCCAACCACTCTCTGCGTGAAGAACCTACCTCTGATATCATAGAACATAGAACATAGAACAGTACAGCACAGAACAGGCCCTTCGGCCCACGATGTTGTGCCGAGCTTTATCTGAAACCAAGATCAAGCTATCCCACTCCCTATCATCCTGGTGTGCTCCATGTGCCTATCCAATAACCGCTTAAATGTTTCTAAAGTGTCTGACTCCACTATCACTGCAGGCAGTCCATTCCACACCCCAACCACTCTCTGCGTAAAGAACCTACCTCTGATATCCGTCCTGTATCTCCCACCACGAACCCTATAGTTATGCCCCCTTGTAATAGCTCCATCCACCCGAGGAAATAGTCTTTGAACGTTCACTCTATCTATCCCCTTCATCATTTTATACACCTCTATTAAGTCTCCCCTCAGCCTCCTCCGCTCCAGAGAGAACAGCCCTAGCTCCCTCAACCTTTCCTCATATGACCTACCCTCCAAACCAGGCAGCATCCTGGTAAATCTCCTCTGCACTCCTTCCAGCGCTTCCACATCCTTCCTATAGTGAGGTGACCAGAACTGCACACAATATTCCAAATGTGGTCTCACCAAGGTCCTGTACAGTTGCAGCATAACCCCACGGCTCTTAAACTCCAACCCCCTGTTAATAAAAGCTAACACACTATAGGCCTTCTTCACAGCTCTATCCACTTGACTGGCAACCTTTAGAGATCTGTGGATATGGACCCCAAGATCTCTCTGTTCCTCCACAGTCTTCAGAACCCTACCTTTGACCCTGTAATCCACATTTAAATTAGTCCTACCAAAATGAATCACCTCACATTTATCAGGGTTAAACTCCATTTGCCATTTTTCAGCCCAGCTTTGCATCCTATCTATGTCTCTTTGCAGCCTACAACAGCCCTCCACCTCATCCACTACTCCACCAATCTTGGTGTCATCAGCAAATTTACTGATCCACCCTTCAGCCCCCTCCTCTAAGTCATTAATAAAAATCACAAAGAGCAGAGGACCAAGCACTGATCCCTGCGGCACACCGCTAGCAACCTGCCTCCAATCCGAAAATTTTCCATCGACCACCACCCTCTGTCTTCGGTCAGACAGCCAGTTACCTATCCAATCGGCCAACTTTCCCTCTATCCCACACCTCCTCACTTTCATCATAAGCCGACCATGGGGGACCTTATCAAACGCCTTACTAAAATCCATGTATATGACATCAACTGCCCTACCTTCATCAACACACTTAGTTACCTCCTCAAAAAATTCTATCAAATTTGTGAGGCACGACTTGCCCTTCACGAATCCGTGCTGACTATCTCGGATTAATCCGCATCTTTCTAAATGGTCGTAAATCCCATCCCTAAGGACCCTTTCCATCAATTTACCAACCACCGAAGTAAGACTAACCGGTCTATAATTACCAGGGTCATTTCTATTCCCTTTCTTAAACAGAGGAACAACATTCGCCATTCTCCAGTCCTCTGGCACCATCCCCGTGGACAGCGAGGAATCTACCCTACTCGGTGGAGGATGTCAGGTCCATAACCAGAAGCTGCCGGGTATGCGCGGAATGCAAACCGCACTTTTACCGACCTGACAGGGCACAACTCGTTAAGGCCACTCGTCCCTTCGAAAGACTGAGTGTGGACTTTAAGGGCCCCCTTCCCTCGACAGATCGGAACGTGTACTTCCTCAATGTGGTTGATGAGTACTCACGATTCCCTTTTGTCATTCCCTGTTCTGATATGACCGCTGCCACGGTTATCAAGGCATTTCATGATCTTTTCACCCTGTTCGGTTACCCCTGTTACATCCTCAGCGATAGGGGCTCGTCGTTCATGAGCGATGACTTGAGGCAATACCTGCTCTCATACGGGATTGCCTCTAGTAGAACCACGAGCTACAACCCAAGAGGTAACGGACAGGTCGAACGAGAGAATGCTACAGTCTGGAAGGCTGTCTTACTGGCGTTGAAGTCTAAAGGTCTTCCAGTCTCCCGTTGGCAAGAGGTACTCCCTGATGCGCTCCACTCCATACGCTCACTCCTGTGTACGGCAACCAACACTACTCCTCATGAGAGAATGTTTTCATTCCCTGGGAAGTCTTCCTCTGGGACCTCATTACCGTCTTGGTTGACGTACTCAGGACCTGTCCTCCTGCGGCGACATGTTAGGACCCGCAAGTCCGACCCTAAGTTTGAACAGGTCCATCTCCTCCACGCCAACCCTCAGTATGCCTACGTGGCATATCCTGACGGGCGAGAGGACACGGTCTCGATTCGAGATCTGGCGCCAGCAGGGGACTTGGAAACCCCTGTCGCTCCCACACCTACTGTTAGGGACCCCCCAACCATTATTTCCCCTCCTGACACGGCGCGGGCAGTATCGGGACCATCACTTAACCCTCTTACTCCCGTGTACAGCTTGCCTGAGTCCAGGAGATGGTCGCCACTTCAAGGCGTGCCCGAGTTCAGCAGATTGTCACCACCTCGGGGTCTACCGGCCCGTGAGGCACTGGAGGAGTCGCTGGACACCGCCTTGGAGAGAACGTCACCGCGATTGCCTGAACCGGTGTCATCGCCAGTGTTGAGGAGGTCACAACGACGGTGCGGTCCCCCAGACCGCTTGAACGTATAGACAAACGAACAATTATTCTGTGTTTTGTACCCCGCCGGCCTTTGTTTTCAAAGGAGGGGTGAATGTGGTGAACCATTGTTGGTTCCCACTAGGTAGTGCTGAGCCATGGTCTGGCCAGTACTATGAGTCTGTATATATGTTACTGTTGGAGTTAGGGTTGGGCTGTTCTACCTGTTAATATAGTTGTTATGGTACACCCCAGTCGGCTCCGCCTCCTGGAAGAGGTATAAAGGTCACTGCTCTGCCTGGTGACCCTTTAGTCTGGGATCGTGTACTGTATATGGTAGCTCTGTTATTGTTGTCAATAAAAGCCTTTATTTCCCGAGTACATCACGCCTCTCGTGTGTTATGTCGCGCATCAATTCCCAAGTGAATATTTGTGCCTTCAGCTCACCAACCTTATTAGGGGCGGCACGGTGGCGCAATGGTTAGCATGCTGCCTCACAGCGCCAGGGACCCAAGTTCGATTCCTGGCTTTGGTCACTTCTGTGTGGAGTTGCACGTTTTCCCCATGTCTGCGTGGGTTTCCTTTGGGTGCTCCAGTTTCCTCCCATAGTCCAAAGATGTACAGATTAGGTGCATTGGCCATGCTAAATTCTCCCTCAGTGTGCCCGAACAGGTGCCGGAGTGTGGCAACTCGGAGATTTTTACAGTAACTTCATTAGAGTGTTAATGTAAGCCTACTTGTGATTAATAAACTTGAAAAAAACTTTATTACCATGCTCCACATTTTGGCAATCATGTACTGTCACATACTGTAGACCTTATTGCATTACCACTTGGTGTGACCCTACCTAATACTTAGTGCGATCTCATTGTCCCAATCCTTTGTGCAACTCAATGGGGCCGATTTTACCAACTCGGCTCTAAGTGCTGGGTGCGGTCGTAAATCAGACCCGTGCCTGGCAGCCGTGCTCCAGCGCCCCCATATGCCTTTTTTCGGCGCGGGTCCAGTGGGCTGGGCCTAACGCATTTGCATCTGTCGGAGCACCGAACAGCGCATGCGCAGTTCGAAGCCGACAGCACTCAGCGCGCCCGAGCGCGAAAGTCAAAGGCAGCGCTGACAGCACTGCTATCTGCGCTGCCTTTGACTTTCCCTGGTGGGGGAGGGTGGGGGGGGGAGCTGGGGGGTGGGATGTGACGTCTCTTCCCTGGGGGGTGGTTTGGGGATAGGGGGGGGAATCTGATGTCTCTTCCCTGAGGGGGTGGGGGGTAGGGGGAGGATGTGACACCTCTTCCCTGAGGGGGGGTGGGTGGGGTAAATGGTTGATGTCCTAATAAGAAATGCCGAGTTGGAAGCATGGATTTAGAAAGTAATTTTCAGTCTAATTGATTATTATTCTGATTTGAATGAGTCTGTGGGCCCGGAACACCACAACAGTAGGTTAGTACTTAAGTGCTGAACACAGTTTTTCTGAAGCTTTATCATAGAATTATAGAATCCTACAGTGCAGAAAGAGCCATTCGGCCCATCGAGTCTGCACCGACCACAATGCCACCCAGGCCATATCCCCATAACCCTATCTCTTCCCTGAGGGGGGGAGCGAGGGGGGGATGTGACATCCCCTCCCTGAGGGGGGGGGGATGTGACGTCTCTTCCCTGAGGGGAGGGGGGGGGTTAGGGGGGGGATGTGACATCTCTTCCCTGAGGGAGGGGGGGTAGGGGGGGGATGTGATGTCTCTTCCCTGAGGGGGGGGGGCGTAGGGGGGGATGTGACATCCCCCCCTACCCCCGCTCAGGGAAGAGACGTCGCATCCCCCCCTACCCCCCCCCCCCTCAGGGAAGAGATGTCATATCCCCCCCCCCCCCCATCCCCCAGATCAAGGCAGGTTGGGGGCCCGGGGGGTCCGATCCCGGGGGGGGGGGGGGAGGTGGGGGGGGCCCGGGGGGTGAGTGGTTGTGGGGGGGGGGGCTGCTGGCGGGGCCTGCATCCCAGGGTGGTCCGATCGGGGGAGGGGGGTGGGCTGCCGGGGTGGTTCGCGTGGTCAGTCCGCGAAGGGTGGTCGGGGGCGATTTGGCGGTTCAGTTGCTGAGTTGAAGCCCTATCGGACTTGAATTCAGCAACACGGTAAATGCGTGGGCGCCGATCGGATCGGAGCCTCGTAAAGTGGGAATCCTTGGGTAAGTTGGGCGCGGGCTTCATTATGCCGATTTAAATGCATGCAAATGCATTTAAATCGGCCCGCTGGCCGATTTGGGCGCGCGCCTGATCAGCGCCTGGATCGGCTGTTGGTAAAGGCGCGATTGGCCTTGGGTCGGGTCTGGACCGTGTTTTAGGCCCGACGCCCAACTTTACCACGATTGCGCAAAATTTTGGTAAAATCGGGCCCAATGTCATTCTTGGCATTGGGGAAGCAATATACTATCCTTGATTCATGTGTGGGGCTGCAGGAAGGCATATCTGTTCCCCTAACTGGAGGATTGCATTCAGTTTTGGGCACCTCACTTTAGGAGGAATGTGAAGATGTTAGAACGGGTGCAGAAAAGATTCACAAGGACGGTTCCAGCAATGAGGAACTTCAGTTATGTGGAAAGATTGGAGAAGTTGGAACTGTTTCCTCAGGGAAGAGAAGATTGAGGGAAGATTTCACAGAGATTTTGTTACGATCCTGTGAGGGTCCCTTAATATTTAAAGAGTATTCCAAACACCCAGCAATCAACTGAAAGAGCAAGATTTCACATTTTAAAATAAAAACAACAATTATTGCACATAAGAATTAAACAACGCAAGCACTATTAACTTAACACTATAGTTTATAAATACTTAAGCTATTAGTTCAGTTCTACTTTTCAGTCAGTCCCTCAACACATTCTCTACACATAACGACAATCTAGAAGGTTCATTCACTTCTTTAAGAACAAACCAACAAGGTATGCACAGCCCTCTGGAATTCATTTTGATTTTCCTCAGTATTCCAGAATTTTTTGAGGTAATGTTTTATGGGGATCTTCCCATTCGCTTTTTGTCTAAGAAAGCCTCCAATATTTATTTCATACTTCATGACTGTGGATTCCACAGCATCTTGTTCAGGTTTCCAGCAATATCCAACTGTCTTCTCATACCTTCAAAGCTAACTCTGATTGCTTTCAATCACAAGGCTCTGTGAGGACCACTGTAGATTTTATCGTCTAGCTGCAAACTAGGCAAAATCTTCTAGCACAAATTCAAATTGAGCTTGAACCAAATCCGCATTCCACACCCTGAATGACAAAGTTAGTTTTTTCTCTGCTTAAGGTGCAGGCCTGACTAACAAGCATCTCCTGCTGGCTTCTTCAATCTAGTGTGATGCAGACTACACCAAAATAAAACTGCAATTGCTTTTTGCAAGAACCACTCAGATCCTGGCCAATGCTTCTCCTTGTCTGTTTGTTCCAAACTAACTGACTGCTGGCTTCTTGCTTCAGTGAGCAAATTACACACCCAAATTAAACAATAGGACCTTCTAATCCCCAAAGCTTATTGCTATGACAATGTGGCATGCTTAGGATGGTCTTATTTATTTTACCATTAACATAACTCTTGATTCTGCAGCCCATATGAATGATTTCTATCTCTAATGGCATTTATAATTTTCTTTCCCAGAATTGCTAACTTTTAGATTCTTCTATGGAGATAAGAGGTCCAGAATGGGGGCACTGAGGTGAATTTCTGGGGGATTCATGCCGGTAAAGGGGGAACGGGGATGGGAGAGGCTGGCATCAGAATGAAACCACAAGATTCCATGTTTTTTTTGAACAAATTGAAGAATTTCTGCTAAAAAGAGTCAACAGAGCTCCAGTTGGGAGATCGGTGCATTGCCAGCCTCCCAATCGCCGGCTTCCCAATGGCTTCCCCGACCCCCACCCCTCGATAGCTGACATCCCCAACCCCCCCCAAACACCAACATCCACACCCCACCACCCCCATGGTCAGTCCAACCCCCTCCTCCCCATGGTCAGCCCCATTCACCCTACCCCCTCTGTATGGCCAGTCCGGATAATCCCCTTCCCTTCACCACCGATCGTTGTGCTGAGTGTGTAATGGTTCCCTGCGAACAACCTCCACCAATTGGCCTGCCCATAGTCTGGCCCCACTCCCCAGGAGCCCTACCCCCCCAGGCACCGGGCAGTGCCAGGGTGCCTGATGGGCACTGCCAGGATTCCAAGCTGTCACTGCGAGGCTGGCATTGCACAAGGGGCATCCCCCTTGACCCCGACCTCCTGGGGGCCTCAATAGTATCTGCACCCACCAGCGAGGCTCTCACGCCTGGTCCCCATTGATGGTGACCAGCTTTAATCCCCATTGATACCATCCAGGGCTTGCTAATGACATTCAAATGAAGAGGTAAATATTGTAATTAGCCTCGTGCTGTTTTCCAAGGTGAGGCTGATTACGCCATACAAAATGGCCCAGAAAAGTCGCGACCGGCTGGATGCAGGTCACAAACCCTGTTGCAGCCATCCTCCACTTACTTTTCTTGCCCAGCTGCGCTACTTGAGCAACGCAGCGGACTGGGAAAATCATGCCCCTTATTTTTAAACTGTGTCTCTTAGTTCTAGTCCCTTCCACAAAAGGCAACATCCTTTCAGCCTTTACCCTGTCAAGTCCCCTCAGGTCTTATGATCACTTCTATAAGATCACTTCTCAATTATTTAAACTCCAATGGTTACAGGCCCAGCCTCTCCGACCTTTCTTCATAAGATAACCTCCCTGTCCCAGGTTTCCATCAAGTGAACCTTCTCTGAACTGCTCCTAACACATTTATATCCTTTCTTAAAGAAAGAGACCAAAACTGTACAATATACTTCAGGTCAATACTGATTAATAGAGATTGTTGGTTGATAGGTCATGGGTTTATTGAGAATTGAGCAGTGGATGAGGCTGGTAGTGCAGTTGGAAGCAAGTGTTATTTGTCCATTAACTTGATAGCTTGTGGCAGATTGTTAAATTTCTTCCTGCACTGAATCCATGTCCTTGGAGTAACATTTGTAGCATTAACTCTACTTATTCTCACTGCCTTCTGTGCATCTGTCTGGAGGGCTCCAGGCACTATAGTGTGTTAAAAATTGCATCATGCATTTTGTCTACTTAAGGTTGCCAAAAGCCTACAGGGGGAGTCTAGATGGCAAATTAAAGAAACTATCAAGGGTCATGAATGAAGCCCAGTCCATTACTCAAACCAGCCCCCCATCCATTGACTCTGGGTCCTATTTTACCATTTTGATTCTAAGCGCTGGGTGGACTTGAAACTGAGGGCCCGATTTTACCAAAACTTCGCATCCGTTTTTGGGCGCGAAATCGCGGTAAAGTTGGGCGATTCCGAGCAGATCGCGGTTTTACCGTCACCCGATTCGGGCGTGGGTCCGACCTGGCCATGCCATCCCACAAAACCTTCAGGATGAAGCGATTCCTCGCTAAGAAGATGAAGCAGAACCAGCCGATTCCACAGTGGATCCGCATGAAAACCGGCTACAAGATCAGTACAAGTCCAAGGGGAGACACTGGAGAAGGACCAAGCTGGGCCTGTAAAGGGATACACCATCACTGGTACACTACCAGCCACAGATTACTCTTCCCTGCAGGGGTAAGAGAGCGGGAGAGATGGCTGTGGCTGGTAGTGTACCAGTGATGGTGTATCCCTTTACAGACCCAGCTTGGTCCTTCTCCAGTGTCTCCTCTTGGACTTGTACTGATCTTGTAGTCGGTTTTCATGCGGATCCACTGTGGAATCGCCGGTTCTGCTTCATCTTCTTAGCGAGGAATTGCTTCATCCTGAAGGTTTTGTGGGATGGCATGGCCGCACGTCCGCTCTGAGAGGAGGGATCGGCCGCAGACTGGCAGCGGACCCACCCCCCCACCACCCTGACCAGAGGATGACCTGGGTCAGAGAGCCGTTGCAGGCTCTGACCCCACTCTTCGGAAGCTGCAGCGACGACTTCAGACTTTTATTTTGCAGGTTGCTTACAGCGCAGATGCGGAACGGGCCAGAAGACGGTAAAGTGGGAATTGGCGGTAGAGTTGGGTGCGCAGTTCATTAAGTCGATTTAAATGCATGCAAATGCATTTACATCGTCGGGCCGCCCGATTCGGGCACGGGCCGGACCTGCACCCGAATCAGGTGTCGGTAAAGCCGCGATCTGCTCGGAATCGGGTGCAGATCGCGGTATAGGCCCGACATCCAACTTTACTGTGATTTCGCGCCCGTTTTCAGGCGCGAAGTTTTGGTAAAATCGGGCCCTTAGACTCAAAATGTTAAAATCAGGCCCTGAGAGTGCTTCAGATCTGACTTTTAGACCCGTTGTCAGGTGCCTCCATATGCACTCTGCCTGCAAAAATGTTAGCGATTCCGAATTGCGCTGCACAAGCGTGTGGGCGGGGCTTAACGTGCCCAAAACGCTGCAGCTCCGATTGGCGCCTCTAACTCATAGAAATCATAGAAACCCTACAGTACAGAAAGAGGCCATTCAGCCCATCGAGTCTGCACCGACCACAATCCCACCCAGGCCCTACCCCCATATCCCCACACATTTTACCCACTAATCCCTCCAACCTACGCATCTCAGGACACTAAGGGGCAATTTTAACATGGCCAATCAACCTAACCCGCACATCTTTGGACTGTGGGAGGAAACTGGAGCACCCGGAGGAAACCCACGCAGACACGAGGAGAATGTGCAAGCTCCACACAGACAGTGACCCAAGCCGGGAATCGAACCCAGGTCCCTGGAGCTGTGAAGCAGCAGTGCTAACCACTGTGCTACCGTGCCGCCCCATAGCATCATACTGCCCCATACTGCGCATCCATAGAAAAAAAAGATAGAATGCTGCTCCCCTGCCACATCACTCCCGGGCCGGATAATGCCTCTCCCTGGCCCCCACAGACATTGCCCCACCCCCACAACATTACTGACCCCCTTATCCCTCCATCCTCCCACCACTCAAACCAATCGCAGCCCTCTCTCCCTCCTTCCCCCCACTGATCTCAGGCAGAGTGGCAGCGGAACCCCCCCTTCCCCCTCACTGATCCCAGACAGAGTGGCAGGTGACCCTCCCCCCCACTGCTCACAGGCAGAATAGCAGCGGACCCCCCTTTCCTTCCACTGATCACAGGCAGAGTGGCAGCAAACCCCCCCTTCTCCCCCACTGATCACAGGCAGAGTGGCAGCGAACCCCCCTTTTCCTCCACCGATCTCACGCAGAGTGGCCGCGGACCTCCTTTCCCATCCTCACTGATCTTAGGCAGTGTGGCAGTGGACCCCCCTTTCCTTCACCCCACCGATCTCAAGCAGAGAGGCATCGAACGCTAGGCACCTACCGCCCACTAACTGGAGCGCCCGAATTGGACTTTTGTGGAGCATGTCTGTTTCGCGCTGATTCCGGATGAGCGAACGCGGTGGTAAAGAGGGAAGTGCCGGTAAGGTTGGGTGTGAAGCCCATTAAGTCAATTTAAATGCATGCAAATGGCGGGCACGGATCGCGCTTCTCGCCTCACGCCTGACTTTACCAAGTTTTTGTGCCCGAAAATGGGCGCAATGCGATGGTAAAATTGAGCCCCCTGTCTACACTGTCTGCTCCACCATTTGATCATGGCTGATAAGTTTCTCAATCCCATTCTCCCACTTTTTCCACATAACCCTTGATCCCTTTACCAATTAAGAACCTATCTATCTCTGTCTTAAGCACACTCAATCATCTGGTTTCCACAGCCTTCTGTGGCAATGAATTTCTTAGATTCACCACACTCTAGCTGAAGAAATTCCTCCTCATCTTGGTTCTAAAGGGTCGTCCTTTTACTCTGAGGCAATGCCCTTGGGTCCTCGTCTCTCCTACTAATGGAAACATCTTCCCCACATCCACTCTATCTAGGCCTTTTAGTATTCTGTAAGTTTCAATGAGATCCCCCCCTCATCCTTCTAAATTCCATTGAGTACAGACCCAGAGTCCTCAAACACTCCTCATACGTCAAGCTTTTCACTCCTGGGATCATTCTTATGAACCTCCTCTGGACTCTCTCCAAGGCCAGCACATCCTTCCTCAGATATGGGGCCCAAAATTGCTCATAATATTCTAAACGTCGTCTCACCAGAGCCTAATAAAGCCTCAGCGGTACATCCCTCCTTTTGCATTCTAGTCTTCTCGTAATGAATTCTAACATTGTGTTTGCTTTCCCAATTACCAAGTCAACCTGCAAGTTAACTTTAAGAGAATCCTGTACTAAGACTCCCAAGTCCTTTTGTGCTTCTGATTCTGAATTCTCTCCCTATTAAGAAAATAGTCTAAGCCTCTATTCTTCCTACCAAAGTGCATAAACTCACATTTTTCCACATTGTATTCCATCTGCCACTTCTTTGTCCACTCTCCTAATCTGTTCAAGTCCTTCTGCAGATTCCTTGCTTCTTCAATACTACCTGTCCCTCTACTTATCTTTGTATCATCTGCAAACATAGCCACAATGCTCTCAGCTCCTTTATCATTTATGTACAGAGTTAAAAGTTGTGGTCCCAACACTGACCCCTGCGGAACCCCACTAGTCATCGGCTGCCATCCTGAAAAGGACCCCTTTATTTCCACACTCTGCCTTCAATCAGTCAGCCAATCTCTAACCATCCTAGCACCTTGCCTCTCACACCATGGACTCTTATCTGACTCAGCAGCCTCAGAGTCCCAGGCTAGCCAAATGGACCCCCAGCTGACTATGGCAAGGTCTGCAAGACATAACAGGCTACAAGATGAAGGTATGTAAAATCGCCAGCACCAACACACCCCTCCCTGATGAGCTCAATGCATTCTATCCCGACTTTGAGCAAAAGGTTAGCAAGAGCACACTCTCCACCCCGGAAGCCTCAGACGAACCTGTATCCGAGGTCACCAGCAAATTTGAAAATCGAGTTGGGGGGAAATTTGGCCACACGGTCACAGGTGATGTGACCGTGTGGCCAAATTCCACACGCACCCCAGACATTCTCTCTTCCATCTTCTTCCATCTGGAAAAAGATACAAAAGTCTGAGGACACTTACCAACTGACTCAAGAACAACTTCTTCCTTGCGGCCTCCAGACTTTAGAATGGACCTACCCAAGTTGACCTTTCTCTACACCCCAGCTGTGACTGTAACACTACATTCTGTACTCTCTCCTTTCCTTCTCTAAGAACGGTATGCTTTGTTTGTATAGCACACAAGAAACAATACTTTTCACTGTATACTAATACATGTGACAATAATAAATCAAATCAAATCAAAGCCTCCTGTGTGGCACCTTGTCAAAGGCCTTCTGGAAATCCAAGTAGGTAACATCCACTGGCTCTCAGCTTAACCTGCTGATTAACTCCTCAAAGAATTCTAACAGAAATGTCAGGCATGACCTTCCTTTGATGGAACCATGCTGACTTTGATCTATTTTACCATGCACTTCCAAGTATTCTGAAATCTCATCCTTGATAATGGACTCTAAAATCTTACTAGTGATGAGGTCAGACTAATTGGCCTGTAATTTCCCACCTTTTGCCTCCCTACCTTCTTAAACAGGGTATTATATTAGCGACTTTCCAGTCCTCTCGGATCATCCCTGACTCCAGTGATTCTTGAAAGATCACCACTAATGCCTCAACAATATCTTTAGCTATCTCCTTCAGAACTCTGGGGTGTAGTCCATCTGGCCCAGGTGGTTTATCCACTTTTCAGCTTCCCTAGCACCTTCTCCTTAGTAATAGCCACCACACTCACCTCTGCCCCCTGATATTCTTGAATTTTTGATACATTACTGGTGTCTTCCACCGTGAAGATAGACACGAAGTACCTATTCAGTTCCTCTGCCACTTCTTTGTTCCCCACTACTACTTCTCCAGTATCATTTTCTAGTGGTTTGATGTCCACTCTTGCCTCTCTCTTACCTTTTATATATCTGAAAAAAACTCTTGCAATCTTTATTTATATTCCTGGCAAGCTTACCCTCGTATTTCAACTTCTCTCCACTTATTTGTTTTTTTAGTTGTCTTCTGTTGGTCTTTAAAGGCTTCCCACTCCCCTGGTTTCCACTAATCTTTGTTACATTGTATGATTTTATTTTGCTTTTATGCTGTCCTTGACTTTCCTCATCAGCCATGATTGTCTCATCATCCCCTTAGTATGCTTCTTCTTCTTTGGGATGAAATTTTGCTGTGTCTCCCAAATTACTCCTAGAAACGCCTGCCATTGTTGTTCCATCATCTTTCCTGCTATGTTCCTCTCCCATTCAACTCTGGCGAGCTCCTCCTTCATGCCTCTGTAGTTACCTTTACTCAACTGTAATACCATTGCATCTGATTCCAGCTTCTCCCTCTCAAACAGCAGGGTGAATTCTATCATATTATGGTCACTGCCTCCTAAGGGTTCCTTCACCTTAAGCTCCCTTATCAAGTCTGCCTCATTATGCATCACCAAAGCCAGAATTGCCTGTTCCCTAGTAGGCTCCACCTCAAGCTGCTCCAAAAAGCCATCTCATAGACATTCCATGAATTCCCCACCCCTCTCCCCAACCCATTTCTTCGCTCTTTCTTCAGGTGTCCAATATCCTCTTGTTACTCCCCCTCCCTGCCATGAAGGTTGTACTATCCCCCTCTCAATTGCTGGGGACCATATCCAAAGACCTGCCACTGAGGCCTCCTGCCTCTGGTCTTCTCTTCTGGCCTCTGGTCTTCTCTTCTGACCACTGGCCAGGCTGTCAATGTGGTCAGCTATCAGGTGGGAAGTAGACCTAAAAATTGTTGATGTGGTCCTGCCCTTAGATTTGGCAGGATTCCTGTGTCCCAGGCCTCTTTGGGTTCTTTAGCTGTTTCTGGTCGCACCCACCTCCCACCCCTTCCTTTCCCCCCCATCCCTCCCACTCACCCCCCTCCTCCCCTTCCTCCTCCCCTCCCACCTCCCCACAGTACCTAACCTGATGTAAACTCTGTGAACAAATGTCAAACTACGATCCCAGTTTTGTTGAGCATGTTACACTCTACCTATTCACTGCTTGCCATTAATAGATTTGGCTTTCCCCTACCCTTATCAGAACAGTCGGTGTATCACATTTGACAGGCAAACTCCAGCACTGGTCTTGACTGATGTAAATAGTACAAAGTTTCACCTTAGGGAGACCAGCTGTCTTGAGAGACATCAGATAGAAATGGCAAATACTTGCCTTGGGATACATATGGAAAAGCTAAGTTTCCCATTTTAAATTGTCGGAATTTATTACTGTTTGCAGTTTCACAGAGTGATAGATCTTGAAGCACAGTTGAGCACAAACATGTTCAGCTACACCAGAGCAACATCAAGTAGCATGTTTGTAAAAAGACTGTTGTATGTAGTGCCAGATTTAATTTGGACCCTTTGCCCAACCACTCACTATTTAATGCATGTTAAACAAGTGTTGTCTACATGATCTTCAAAGTATTTAAAGACATTTTTTGCCTTCCGAAAAATATATTTTGAACAAATCCGCATAATATTTTTTGCTAGTTAATGATGAATATTTTGCCGTATAATTAGTGTAACAGAATCAAATTCTTAATTTTAATTATTTTATTTTGGCTTTTAACTTTAATTTTAGTTTTTTCTACCTACCTTCTTGTGATCTCTAGTTTACTGTTTCTAAATTTAAACAATTTTTAAAAATTTCTTACCTGTTTTAAAATATTCATTAGCAGGATGTGGGCGTTGCTGCCTAGGCCAGCATTAACTGCACATCCTTAATTGCCCTTGAGAAGGTGGTGGTGAACTGCCTTCCTGAACCACTGCAGTCCATGTGGTGATTTCCAATTCCTTGTTCCCACTAGCTGATAGGAACAGAATTTTTCAAGATTTTCATTTCCTGGAAGCAAGATTTAAACAAGGCAGTGAAAAGATCAAATTCACAATATTACATTACCATAACCAGATAAAACTGGCATGCTTTTCAGAACTCAAATCAGGAGGTGATTGTGGAACTCGTCATTAGCCCCTGTAGGGTCCATTCATTCCTTTGAATAGACGAAGATGGCAGTGGTACGATAAATTTCTTTTATTAAACAGAACTTAAAATTAAATCATTACAAATGCAAACAGAAAGAGGAAAAAGCTAGAGAGAGAGAGAGAGGGATCAGTTCCTTCTGCCAGTCCTGTACTGAACAAAACAGAACTCCGAAACAGACGGAACTAAACAAGGCTAAACTCAAAACATAGAGCTGAAACTGCAATATATGTGATTTGTTATCTTATCAAAATTGTTTGGCACATGCTGTCTTTAACTTGGAGAAACCAGCCTTGCAGATGTTGGTTATGAAAAACTTTGTTTGGCTTATAAAAAGCTTATTTTGCTAGCATTCTACTTGTCAAAAATGCAGTCAATTTTCTGGCTAACCCAGCATGCCTTCTGAGTTTTAAAATGTAGTCAAGCAGAGTTAGTTAATTTTTTTAAACTTAGCATTTAAATGTAATTGCACAGACAGAAATATCTTAAAATGAAGTCTTTGCATCAATGAAGCAAACCATACACAAGCTCAACAGCCCCTCTAAAACGAACATATGAACATATGAATTAAGAGCAAGTGTTGGCCATTCGGGCCTTCAGGTCTGTTCCACCATTCATTAAGATCATGGCTGATCTGTTTGTAGCTTCAACTCCACAATCCTGCCCCCATCAGATAACCTTTCACCCCTTTGTTAATCAAGAATCTTTCTCGCTCTACCTTAAAAATATTCAAAGATTCTATTTCCACTGCCTTGTCAGGAAGAGAGTTCCAGAGACTCAAGACCATCTGAGAGAAAAGATGTCTTAAATTAATGACCCATTATTTTTAAACAGTGATATACGTGATGTAAGCATGGGAACAGTCATGTTTCTGCAAGCTCTGATGATGCTCAGTTTTTTAATCCTTTTCCTATCCTGATGCACAGCTCACGGTCACTTTATTTTGGAGTGTACACTCTGTGATGTGCCCTTGGAATATTCCTGGGGGAGTATTGATGACAGAATGCCGATGAGTGTCAGGAAAAGCCTTGATTGAAAAGGAGCAGTCGGAGGCACCCAGGGCAGAGCTGGGCCCTCAACATGGCGACCTCTGGGCTCGGTGCTCTCGAAGATGCTGCAGGAGATGACCGCAAACATTATCAAAGTTATAGGTGACAAACTTGGTGTTTTGACACAGAACATTAATGCTCACTTGGAATAACTGCAGAACATCGGCAAGAAGCTCAGTTAGATGAAATATAGAATCCTCAATGTCAAAATTGCCGCTTCTTTAGTTGAGGCTCGAATGCAACCCTTAGAGAATCAGTTGGCTGGTATGTCAGGTATCCTGATGGATCTGGAAAATCGCAGCTGGAGGAAGAATATTCATGTGATTGATTTTCCAGAGGGAGCTGAGGGCAGGCTCACAGTTAAATTTTTTGAAAGTTAGCTGTCAGGTTTTTTTTAACCTTGATGTGAGTACAGGGTGGATCAAGCTCAAAGGGGAGCATTATATCCTATCATTGAGGCCCAGAGACAATCAACATCCTTGACCTATTATCATACATTTCCATAGCTTCAGGGACCATCATAGGGTTTTGAAGGCTGCCAGACATAGTGGACTTGACTCTATAACTGGATGAAAGTCTCATAGAATCAGTTCATAGAGTCCTACAGTGCAGAAGGAACCATTCAGCCCATCAAGTCTGCACCGACCACAATCCCACCCAGGCCCTATTCCCAGAACCCCATGCATTTACCCTAGCTAGTCCCTCTGACACTAAGGGGCAATTTAGAATGGCCAATCGACCTAACTCGCACATCTTTGGTCTGTGGGAGGAAACTGGAGCACCCGGAGGAAACCCACGCAGACACAGGGAGAATGTGCAAAACTCCACGCAGCCAATGACCCAAGCCGGGAATTGAACCCGGGTCCCTGGCACCAGGAGGCAGCAGTGCTAAACACTGTGTCACCGTGCAGCCCTGTTTTTCTAGGACTTCTTGGTAGCAGTGCAATAAAAATGCAAAGGCTTCGACCTGGTCAGAAAGCGTTTGTAGGCTTTTGGAATTTGGTATGCCCTGCATTATACTGCCGTCCTGAAGGTCACGCTTGAAAGGTCCGTTTGGTGGTTCGACAATCCTGCTGAGGTTTTGGTATTTTTTAGAATCTGTGAAAGGCAATGGTTCGGAATCACGATCCGGAGCTCTTGTGTTTATTCTACATTGTGCTTTTTCATATTGACTGGGGCAATCCTGGGACTGAGCCATGAGGCAAATTTCACTTACGATCCTGTTTGTAGCCATATTCCACAGTTCGTTCTCATTAATCCTTGAATGTATCTCCTGGAACTGCACCTTTTAATTGATTCTGTTACATGATTTATCACATTGATAGGAGAAATCATGAGAGTGGGAATGCTAGCGAATTTTTGCTTGATATCCTTTTATCCTGATGTCCTGATGGGTCCAAGGACATTGATTCATCCCTATCCCCTGTAATTTCATCTCTTAATTGATCCTGTTATGTGAGTTATCACGTTGATAAGGGAAATCCTGTGAGAGAGCATTATAGTGAATTTTCACTTGTTATCTTGATATTCTGATGTTCCTAGGAACATTAATTTATCCTTAATGGAATGTATCTTACAATGTACTTGTTGTTCTTAAGGCATGTGTTGTGTAGGTTGTATGGAATTAGAACTGTGTGATTTTTATCCATTTTCTCGTCTTATAATCCTGGTATATGTAATGGTGGACTTTTTCACCAGACATCCTTTATTACAATTATGATTAAATTGAGCAGTGCCATTGCAGGGAGGTGGGTAGGTGGGTTTAATATGAAGGTAGTGGGTAGGGAGGGCCCGATGATTCCTCACTGTGGATGAGGAAAACCCCTTAAAACTTATGGGTCGTATATTTTTTGTATTTTAGTTGTTTTGGTATTGTAGAATCTTTGTTCAACACCTGTTATGGTACAGACAGACTAAGTACGTCATGTCCATTACGACTCTTTCCAATTTTTACAGATGCACCATAGAAAATCCTATCTGGTTGTATCACAGCTTGGTATGGCTCCTGCTCTGACCAAGACTGTAAGAAACTACAAAGGGTCGTGAATGAAGCCAAGTCCATCACGCAAACCAGCCTCCCACCCATTGACTCCAGCTATACTTCCTACTACATCAGAAAAGCAGCCAGAATAATCACGGACCCCGGACATTCTCTCTTCCACCTTTTTCCATTGGGAAAAAATACAAAAGTCTGAGATCACATACCAACCAACTCAAGAAAGACTTCTTTCCTGCTGCCATTAGACTTTTGAATGGTCCTATCATATATGAAGCCGATCTTCCTCTTCACCCTAGCTATGACTGTAGCATTTTCTCTGCATCTTCTCCTTTCCTTCTCCCCTATGTACTCTATGAACAGTATGTTTTGGCTGTATAGCAGGCAAGAACAATACTTTTCACTGTATCTCAATACATGTGACAATAATAAATCAAATCAAATATATCCAGGAAGAGACATTATGTTGTATTTTTGGTGCCCTCATTGTTGCTTGGGGGAAGCTTCCCTTGGTGCATGCACAAGTGTGGTGTGAAAATCCATGGTGGTTTAACCACTATTTTACTTGTGCTAATGCCCTGTAGTTCTTGTGGTTGAATAAGCAGTGGTAGTGGCCACTATAGAGATTTGCTCCTGGAATATGTGGGGAATTCATCACCTATTAAAAGGAAGAAGATTGTTGCACCAAGGCACAAAGCGCATTACGGCCGGACAGATGCACAAGAGGGGCCAAAGACATAATCTGGTCTATGCCCAGCGACGGCATGAACCAGACCTGCATCTTTATATCAACAAATGTGCTACACCGGGTTTTAGCAGGAATCACCCGGCTCCCGGTATCCCCTGGCCCACCAGCGCAATGGGAAGCTGGCAGGAATCACTACTGGGCTCCATTTATGGAGACTAGGCACAATTGTCATGTCAGGGGGCTTAGAGGCCATTGGAGCCCCTGGGAGGTCAGGGGCATGGCTGGGTAGTGCCCTGACACTAACCCCTGGCAACCTACTGGAAAGGGGCGCTGTATGAAGTGGGTGCCTAACGGTGTCGGGGCCTCAAGGGAGTGCCTGAATTGGGCAGAGCCTGAAGAGTGTGCCTGCAGGGGAGGGGGGGGGGGGGGGGGAGAGGAAGGGGAGGTGGGGGGGCGGGGGGGGGGGGGGGGGGGGGGGAGGTGCGGTGCTTAGGTGAAACCATGGCAGAGTATTACTCACTCACTTGGGGGATGGGGTGGCAATGCCACCCTGATGCCTTCATGGTTTAATGAGGGGGTGGGGGGAAGGGGGTGACCCTGACATTTAGTGATGGGTGGGGAGGTTGCCCCTCCAGAGTCAAGGGTTGGGGGTGTTCCCTATATCTGCAGGCTATGTGATGCCCATGCGGAGAGGGGGTTGGTATGGCTGAGGGGGGAGCTTCAACTTAACTTTGAAATCGAGTCACCCTTTAAAAAGGGCACTCTGATCTCCAAGGAACCGGCCTTGAACATCTCTTTGCCAACGGGAATCTCCCAAAGCTCAAAAGAAAATGACTAAGTGTGGGTGAATTGCCATCTAGAATGTGTGGACCCACCCAACTGAATATTCACTGTTTTCCCCACCAGAAATAACATTTATAGTCATTTTGTGAGAGGATTTCTCTTAAGAAGGAGAAAGTTGACAAAGCTCTAATGCAGAGTTCATCCGGTTGACAAACTCAAGAGGGGCTGGGTAAGGTAGAGGTTTTGCTTCTTAATCAGCCAGCAGTCAAGGGGTGTCGATTAATAAGAATCCACCTTTTAGTTTGGAAAGCTGCGTGAAAGACAAAGAGGTTAGGTATGTGATTGTTAAAGGGCTGGTATATGGGGAAATGTATTGATAACGAATGGTATGATCCCTCTAATTATGTCCCGGACCTTGTCACTAAGGTCTTTATGGACTGTGCTGAACTGGCCTCCTTTTATTCATTTATTGATGGTGTCTTCAATTGCAATTTTAACCCCGTTAAACGATAAACTCCTTGTTATGAGAAACTCTCCCACACAGCAAGCTGGGCATTGGCCTCGGCTTGTGAGGAGCTGGGTTATTTGGATGTGTGGAGAACTTTGCATCCCAAGGATAAAAAGCTCACTTTTTTTTTGGTCCCACATTTGTGTCACACCAGGAATAACAATTTTTTTGTTCCAAAGGTGATCCTGCAGTCAGTTGCCTCTTGTACTACAGGGAGTATCGTGATCTCTGACCTTGCTCCAGTTTTGTTTAGAATTTCTTCTCAAGGGTGTCTATCCTTGGCCCACGTCCTGGAGACTTGATGCATCTTTACTTAAAGATCATAATTTCATCTTGTACTTCAAGACTGAATTTGATTCTCTTTGTTCAATTAATTCTCTTTCTGATGTGAGCCCCTTTATTCTGTGGGAGACCTGCAAGGCCTTTGCTAGAGGTTGGGTCATCTCATTCTCGACCAGAAAGAGGTGCAGATTGATGGAGCAGCAGCGCAGTTGGAAATTCAGTGAGCTGAATTGGAGAGGGAATGTGGTAGGAATTCTTGTCATGCTAACCGGAAGGAAACTGATGTAGTTTGGGTGGCACTGGACTCTTTGTTGACCCAGTGTGCAGAGAGGAGTTTGCAATTTGCTAAGCAGAAGTTGTATGAATTTGGGAATAAACCCAGTAGGTATTTGGCTTCTCTTACTAGGAAGAAATAGGATTCTAGGTCCCAAGATTCAGTGGTGGACTCCAAGGGAAGTAGGAGGATTAGGGCTGAAGATATTAATGAGGCTTTTAAGAGCTGTTATGCCAATTCATATAAATCAGACCAAGTTGAGGAAGGTGCAATACATCTCTCGAGCTTTCTTCTATCTCGAAGGATATAATAAAAGCTTTGAATGCTGCGATCTCTGGGGAAGAGGTGGTCTCTGCCATAAAGGAGACACAGCCTGGTAAAGTGCCTGGGCCTGATGGTTTTGAGTGGTGTGAACTCTACAAGGAATTCTAAGACCTGTTATTAGACCCATTAATTGTTATATATAATTTATTTGGCGTAGGTTTGCTACCGCAGTTGCTCCGTGAGGCGAATATTTCCCTAATCCAGAAACCGGATAAGAATCCTGAGCAGGTACTTTTACAGACCCATTTATTTATCGAATGTCAATTTGAAAATATTGTCTAAGGTTCTGGCATTGCACCTGGAGAAAGTCCTTCCTGTGATTATCAAGGATGATCAGACTGGATTTATTAAGGGTGGGAACTCATGCAATAAGTTTAGTTTATTCATTACTGTCATGAACAGGCTTACATTAACACTGCAATGAAGTTACTGTGAAAATCCCCGAGTTGCCACACTGCCTGTACACTGAGGGAGAATTTAGCATGGCCAATGCCCCTAACCAGCAAGTCTTTCAGACTGTGGGAGGAAACCGGAGCACCCGGAGGAAACCCACGCATACACGGGGAGAATGTGCAAACTCCGCACCATCAGTGATCCAAGCCGGGAATCGAACCCAGGTCCCTGTCACTGTGAGGCAGCAATGCTAACTACTGTGCCACCATGCCACCCTAATGTTAGGAGATTTCTGAATATTATCCAGGTCTTCCAAAAGCGTGCTTTGGATGGGTTAGTGATCTCCCAGGATGCTTGAAAAGCCTTTGATAGGGTACAATTAAATTATTTGTTCTATCCGTTGCATAAGTTTGGATTAGGAGGGGACTTTATGAAGTGGATTCAAATACTCCATAAAAACCCAATGTCGGCGGTCCTTACAATTGTTTATAGGTTGGAGAATTTTGGCTTTCAGAGAGGAAAGAGGCAGGGATGTCCCCTGTCTCCCCTTTTATTTGCTTTAGCTATTGAACCTTTGGCTCAGGCGATTAGCTATGACCTCCAGCTTTATGGGTTGTCCAGTCGAGACAGGCAGCATAAAATTTTGCTTGATGTGGATGATGTTTTGCTGTTTGTCTCCGAGCTGAATGTCTGTTCCGACTATTACTGATGTGGTGGTTAGATTTGGGGGGCGGTTCTCTCCCATCCCGCTGTGTTATTTTTTAGCGTAGCAGGCCAGGAGATTCCAGCGGTGCCCGATGCACGGGATCCATGCTGGGTGTCCCACTCCACTAGCATCGCCCAGCGCCGGATTTCTGGCGGCTTCACATCCACGCTGGAAATCGTCGGAGAGGCACATAAATTGTGGTAATACTAATTACCATATATTTTCAACATGATTAGCGGGCCCGGTACTGAAGTTTCCAGGCCCGCTAACATCTCCCCCAACGCCTCCCCCCCCCCACCCCGCCCCACTCCGTTGCACTTCAAGACTTTGCTTGGTGAATGTGCACTGGCTTTAAGTAATTTTGCTCCTGGAAACCCAAATCCCTTTCCTCCTCAATGCTGCGTCTCTTGCCATTAAGAAAATATTCTGATTTGTCTTCCTCAGTTCAAAATGGACAACCTCATACTTCCCCACATTGAACTCCCACCGCCCTTTAGAGTTTAGCCCTTTTACTTGTTGTGTTGATATCCCTTTGCAAATCCCTGCTCCCATCTGCAGAACTTACATTCAAAAGATTTTGTGAATGGGGGATGGAAAATGAACATGTTTCGAAAAACCAAAGGCAAAGGACCCCATGTTTCTGTTCTTTCCTCAGCTGAACCAGCAAACAGATAGTGACAGCACAAAGGCTTGCCAAAAGTAATGAATTTAGGATCCTATAAATGGAAAAGGCGGGTGACAAAATGGGGCTTGTGAGCCATAGCGTGCAGCTTTGTATTTTCTAAGCAGAGAGGGGTGACTTTTACACACGTGACTTACACACCATAATTCTGGTAAATGCAATGCTTCCAATAGGATGGCATTTGAGCTGAGCAAAAGCAGGTGGAAATGACATTATAATGTTTTCATACATAAAAGTCTTGTGTCTGCTGTGTGTTTATCAGATAAATTATCTGTAGGGAAGAAAATGCAGCATAGATGGTGGGTGGAAATACTCGTAGCTATTAAACATTCTTGTTACTTCAAATGCCCGGTTCAAAAAAAACAAGATATCACAAATCACTGTCACTCAGCGATTGAATCTCTGAAAGCCTTTCCATTGAAAACTATCACCTTGTTTTATAAAAATACTAAATCCCCTAAATCCCCTTCCAAAATGTTGCATTTAGTAACTGACAACTCATAAGAACTTGACAAGTAAATTATACTTTTCCAGGTACCATATTGATTGCCCATTCAATTATCCCTAAAATTACATTTTGAATATAAGCGCTCAACAGAATATAAGCTTCTCAACAGAAGCACTAAACTCACCTTTAAGGTTACACATTCATTAGAGATGCCTCTGGCAATCATTTGCCTCACAGAATATGATATTCCTTTCTTCTCGGAAGCCTGAAGATTGAGTGATCCTTCAATCTGGAACTTCCATTCTTCACTGGATCTTCTGTACCAATGTGTCCTACATTTTGCATTCCTATTTTTAAGCCCCAGAAATGCATGAGCCATCACTGACCCTCAGTGCCAATTTGCACACTTTCCCATTCCCAACCATGTTCCTTTCCATTGTATCCCAGCTCTTGCTTATTGATATTCAAAATATATCCAGAAGGTACTTCATCACATCTGTCTTCCTGCTGTGCCCTGGCTTATTATAACCAAAACGTTTTTTATTCATTCATGGGGATGTGGACATCAGTGGCTATGCCAGCATTTGTTGCTGGTTTCCAAGTGCTTTTGAGAAAGTGGTGGTGAGCTGCCTTCTTGAAGCACTGCAGTCCATGTCGTGTAGGTACCTCCACAATGCTGTTAGGAAGGATGTCCAGGAATATGACCTAGTGGCAGTAAGGGAAGGGCGATATATTTCCTGGTCAGGATGGTGAGTGACTTGGACGGGAACTTCCAGTTGGTGGTATTCCCATGTGCCCTTGATAAAAGCAAATTACTGCGGATGCTGGAATCTGAAACCAGATAGAAAGTGGGAGATATTTGTACTGTATAAAATATCTCCCAGTTTCTATGCCTTTTAGCTTTGACAAAGGGCCATCTGGACTTGAAGCGTCAGCTCTTTTCTCTCCTTATAGATGCTGCCAGACCTGCTGAGATTTTCCAGCATTTTTTTATTTGTTGCCTGATGTCCTTGTCCTTTGAGATGTTAGCAGTTGTGGGTTTGGAAGATGCTGTATAAAAGCCTTGGTGAGTTCCTGCAGTGCATCATGTAGATGGTAAACACTGCTGCCACTGTTTGCTGGTGGTGGAAGGAGTGAATGTTTTTGGAAGGGGTGCCAATCAAGCGGGCTGCTTTGTCCCGCCAGCCAACCGTGAAGGTCTCAGGACTCCCCTCCCCAGCAATCCAAGTTAGCACTTCTCCTCCCCTGATCTTCGGCCCATCATCTCCCTCACTCTAGTCATCAGCCCCTCCACTCATGAACCTCTTTTTCGCCACCGAATCATCGCCGGCATCTCCTGCTCCTCCGTCCACTCCTGGCCACTACCACATCTAAATTAATTCCACTGGGGCCCACCCCTTGGCACAGGTTGGCATTTCCAGATTGCATGATGCCAACCTCTGCCAGGGGACAGTGCCGGGGGAATTGCCAGGCCACTGCCTGGCCATGTCCCTCTGGATATACTTACCTTTATGACCCCGGAGAGACCCCCATGACAAGTTCATGTCTCGGTGAGCCTGCTGTAAGTAACGCCAGTGTAACATCACGCTGGTGCCCCCTGAATATCTGGTGAGGGGGGACGTCCTGGAGAGAGTGCTCGCCAATGACATGCTAATACATTAAAATATCCTCCTGGTGTCCCCCAAAGTGTTTCACGCCATTCCATTGGCGAGGGGCCGGTAATTTTGGAACTTGAAACTCACCGGCGTGAATAGCACTCTTCGGATTTTGAGCATGCACTGCCATTCTCGCAGTCGGAGATTGCGGGTGTAAAATCATTCCCGTTGTCGTTGCTGTATTAATTGTCCTCCATAGAAACTGAAATAAACAAAAAAATTCATTAAATTATACATTACTTCAGAATCCATTTCATTCTACTAATTTTTTGTAAATTTGAAAAATAAGATTCAACGTTCAAAATGTTAAGAATGAGCAATAATACATTTGAGGCAGTGGATTAGTGAACAGGGAACACAAACATTGCAGCAGAATTCATAAAAATGCCTTAATTCCAGTTTGCAGTATTATAGGTATTGAAAGGTTCTGAGGGTTGGAGACAGTCCAAAAATCCACAACCTGTCATTAGTTTCATTTTGACCCGGTACCTTCCAGAAATCTGCAATCAAACCTCTCTTGAACTGCTCTCTCATTGCAACTAGCACTCCAGGCTGCAGACATCACTATTACCATATATTGTCTGAGACAAGCCAAACACTGACAGGGTCACTGGTACAGTATGGCCTTCAACCGTTCCTAAATAATGATAGACAGAATTGCCAAAACTGTGATTTTTGTAAAAATCACAGCAGTATTACTCAAGTTTAAGAAAACACTTCAGCATGTTGTGCGTCCTGGAGTTTATGAGCATTACATTATCATTTTCCCAATTACCTCAGCTATCCAACCCCACTGAAACCTCTATATTGATATCAGCAAGAGCAAGGCCTGCATTTTGCTGATGACAAATGCTTGGTCTCATTCTTTGCCTTCATCCCTGAGGCCAACACAAGTCCACATACTGAGTCCAAGCAGACACGGGGCAACTTTCTCGTTTCTTCTGCATCATGTCCTCGTGATCCTCTTTGATGCCTCCCTTCAGCCTCTTCCTCCAATCTCTCCCGGCCATGAGTACGAGCCTAGAGTCCTCCTTTCCCTCCCAGTGCTGCTGTTGGCTTCCCATTAATCCAGTCTCCTTCCTATAGCCTGATTTGAAAGGGATGCAGAGTAATGAGAGTCTAGGATACACAAGCAAATGCAATATGGTGACATACGTACTGATCTCACATACTAAAAAATATCAGTGTCCAATGGCAGCTTGGAGCTGCAAGGCTGATTCTGAAGGTTGGATTCTCATAGTGTGGCAGAAGAGGTTTCAGAGGTGGATGTTCTGGAAATTTCACACCGCCTGCTAGGATATCAGACTGCTGGTATGTTCCTGTATCTGACATAATTTGAAGAATCATGTTTGGTGGGTGATATGGTTGGATGATGGCTTTCCGTAGGTAAATAGCAGGTAAGCAATTAAGCCAGTTACTTTTATTGGGCTGCAGCAAAAGGGAGTTTTTTTAAAAAGTGGTATGTTATAAATGAATAACTATTTTAAAAGTTTTTTACACATTCTATTGTCACTACAGCATTCATTTTAAATATGAATAATGGGTGAATGGGCATGGGCGTGTCCTAGCTTGGAATGGCAAGCACGAGGGGCCATAGGGGTGGGGCCTAAGCACACCGTAAACCTGGCCTCACAGAGATCAGGTACAG